>NC_087169.1:7902144-8054644 GCF_035594125.1 Scylla paramamosain
CAAAAGTTTCACCAAAATCTCTAAAAGAGGATGACCAAGACTCTGTAAGTAAAGCCAGAAGATTACCAGTAGAGCTGATTGACGGAACCCATACTGGCGATCAGATAGTCGGTTGTGAAGTCATAGATGTTTAAGAATCTTCCTGTTGAGGATATATTCAAAAACTTTAGATAGGCAGAAAATTAAAGTAATAGGACGGTAGTTTGAGGGATTAAAACGGTCACCCTTATAAGAAACAGGCTGAATGTAAGCAAACTTCAAGCAAGAAGGAAAGGTAGATGTTGACAGACAGAGCTGAAAAAGTTTCATTAAGTAATGAACTGTGCACGGAGGCACAGTTTCGAAGAACGATAGGAGGGACCCCATCAGGTCCATAAGCCTTCCGAGGGTTTAGGCCAGCAAGGGCATGGAAAACATCATTACGAAAAATTTTAATAGGTAGCATGAAGTAGTCAGAGTGTGGAGGAGTGGGAGGAACAAGGCCTGAATTGTCGAAGGTAGAGTTTTTAGCAAAGGTTTGAGCGTAGAGTTCAGCTTTAGAAATAGATGTGATAGCAGTGGTGCCATCTGGTTGAAATAAAGGAGGGAAAGAAGAAGAAGCAAAGTTATTGGAAATATTTTTGGCTAGATGCCAGAAGTCATGAGGGGAGTTAGATCTTGAAAGATTTTGACACTTTCTGTTAATGAAGGAGTTTTTGGTTAGTTGGAGAACAGACTTGGCATGTTTCCGGCCAGAAAAATGAAGTGCATGAGATTCTGGTGATGGAAGGCTTAATGATAAGTTCACAGCACTTCCTGATCCAGTGCTTTACACCTCACTGGGAGTAATTATCGTTTCGGCAGGTGCCTACTGCCTTCTCCTGGTGTGTGTGTGTGTGTGTGTGTGTGTGTGTGTGTGTGTGTGTGTGTGTGTGTGTGTGTGTGTGTGTGTGTGTGTGTGTGTGTGTGTGTGTGTGTGTGTGTGTGTGTGTGTGTGTGTGTATATATATATATATATATATATATATATATATATATATATATATATATATATATATATATATATATATATATATATATATATATATATATATATATATATATATATATATATATATATATATATATATATATATATATATATATAATATTACATGAACTAGAGTTAGTGAAGACCTACTAAAAGAAGAAAAAGGAAATTAAATTGTCGGTACTGAGAGTGGCTGGCCAGTTTCGCTAGCTAGAATCATGGACAGACACGCAAACAGAACATCGTAACATAAATCCGTCGTGGAACAGAAACGCCTGTTTGGACCTTGATCTAAATAAGGTCATACTGTGGATAATTATGCGATAATAACGATGTGCCGCGCGTTAACTACAATCATGACGGCATGTTGAAGGCTTTCCAGCTGACTACCGAGCTTAGTGGCTTCAGTCGGTCTCAGGTGAATAACGTGTGAGGGCATCCGGTCAGTGTCAGCAGTCACGTGCTTAGCTCCACTCCACCTTTGTCGTTTTTTAAAGAAAAATACGGAACCATGAGCAGTATTCTTCATAAAGTTATGACATGTGTCATATCTATGGCAGATGCGTATCACAACTAAGAACGTTTATCACAAGGCATATGTCATACGTTATGAACTTGAACTACCATCTTGCCTATTATGTATTTTCTCCAAATACATAAAAAAAATAAGGAAATCTTTAAAGAACCTATAAATCAGTAATAAACGGCAGCTTTTACTTTGTCATTTAGTATCTGAAATCAAGTAAGCGGTACATACTGTAGACGGTTATGATATACGGTTTCGCTTAATTTTTCAAATAAGGTAGATTTTATACCGTAGAAGTGCCTACGGTGAGTGTGTGCATGTGTGTGTGTGTGTGTGTGTGTGTGTGTGTGTGTGTGTGTGTGTGTGTGTGTGTGTGTGTTTGCGTAATGGTAATAATAATAATAATAATAATAATAATAATGATAATAATAATAATAATAATGATAATAATAATAATAATAATAATAATAATAATAATAATAATAATAATAATAATAATAATAAACGATTTATTATTCAGGCAGTTTACAAACTGAAAATGTACAGAGGGGGTGGGGAAATACTTAACATTAATCCTAAAGCTAAGTCTAATCTAGAAGCGAAATACTATTGATTGATGGCTCGCACCATGGTGGGAATCGCGCTGAGTCTGCACCAGTCCGTGCGCGGCGCCTTTAGGGACGTTATCTTGTTGTGGTGTCTGGTGCCACGGATCGGGCGAGGTGCGTCAGGCGGCAGCATGTGTCTGAGACGTGGAAGATGGAGAAGTCCCCTTCCAAACTTCTCCAGAGCCTCTCGGTGCCTGGTGGATATTCTGGACAGACTCAGGGTGGTCAGGACTTCATCATAGGTGGTGTAGGCAGGGCCAAGAATGACCCTGCACGCCCTTTTCTGCACACTTTCTAGCTGTAGCTGTTGAGTGTGTGTGAGGGAGGAGGACCACGCTGTTGAGGCATACATGAGTTTGGGGAGGATGAAGTTGAGGTATAACCCCCTTAACTCGTCTGTCGGCGTCCCCAGCGATCTGAGTGTGCTCAGCATGTACAGCCTTTAGGTAGCGGATCTTACGGTGCTGGCGACATGCTGCTTCCAGGTCAGCTGGTCGTCCACCGTGACTCCGAGAAGCTTAACACATCGGACCACCTGGAGGGGGTAAGGGTCCACTGTGTGCTGGGGAGGAGGCAGTGGTACAGAGGAGGTACAGAAATGCATCACCACAGTTTTGCTGTGGTTGATAGTCATCCTGCTCTCCTCCGTCCACGTCCTCAGTCGCTCCAAAATTGCTTGCAGTGGCGATTAGTCCGGGTTCTTGTTGGAGACTGGGACGCCCACGGTGCAGTCGTCCACATACTTCCAGGGGGGGGTGTCAGTGAGGGCGTCGTTAATGAGGAGGAGGAAGCATAGTGGACCCATCTTGGTCCCCTGGGGGACCCCACATGTCAGCTGTTAGAAATTAGAGACAGAGCCCTGACAGCGAACGGCCTGACATCTCCCTGTGAGGAAGTCGGCTAGCCACGCTATCAGGTTAAGAGGGAGATCCAGACTTATTGCCTTGCTGATGAAAACAGTGTGATCAACAAGATCAAAGGCTTTTTTTGAAGTCCACAAAAGCAACAGCTAGAGAGGTGTTTCGCTTGTCCAGGTTGCTGTGCATGAATTCAAGGGAGCTGGTTAGGTAATGGGAGCTGGAAGTGGCTCTAATATTTCCAAACTGTTTGATATCCACAGTGTTACAAATTTTGGTGTAGGTCCAATCATACACAAAATCTTCACAAATATGGCTAGGGATGGGGGTGACAGAGACTGGCCTGAGATCATTGAGTGACTGTGGACTGGAAGTTTTGTGGATGGGGGTGACATAAGATATCTTCCAGTCCGCGGAACAAGACTGTGGGGAGAGAGAGCCGTTTATTATGGAGCATAGCGGTGTTGTGTGTGTGTGTGTGTGTGTGTGTGTGTGTGTGTGTGTGTGTGTGTGTGTGTGTGTGTGTGTGTGTGTGTGTATATATATATATATATATATATATATATATATATATATATATATATATATATATATATATATATATATATATATATATATATATATATATATATATATATATATATATATATATATATATATACAGAGAGAGAGAGAGAGAGAGAGAGAGAGAGAGAGAGAGAGAGAGAGAGAGAGAGAGAGAGAGAGAGAGAGAGAGAGAGAATATGGAACAGATAAGTAGGAAGGAGAAAGGTAAAGATAGAGGGATATATATATATATATATATATATATATATATATATATATATATATATATATATATATATATATATATATATATATATATATATATACATTATCAATATAAGTCTTTAGTTTGGGAGGAAAAGCAAGATGCATTCTTCACAGAGAGAGAGAGAGAGAGAGAGAGAGAGAGAGAGAGAGAGAGAGAGAGAGAGAGAGAGAGAGAGAGAGAGAGAGAGAGAGAGTGGGGATCACACCTCCCCCCCTTCCTTCCTTCCTTCCCAGCCGCCCCTCTTGTGTCTGTGTCGTCAGGCCTAATTTAACTTCCATTCTCACGCCCAATGTTGTCTGATTAGCCGTTTTCCAACTAGATTTAGCTAAATTTGGTCGAATCTATCAGAAAATATTGTTTTTAGCTGATAGCCGGAAATAGCAGTCGAAACACTCCCAAAATTTTCATTCGATTTTCTGCAATAAAGAAAATATCGTGTGAATGGAATAATAATTATATATATATATATATATATATATATATATATATATATATATATATATATATATATATATATATATATATATATATATATATATATATATATATATATATATATATATATATATATATATATATATATTGCTAAATTATGGAATAAATAATAGTTCAGAATGTTTTAGGTATGATGGATGGGAAGCCGTGGCAGTAGTGATAGCGGGATGAGTTCTGGGGAGGAGACCGAGGGGAGAGGGGTGAGAGTACCAACGGTTCGTCTGACAGGTCTCCGTGTCAGGATTCTGTCGTCACGCTGCCCCTCTCTGTATGGTACCAGTGAATGACAGAGTGAGTCTGAGAGACTGAGACTCGGCGTGTATTCAGTGTGCTATCCATCGTTATCACAACTGGTCGATTCTCAAGGGGAAGAATTTTCCGGGAAAACATGGTTAAGGAAATTAAGTAAATAACATACACACATAAGTTCAGAAAACAGTGGCTGCATCCAAGATAATATATGCAAGAACTGGATCGTTGAAGTTCCTGACGATTAAAAGAGTGTTCATTGCAAATACTGTAAGACAACATTCAGAGCGAAATATTATGACATCAAGGATCACGCAAGGAGCAAGAAACACCAAGTGAACAGCGTACCATTTTCTTCTTCCCGATAAGCAAAGATAAGTTTTCCCAAGGTTGGTGAAAAAGTCTCGTGATGTGGCTCGAGTTGAAGCGCATTTGGCACTTTTCGCTACTAAACACTGTGCCATAAGAAGCTCATGTGACCATCTAGACTTGTTGAAAAAATGTTTCATTGATAAAACTTCAGTGGAAGTTGCAATGCACAGAACTAAGTTCACTACAATAATTAAACACGTTCTGATGTCCCAGTTTGTTTCCAAGCTGAAAGAGAACATATGTGACAGGAAGTATATTATTTTACTGGATGAATCCACAGATATTGCCGTTCATAAATACCTGAGATTAGCTATACTCGTACATTACTTCAGTGAACATTCACAGACACTAGTTTCTACTTTTTTGCACCTCGCATCACTACAAGAGTGTTTTTTTTTTTTTTTTTTATGTAGTAAGGATACTGGCCAAGGGCAACAAAAATCCAATAAAAAAAAATACCCACTGGAATGCCAGTCCCATAAAAGGGTCAAAGCAGTGGTCAAAAATTGGTGGATAAGTGTCTTGAAACCTCCCTCTTGAAGGAATTCAAGTCATAGGAAGGTGGAAATACAGAAGCAGGCAGGGAGTTCCAGAGTTTACCAGAGAAAGGGATGAATGATTGAGAATACTGGTTAACTCTTGCGTTAGAGAGGTGGACAGAATAGGGGTGAGAGAAAGAAGAAAGTCTTGTGCAGCGAGGCCACGGAAGGAGGGGAGGCATGCAGTTAGCAAGATCAAAAGAGCAGTTAGCATGAAAATAGCGGTAGAAGACAGCTAGATATGCAACATTGCGGCAATGAGAGAGAGGCTGAAGACAGTCAGTTAGAGGAAAGGAGTTGATGAGACGAAAAGCTTTTGATTCCACCCTGTCTAGAAGAGCAGTATGAGTGGAATCCCCCCAGACATGTGAAGCATACTCCATACATGGACGGATAAGGCCCTTGTACAGAGTTAGCAGCTGGGGGGGGGGGTGAGAAAAAACTGGCGGAGACGTCTCAGAACACCTAACTTCATAGAAGCTGTTTTAGCTAGAGATATGTGAAGTTTCCAGTTCAGATTATAAGTAAAGGACAGACCGAGGATGTTCAGTGTAGAAGAGGGGGACAGTTGAGTGTCATTGAAGAAGAGGGGATAGTTGTCTGGAAGATTGTGTCGAGTTGATAGATGGAGGAATTGAGTTTTTGAGGCATTGAACAATACCAAGTTTGCTCTGCCCCAATCAGAAATTTTAGAAAGATCAGAAGTCAGGCGTTCTGTGGCTTTCCTGCGTGATATGTTTACCTCCTGAAGGGTTGGAAGTCTATGAAAAGACGTGGAAAAATGCAGGGTGGTATCATCAGCGTAGGAGTGGATAGGACAAGAAGTTTGGTTTAGATCATTAATGAATAATAAGAAGAGAGTGGGTGACAGGACAGAACCCTGAGGAACACCACTGTTAATAGATTTACGAGAAGAACAGTGACCGTCTACCACAGCAGCAATAGAACGGTCAGAAAGGAAACTTGAGATGAAGTTACAAAGAGAAGGATAGAAACCGTAAGAGGGTAGTTTGGAATTCAAAGCTTTGTGCCAGACTCTATCAAAGGCTTTTGATATGTCCAAGGCAACAGCAAAAATTTCACCCAAATCTCTAAAAGAGGATGACCAAGACTCAGTAAGGAAAGCCAGAAGATCACCAGTAGAGTGGCCTTGACGGAACCCATACTGGCGATCAGATAGAAGGTTGTGAAGTGATAGATGTTTAAAAATTTTCCTGTTGAGGATAGATTCCAAAACTTTAGATAAGCAGGAAATTAAAGCAATAAGACGGTAGTTTGAGGGATTAGAGCGGTCTCCCTTTTTAGGAACAGGTTGAATGTAGGCAAACTTCCAGCAAGAAGGAAAGGTAGATGTTGATAGACAGAGCTGAAAGAGTTTGACTAGGCAAGGTGCAAGCACGGAGGCACAGTTTCAGAGAACAATAGGAGGGACCCCATCAGGTCCATAAGCCTTCCGAGGGTTTAGGCCAGCGAGGGCATGGAAAACATCATTGCGAAGAATTTTAATAGGTGGCATGAAGTAGTCAGAGGGTGGAGGAGAGGGAGAAACAAGCCCAGAATCGTCCAAGGTAGAGTTTTTAGCAAAGGTTTGAGCAAAGAGTTCAGCTTTAGAAATAGATGTGATAGCAGTGGTGCCATCTGGTTGAAGTAGAGGAGGGAAAGAAGAAGAAGCAAAGCTATTGGAGATATTTTTGGCTAGATGCCAGAAATCACGAGGGGAGTTAGTTCTTGAAAGGTTTTGACATTTTCTGTTAATGAAGGAGTTTTTGGCTAGTTGGAGAACAGACTTGGCATGGTTCCGGGCAGAAATATAAAGTGCATGAGATTCTGGTGATGGAAGGCTTAAGTACCTTTTGTGGGCTACCTCTCTATCATGTATAGCACGAGAACAAGCTGTGTTAAACCAAGGTTTAGAAGGTTTAGAACGAGAAAAAGAGTGAGGAATGTACGCCTCCATGCCAGACACTATCACCTCTGTTATGCGCTCAGCACACAAAGACGGGTCTCTGACACGGAGGCAGTAGTCATTCCAAGGAAAATCAGCAAAATACCTCCTCAGGTCCCCCCAACTAGCAGAGGCAAAACGCCAGAGGCAACTTCGCTTAGGGGGATCCTGAGGAGGGATTGGAGTGATAGGACAAGATAAAGATATGAGATTGTGATCGGAGGAGCCCAACGGAGAGGAAAGGGTGACAGCATAAGCAGAAGGATTAGAGGTCAGGAAAAGGTCAAGAATGTTGGGCGTATCTCCAAGACGGTCAGGAATACGAGTAGGGTGTTGCACCAATTGCTCTAGGTCATGGAGGATAGCAAAGTTGTAGGCTAGTTCACCAGGATGGTCAGTGAAGGGAGAGGAAAGCCAAAGCTGGTGGTGAACATTGAAGTCTCCAAGAATAGAGATCTCTGTAAAAGGGAAGAGGGTCAGAATGTGCTCCACTTTGGAAGTTAAGTAGTCAAAGAATTTCTTATAGTCAGAGGAGTTAGGAGAGAGGTATACAGCACATATAAATTTAGTATGAGAATGACTCTGTAGTCGTAGCCAGATGGTGGAAAACTCGGAAGATTCAAGAGCGTGGGCACGAGAGCAGGTTAAGTCATTGCGCACATAAACGCAGCATCCAGCTTTGGATCGAAAATGAGGATAAAGAAAGTAGGAGGGAACAGAAAAGGGGCTACTGTCAGTTGTCTCAGACACCTGAGTTTTAGTGAGGAAAAGAAGATGAGGTTTAGAAGAGGAGAGGTGGTGTTCTACAGATTGAAAATTAGATTTTAGACCGCGAATGTTGCAGAAGTTAATGAAGAAAAGGTTGATGGGGGTGTCAAGACACTTAGGGTCGTCGACAGAAAGGCAGTCCGACCTGGGGACATTTATGGTCCCCTCCCCAGATGGGGACTCCGAGGCTGGTGTAGGAGTCGCCATGATTTTAAAATTTTTGAGTGAAGGGTGTGTGTGTTATTAGGTGCTTGTAGTTTTGTGTGGAGGAAGAGAGTTGTCTTTAGAGGGCAGGCTGTGACTGCCCCCTTGTGTTGTGAGACACAAAGGAAAACGTTCATTGAGGTCACAGCTGGGTTTAATGATAAGTTCACAGCACCCCCTGAAAAGTGCTTTAGACCTCACTGGGAGTAATTATCGTTTCGGCAGGTGTCTACTGCCTCCTTCTCTGAAACGCGTAGCGAAAAGTGACGCAAACGGCATCATTGATGTTCTGAAGTCATCTTTACATGCATATGGAATTCACTTACAGAACATGATTGTTCTGTGTGATGATTGCTAGTGTGATGGAATAAACAAAGGAGTTTACAAACAACTAAAAGAGGAAGTCCCTTCTTTAGTGTATATCCGCTGCGTATGTCATTCAATCCAGTTAGCTGTATCACACGCAAGTTCTGTAACCATGTCAAGGAAACTAGAATTTCTTGTGAGTGAGACCTATAACTGGTTTACCAGATCCTCCTCAAGGCAGATGGCATACAATAATTTTTCTAAACTTATAAATGATGGACATAAGCCTCTTAAGATTGTACAAGCTTGCCCAACCCGTTGGTTTGGCAAGCAAAGGTTATGTGACCAGTGGTGGGAGTTGAAAACGCATTTCAGTTTAACAAGAACGTCTGAGAAGTGCTACAATTCGGAAATGCTGCGTGCCATGTACAGTGATGAATTCAACCTGCCTACATGATTTTTTTCTTAAATCTGTCTTAAGTGAGGTTCAGGGAGTGAACAAGGCATTCACATCTAACAACCGCGACCCTTCAAAATCATCAGATGATTTGACACTGCTGAATGAAACTCTAGTAAACAGACTGATACTTCGATCTAACCAGCATCGCATTGATCCTTTCACCTGCAGCCTGGAGGAGTATGTGCTCCCCAAGGTGTATCTTGGGTACGAAACTGAGAAAATGTTATCAGACCTACCCAAGCATGTGTCTATTAATTCTTATCAAAGAACTTCGCCAAAGGCTCCCAGACAATATCGAATGTTGAGAACCATGACACTGTTCAGTGTTGGAAATAGTCTGTGTGGTAAAAGACTCCATTGCCCCTCTCCTTTAATTATTAAATGTTAGTGCAGAGGGTATTACAAAAATTTAACTCCAGTGGTCAAATATAATCCTCGTAAAATGGCGTGAAACAAAAGTCTAAAATTTTGAGTAGAGGTTAGCAGTTATAAAGATGCTTCAAACCAAAACCCTTACTATGAGCTGTCATCTGTTGCCCAAACAATTCTAAGTTTGCCACACTCAAATGCAGAAATTTTAGTCAAATGAGCTTCATAAAGAGCAAGTTGAGGAATAAAATGCAAACGGACACCACTAATGCATTGCTCCATGTATGTTATGGGCTCAAGCGGATGTCAGAAACATGTGTATCATATAACTTCCAAAATGGTTTCCTGGATCTTGTAGCCTAAAGTCAAAAGTATTCACATTCAAGACAACTGTAGTAGATAAACCTTCAACGTCGTTTGCAGAGGATGTAATATTCAGTATCATCTTTCAAGATATGTAACTAAAAGGTAAGAAAAGAGTACATCGTATAAATTATATTGATTACGATTTTTTCTTTCCGAAACAATCCTATAGAATATATATATATATATATATATATATATATATATATATATATATATATATATATATATATATATATATATATATATATATATATATATATATATATATATATATACACACACACGCCCCCCGGCCCCACGAGAGGCCAATATCTGGGTTAATCTTGAAACAACTGAAAAAGCCATGGCAATGCCCTTGTACCTTGTTACTCCTGCAGGGCGGAGTGGGACTCCACCTGCAGTCTGGCGTTGTCCGGCTGTTCGTTGTTTGTGTGTGTGTGTGTGTGTGTGTGTGTGTGTATATATATATATATATATATATATATATATATATATATATATATATATATATATATATATATATATATATATATATATATATATATATATATATATATATATATATATATATATATATATATATATATATATATTTTTTTTTTTTTTTTTTTTTTATATATATATATTGTTAAGAGAACAGGGACTCTCCCTCACCCACCTTCCTGTCTAAGTGCATTGTACGGTTGTGTGTCGTGTATTTGTCAAATGCTACTGGTATTGGAGCCCAGAGTGTGAGTGGAATAAACCAGATGATAAGATAATATTTGAGCCTAGGTTATAGCTGTCTAGTTTCTTCCCGGATTTCCACTAGTGTTCGGAGGTGGGAATCTGTCTTCTAGAAGGTTGTAGATAGGCTTCTCTCTGGCCAGAGTGGGATGTGTGTGGTTTTTGCTACTGAGGGCGATATTCCAATGGGGAATTAAACCTCAATTGGTATTGCCTATACTGTCTGTGTTCCCTAACATTTGGTTAATTATTTCTTTCTCAGCTTGGAGGGTAATTTGACTTTCGTTATATTCCCTTCCCTATTGGTGGGTTAAAGAGGGTGACTACCCAAGAGATCTAATAGTAGTTGATGACCAGTAGGTGTCCTGCACTAGGCTGCTAAAAACGTAGGTAGCCTAACTAACCCTAGGTAGTGGCAGCTGGTAGAGGGACTGATAACTGGTGGTAACAAAATTGACGACCTCACCAGAATTGCTGGAAGCTCTAGTAAACTGCCTAGACTTGTTCCACTGACTTTTTTTTTCGTGTGATATTTCTCATTATCTCCTGTGACAGTCCTCCTTCTTACAGATAACTCTTTTGTTGCATCTTCACAGCTGGAAGGAAGAATAAAGGTCATTGTTTTATCTAATGTTCCACAGGTGATGGGTATTTTAGTCGAGTTATCTCTCCGTTTTTTGTATCGGTTCTTTATCTTCTTCTGCTGGTATGGTATAAACCTTAGTAAGCTCTTCACATACCTTAACAAATTATTACTTTACTTGATCCGTGACGTGAGATGAGGAAAATCATTTGTTACAATTCTCTACAAAATCTCTCTCTCTCTCTCTCTCTCTCTCTCTCTCTCTCTCTCTCTCTCTCTCTCTCTCTCTCTCTCTCTCTCTCTCTCTCTCTCTCTCTCTCTCTTCCCTTCATAATTAATTAGTCATACAATATTATATATACAGTACTGTTACACAAGGCTTTCACATATTTACATGATGGAAACATAGTCAGTATGTAAAATTTTCTCCCTCCTTCTCCCCTTCCGCAACTCTTGACACATTGCATGTTGTGTAAATTTTCTATCAGTGAATAAAAGGCGTAATTTTAGTGCATAGTGTAATTAATTAAGCATTAATTAATTTTAATTAATTTCCTTCAACTCTGTAACCTCTGTAGTCTAACTTTGCAAGTTCTGTATTCTGTAGTCTATAATGTAAACTACATATCCGCCACATCCTCTTTGTGTGTTGTGCGGTTGCCGACGCAGATATTCATTTCATCACAACTGCTTATGGAGATGCGAATGCTTTATTTATCAGAACTGCGCATGCAGAAGCGGAAGCGGACATTTCATTTATCAAAACTGCAAATGGTGATGCCGATGTTCCGAGTATGTGGATGCGAATACGGACATCAAATATATCTCTAGACGAGATACCTGGAAGCGGGTACTTGAACTTCCTTGGGCATGGCAGAACTCACCTCTCCTGGCGCCTCAAGCAGACACAGCTCTCCAACCAAGACGTTCTGCTCACCACCACCGTTGAAGTTACTAAGGCAGCCTCTTACAAGTAACGGAGTAGTTACATCATTGCCACAATCAGTCAGCACGTCGGCTCGCAGCACGTATTCGTGACTAGTGCATATAGTATACTACATACGTATGCTGAGTATACATTATTGGTTTGTGGCAGCATTTGATGTCTCAATGCCACATTTACACTAATTGTGACACGATACGAGCAAAGGAAATGAAGGTCACATATCTATTAAATAAATGAAAATAAAGGAGATAATTTTTTTTTTTTATGTAGAAGGGACACTAGCCAAAGTCAAGAAAAAAAAAAAAAAGCCAGTCCCAGAAAGGAGTCAAAAGCGGTATTCAAAAATTGAAGGATAAGTGTCTTGAAACCTCCCTCTTCAAGGAATTTAAGTCATACGAACGTGGAAATACAGAAGCAGACAAGGAGTTCCATACTTTTCCAGAGAAAGGGATGAATGAATAAGAATACTGATTAACTCTTGCGTTAGAGAGGTGGACAGAATAGGGGTGAGAGAAAGAAGAGTCTTATGCAGCGAGGCCGCGGGAGGAGGGAAGGCATGCAGTTAACAAGATCAGAAGAGCAGTTAACATGAAAATAGCGGTAGAAGACAGCTAGACATGCAACACTGCGGCGATGAGAGAGGCTGAAGACAGTCAGTTAGAAGAGAGGAGATGATGAGACGAAAAACTTTTGATTCCACCCTGTCTAGAAGAGCGGTATGAGTGGAAACTCCCCAGACATGTAAAGCATATTCCATACATGGACGGATAAGGCCCTTGTAAAGAGTTAGCAGCTGGGGGGGGTGAGAAGAACTAGCGGAGACGTCTCAGAAAACTTAACTTCATAGAAGCTGTTTTAGCTAGAGATGAGATGTGAAGTTTCCAGTTCAGATTATAAGTAAAGGACAGACCGAAGATGTTCAGTGTAGAAGAGGAGGACAACTGAGTGTCACTGAAGAAGACGGGATAGTTGTTTGGAAGGTAGTGTTGAGTTGATAGATGGATGAATTGAGTTTTTGAAGCAATGAACAATACCAAGTTTGCTCTGCCCCAAACAGAAATTTTAGAAAGATCAGAGGTAGGGCGTTTTGTGGTTTGCCTGCGTGAAATGTTGATTTCCTCAAGTGTTGGACGTTTATGAAAAGACGTGGAAAAGTGCAGTGTGGGATCATCAGCGTAGGAGTGGATAGGACAAGAAGTTTAGTTTAGAAGGTTATTGATGAATAATAAGAAGGGAGTGGGTGATAGGACAGAACCCTGAGGAACACAACTGTTAATAGATTTAGGAGAAGAACAGTGACCGTCTACCACAGCAGCAACAGAACGGTCAGAAACAAAACTTGAGGTGAAGTTACAGAAAGAAGGATAGAAGCCTTAGGAAGGTAGTTTGGAAATCAAAGCTTTGTGCCAGACTCTATCAAAAGCTTTTGATGTATCCAAGGCAATAGAAAAAGTTTCACCAAAAAGAGGATGACCAAGACTCAGTAAGGAAAGCCAGAAGATCACAAGTAGAGTAGCCTTGACGGAACCCATACTGGCGATCAGATAGAAGGTTGTAAAGTGATAGATGTTTAAGAATCTTCCTGTTGAGGACAAATTAAAAAAAAAAAAACTTTAGATGGATAGGAAATTAAAGCAATAGCACGGTAGTTTGAGGAATTAGAACGGTCACCCTTTTTAGGAACAGGCTGAATGAAGGCAAACTTCCAGCAAGAAGGAAAGGTAGATATTTACTGACAGAGTTGAACGAATTTGAGAAGACAAGGTGTAAGCACGAAGGCACAGTTTCAGAGAACATTAGGAGGGACCCATTCAGGTCCATAAGCCTTCCGAGGGTTTATGCCAGCGATGGCATGGATAACATCATTGCGAATTTTAATAGGTAACATGAAGTAGTCAAAGGGTGGAGGAGAGGTAGCAAGAAGCCCTGAATCTACAAGGTAGAGTTTTTAGCAAAGGTTTGAGCGAAGAGTTCAGTTTTAGAGATAGATATGATAGCAGTGGTATCATCTGGTTGAAATAAAGGAGGGAAAGAAGAAGAAACAACGTTATTGGAGATATTTTTGGCTAGTTGCCAAAAGTCACGAGGGGAGTTAGATTTTGAAATATTTTGTCACTTTCAATTAATGAAGGAGAACAGACTTGGCATGGTTCCGGGCAGAAATATAAAATGCATAAGATTATGGTGATGGAAGGCTTCAGTACCTTTTGTGGGCCACGTCTCTCTCATGTATAGCACGAGAACAAGCTGTGTTAAACCAAGGCTTGGAAGGTTTACGTCGAGAAAAAGAGTGAGGAATGTACGCCCCCATGCCAGATACTATCACCTCTGTTACGAGCTCGGCACACAAAGACGGGTCTCTGACACGAAAACAGTAGTCATTCCAAGGGAAATCAGCAGAATACCTCATCAGGTCCCCCCAACTAGCAGAGGGAAAACGCCAGAGGCACCTTCGCTTACAGGGATCCTGAGGAGGGATTGGAGCTATACAAGATACAGATATGAGATTGTGATAGGAGGAGCCTAACGGAGAAGAGAGGGTGACACCATAAGCAGAAGGTTTAGAGGTCAGGAAAAGTTCAAGAATGTTGGGCGTATCTGCAAGACGGTCAGGAATACGAGTAGAGTGTTGCACCAGTTGCTCTAGGTCGTGGAGGATAGCAAGGTTGAAGGCTAGTTCACCAGGATGGTCTGTGAACGGAGAGGAACGCCAAAGCTGGTGGTGAACATTGAAGTCTCCAAGAATGGAGATCTCTGCAAAAGGGAAGAGAGTCAGAATGCGTTTTACTTTGGAAGTTAAGTAGTCAAAGAATTTCTTATAGTCAGAGGAGTTAGGTGAGAGGTATACAGCACAGATAAATTTAGTCTGAGAGTGACTTTGTCACTAGCTAGATGGTGGAAAGCTTGGAAGATTCAAGAGCGTGGCACGATAGCAGGTTAAGTCGTTGCGCACATAAACGCAACATCCAGCTTTGGATTGAAAATGAGGATAGAGAAAGTAGGAGAGAACAGAAAAGGGGTTATTCAATTGGTTCAGACACCTGAGTTTCAGTGAGGAAAAGAAAATGAGGTTTAGAAGAAGAGATTGAAAATTAAATCTTAGATCGCGAATGTTGCAGAAGTTAATGAAGAAAAAATTGAGAGAGGGTGTCAAGACACTTAGGGTCGTTATCAGATGAGCAGTCCGACCTGGGAACATTTGTTGTCCCCTCCCCAGATGGAGACTCGGAGGTTGGTGTAGGAGTCGCCATGATAGCTTTGAATTTTTGAGTGAAGGGTGTGTGTGTGTTATTAAGTGCTTGTAGTTTTGTGTGGAGGAAGAGAGTTGTATTTAGAGGGCAGGCTGTGACCGCCCCCTTGTGTTGTGAGACACAAAGGGCAAACGTTCAGTGAGGTCACAGCTGGGTTTAATGATAAGTTCACAGCACCCCCTGATCCAGTGCTTTAGACCTCACTGGGAGTGATTATCATTTTGGCAGGTGCCTACTGCCTCCTCTTGTACCAGACAAATGTCTAGTTTTTTTTTTTTTTTTTTTCTTGCATGCTTATTCACTATCTAATGCTGTTAGAAAAAAAAAAAAAGGCAGCGAAGCGAATTATTCATTGATGGTAATTAAAAGAAAATTAATAATTTAAAATGTAAAACCCATTTATCTGCATATTAAAAATGACTATTGAGAGATCAGGAAAGAACTATGTAATAGGTACAAATAGTAAGACACATCATGAAATTAAATAAACAACACTTAATTGCGTGGGCACAACATAATATGAGGTAACAACATAAGTATTAAGAAAAATAAAATAAAAGGGAGATATCAAAACTTATTAGTAGTAGCTTAAAACTTGTTGCAGTTATGAAACACTGTATAAAAAAAAATCTGTCATAAAAGATAAAAAAAAAGTTATACTTTGAAATTTTGCTCATACGTAATATTTAGCTTTGTAGTAAATGTCTCGAGAAGTCTGGTGTCGATAGAGTCAAGAAGCGTCAAAGTCTTGGAACTTTCATCCTCCACCTCATAATCCATAAAAGGAAAGTGCTTCAGCGTCACAGCACGGAGTATGTGGCCACGTAGATCAGTAAACTGGTTATCTGTTGAAAAAAAACAAAAAACAAAACACACACACACACACACACACACACACACACACACACAAAGAAACAAACAAACAAATACACAAATTACATATTACATTAACGATACAACTACACTCATAACATCATGCATAATTATTGATATACCATCAGGTGTGAACACTTGACTGTTGAATTATAGGAAAACATTGTTACCAATATTCCCAGAATGTATCTCTCGCTTATTTCTTGTGGTGCCTGCCATCAGATGGGACTTCTATCTACTTTATTATTAAACAGGAAGGGGAGTCTTTTTTTGCTAAGTCTAATAAGCTGGTGAATTTATTTATTTATTTATTTATTTATTTATTTTATTTATTTATTTTAGTAATTAAGGTAAGCACCATGGTCCTAAAATAGTTAGTAACAAAAGATATGTTGATGACACCTTTCTTTTATTTAAACACTCTCAACACATTCATAAATTTCTTGGCCACTTAAATTCTAAACACCCTAATACTGAATTCACATGTGACATGGAAAACAATGGTTCTATCCCGTTTTTTGGATGTATTAGTAACCTACAATGACAACGAACTACATACAGCAGTTTACCGCATATATATATATATATATATATATATATATATATATATATATATATATATATATATATATATATATATATATATATATATATATATATATATATATATATATATATATATATATATATATATATCAATTGTTATTTAAGATTAGATTTAAGATTAGATAAGAAAATAACTTTCTTATATTGTTACTATATTTTATCCTTTCACTAGTTTACGTAGGACCAGGAAGCGAACTCTCTAAGATTTTTCAATATTAAGAGGTTTCCTTTAGGCATCATTAATCATATCATCTATATATTTTTTTAGAAAGCAAATTTAATCAGCTTTTCTGTAACGACATACATTCCACACCTAAGAAACACACAAAATTACCACACTATGGCTACCTTAGTTATACTGTTAGAAAAAAGATTCACTACCTTACTTAAAACACAATATCCTGACACTAAGTTTATCTTCACCTGTACTTTTACTGTTGCCTCTTTCTTCAAATTCAAAGACATTATTCCTATTGGACTCATCTCTAACATCATTTATGAATTCAGTTGTAACACTCGATATATTGGAGAAACCAAGAGAAATCTAACAACTAGGATCAGTGAACATAAAAGTAATTCTATATGTACACGAAAATAGTTAGCTCATCTCTATTTTCAGCAATAAGAACGCATTTACATACACATGATCATCCGTTTACGAAAATGGATTTCAGTATACACACTGTATATATATATATATATATATATATATATATATATATATATATATATATATATATATATATATATATATATATATATATATATATATATATATATATATATATATATATATACGAGTATATATATATAAATAGATGACACACACACACACACACACTCAAACATATTACCATCAAACAGGGAATCATGTGAGCTGATATTTGATTGGATAAAGCGAACACTTGCCTTCCCATCGTCACAGTAAAGGCACTTCCGATAAACACTGACACGCTCTAGTTGTAGGCCTGAAAAAAATATAAAAAATAAATAAATAGATAAAAATAAGTAAATAAATAAATATATATATATATATATATATATATATATATATATATATATATATATATATATATATATATATATATATATATATATATATATATATATATATATATATATATATATACACACACACACACACATACTAAGGTTTCTTGTCTTGTTTCAGTTCTCTTTGTCTTCATCTTTCTTGCATCTTTTGTGTGTCCAGGCAGATTGGCATTGTACCAAGAGTTTTTTTTTTGGGGGGGGGTGGGAGGGAGGAGAGCTTGAGTTGACTTTAGTTTTGTGTTTCGTTAGGCAAATGCTACTGGCATTTTGTTACTGTCATTGTATGTGCGTCTTGACAGCGACCCCATATGAACATGGGAGCAGCTGCAGAAGAAGATTGCATGTGCGTCTTGTGTAGCAGGCTGGCGATGGGCAAGAGGCAAAGGGGGACGAGTACTGCTGCTGCGGTAACTCTATTCCAACTCTCTCCCCTACACGCGAGCAACCCGCTCGTCACGTCGGTTTGGAGGTTTGAACAAGATATCCATTAATCGAGACATTGTGGTACTTTTTAACTAATCCATGAAACACCATTAAACATTACAGTCATCAGTACTGTTATTACCACCACACGCACACATAAATATTTACAACATATAAGAAAAACACCAAAATAATATAACTCTTTTAGAACATACTAAATAAACACCAACATAATACATGTTGTTGCCCAGATGATATTTCTCTCTATGTGCTGCGTTATGTTTGGTAATATAATTTTCCTCTTGATGCGCAAACTCTATAGAAGGTGACATAAGACTTTTGTGGCGTCTGTTGATATCTTCTTCCTAGAATTTAACTACAAATAGTGTTCGTGGACGCACTACTAGTCCCATTCATAGTTTTGGTGGAACCTCCCATTGAGAAGGTATGTCTGATGAGGTGAAGTCTGAATTGGCGATGAGGGAAATGGAACCTGATAAAGCTAGAAAAATGAGGAGGCTGGAGCTGGAGACTGAAGCCAATGCAACACGGATGAAGGATGAGGTGGAGAAGGACGCCAAGATGTATGAGAGGGAAGAGACTGAAAAAGAATAGGATATCTGAGTTGGAGAAGACACATATAGAAGTTAATGCTCTTTATGGTATTCGAGGAGGAGAGGTGACAAGGGAAGATACAGTAAAAAATCATATTGTGAGGAGTTTAAAGTTAGTACTGTAGTTTGATGCGAATAAATTTACATAGTGGTTTAGATTCTGAGAAGGAAGTGGAAAATTCAGATGATTATGAATAATTTAAGGCTGATATCCTCAGAGCGTATGAAATGCGGCCAGAGGCATATAGACATCAGTTTAGAGACGCTAAAAGGCGACCAAGTGACTCGTACCTAGACTGTGCAATTTGTAAGAGACGCTGAAGAAATAGATCGCTGGTGAGAGGACGACTTCATATTCAGCTCTTAAGGTGGTAATAGGTACGTACGGATCAATGTCAAAATTGTTAAGAAAGAAATAGCCCCTCCCTTGAAAGATAAACGGTTTAAGAGTTTAAAAGAGGCAGACAATGACGTCTAATCTGGGAGGGGATGTCCTGCTCGTAACAAGACTTCATTAGGCCCAAATGAGCATGATCATGATGTACAGTGCACCCAAGTTTAATAACCAATCTACCCTCTACTGCTATAAAGCTGTAGTAACTTCTCCAAACTTGTGACAGCTACGGTCCCCAAGCACCCCAAAGAGCCGATGGCATTAATTGTATGGTCTGACCAGGATCAAATGAGTGAGGATGTCTGGTTGATGTTCAGCACTATAAAAGAAGAAGTAGGAATATCTTCCCCCTTGTCGCCCTTTACTATGAAACAAGTTGCACTGAAATTCGAGCTCGACTGGTGCTGGCAGTTCCTGTTTGAGAGTACAGTAGAGATTGCTTGCGCGATACTGCGGCACAGCATTCCGTAAGTAGAAATATTACTGAAAGCCGTGTGGCCTCCGATAAAGATGTGTTATGTCGTGGGATTAATGCTGGGGAGAGTTTAACCATGGCTTAAGTGAAGCTTGAATGCCCGCTAGAGACAGCGGAGGCGCGGGTGGCGCTTAGCTGGGAACCTGTCAGTAAAGGGAGTGGACTTTCTCCTAAGGAAAGACCAGACAGGTGGAAAAAAGTGGGTGCAGCCTCCATCTCCGGATCCCGGCTCAGATGAAGAAGTGAATTGACTCCTCGATGAAAAGGCAACTAACTAGTCCAGATGTAGCTGGGGATTATGAGTTGGTGATTGTGGTCAGTTGTTCGATGGCGAGGCGGGTGGCCAAGGAAAAGGAGTCTTTTTTTTTTTATGTAGGAAGGATACTGGCCAAGGGCCACAAAAATCTAATAAAAAAAATGCCCACTGATATGCCAGTCCCATAAAAGGGTCAAAGCAGTGGTCAAAAATTGGTGGATAAGTGTCTTGAAACCTCCCTCTTGAAGGAATTCAAGTCATAGGAAGGTGGAAGGAAATACAGAAGTAGGCAGGGAGTTCCAGAGTTTACCAGAGAAAGGGATGAATGATTGAGAATACTGGTTAACTCTTGCGTTAGAGAGGTGGACAGAATAGGGGTGAGAGAAAGAAGAAAGTCTTGTGCAGCGAGGCCGCGGAAGGAGGGGAGGCATGCAGTTAGCAAGATCAGAAGAGCAGTTGGCATGAAAATAGCGGAAGAAGACAGCTAGATATGCAACATTGCGGCGGTGAGAGAGGGGCTGAAGACAGTCAGTTAGAGGAGAGGAGATGATGAGACGAAAACCTTTTGATTCCACCCTGTCTAGAAGAGCAGTATGAGTGGAATCCCCCCAGACATGTGAAGCATACTCCATACATGAACGGATAAGGCCCTTGTACAGAGTTAGCAGCTGGGGAGGGGTGAGAAAAACTGGCGGAGACGTCTCAGAACACCTAACTACATAGAAGCTGTTTTAGCTAGAGATGAGATGTGAAGTTTCCAGTTCAGATTATAAGTAAAGGACAGACCGAGGATGTTCAGTGTAGAAGAGGGGGACAATTGAGTGTCATTGAAGAAGAGGGGATAGTTGTCTGGAAGGTTGTGTCGAGTTGATAGATGGAGGAATTGAGTTTTTGAGGCATTGAACAATACCAAGTTTGCTCTGCCCTAATCAGAAATTTTAGAAAGATCAGAAGTCAGGCGTTCTGTGGCTTCCCTGCGTGATATGTTTACCTCCTGAAGGGTTGGACGTCTATGAAAAGACGTGGAAAAGTGCAGGGTGGTATCATCAGCATAGGAGTGGATAGGACAAGAAGTTTGGATTAGAAGATCATTAATGAATAATAAGAAGAGAGTGGGTGACAGGACAGAACCCTGAGGAACACCACTGTTAATAGATTTAGGAGAAGAACAGTGACCGTCTACCACAGCAGCAATAGAACGGTCAGAAAGGAAACTTGAGATGAAGTTACAGACAGAAGGATAGAAACCGTAGGAGGGTAGTTTGGAAATCAAAGCTTTGTGCCAGACTCTATCAAAGGCTTTTGATATGTCCAAGGCAACAGCAAAAGTTTCACCAAAGTCTCTAAAAGAGGATGACCAAGACTCAATAAGGAAAGCCAGAAGATCACCAGTAGAGCGGCCTTGACGGAACCCATACTGGCGATCAGATAGAAGGTTGTGAAGTGATAGATGTTTAAGAATCTTCCTGTTGAGGATAGATTCAAAAACTTTAGATAAGCAGGAAATTAAAGCAATAGGATGGTAGTTTGAGGGATTAGAGCGGTCACCCTTTTTAGGAATAAGTAAAATGTAGGCAAACTTCCAGCAAGAAGGAAAGGTAGATGTTGACAGACAGAGCTGAAAGAGTTTGACTAGGCAAGGTGCAAGCACGGAGGCACAGCTTCGGAGAACAATAGGAGGGACCCCATCAGGTCCATAAGCCTTCCAAGGGTTTAGGCCAGCGAGGGCATGGAAAACATCATTGCGAAGAATTTTAATACGTGGCATGAAGTAGTCAGAGGGTGGAGGAAAGGGAGGAACAAGCCCAGAATCGTCCAAGGTAGAGTTTTTAGCAAAGGTTTGAGCAAAGAGTTCAGCTTTAGAAATAGATGTGATAGCAGTGGTGCCATCTGGTTGAAATAGAGGAGGGAAAGAAGAAGAAGTAAAGTTACTGGAGATATTTTTGGCTAGATGCCAGAAATCACGAGGGGAGTTAGATCTTGAAAGGTTTTGACATTTTCTGTTAATGAAGGAGTTTTTGGCTAGTTGGAGAACAGACTTGGCATGGTTCCGGGCAGAAATATAAAGTGCATGAGATTCTGGTGATGGAAGGCTTAAGTACCTTAGTAATTATGTATACCACGAGAACAAGCTGTGTTAAACCAAGGTTTAGAAAGTTTAGGACGAGAAAAAGAGTGAGGAATGTACGCCTCCATGCCAGACACTATCACCTTTGTTATGCGCTCAGCACACAAAGACGGTAGTCATTCCAAGGAAAATCAGCAAAATACCTCCTCAGGTCCCCCCAAATAGCAGAGGCAAAACGCCAGAGGCACCTTCGCTTAGAGGGATCCTGAGGAGGGATTGGAGTGATAGGACAAGATAAAGATATGAGATTGTGATCGGAGGAGCCCAACGGAGAAGAAAGGGTGACAGCATAAGCAGAAGGATTAGAGGTCAGAAAAAGGTCAAGAATGTTGGGCGTATCTCCAAGACGGTCAGGAATACGAGTAGGGTGTTAAACCAATTCCTCTAGGTCATGGAGGATAGCAAAGTTGTAGGCTAGTTCACCAGGATGGTCAGTGAAGGGAGAGGATAGCCAAAGCTGGTGGTGAACATTGAAGTCTCCAAGAATGGAGATCTCTGCAAAAGGGAAGAGGGTCAGAATGTGCTCCACTTTGGAAGTTAAGTAGTCAAAGATTTTTTTATAGTCGGAGGAGTTAGGAGAGAGGTATACAGCACAGATAAATTTAGTATGAGAATGATTCTTTAGTCGTAGCCAGATGGTGGAAAACTCGGAAGATTCAAGAGCGTGGGCACGAGAGCAGGTTGAGTCACTGCGCACATAAACGCAGCATCCAGCTTTGGATCGAAAATGAGGATAGAGAAAGTAGGAGGGAACAGAAAAGGGACTACTGTCAGTTGCCTCAGACACCTGAGTTTTACTGAGAAAAAGAAGATGAGGTTTAGAAGAGGAGAGGTGGTGTTCTACAGATTGAAAATTAGATCTTAGACCGCGAATGTTGCATAAGTTAATGAAGAAAAAGTTGAGGGGGGTGTCAAGACACTTAGGGTCGTCGACGGAAAGGCAGTCCGACCTGGGGACATTTATGGTCCCCTCCCCAGATGGGGACTCCGAGGCTGGTGTAGGAGTCGCCATGATTTTAAAATTTTTGAGTGAAGGGTGTGTGTGTTATTAGGTGCTTGTAGTTTCATGTGGAGGAAGAGAGTTGTCTTTAGAGGGCAGGCTGTGACTGCCCCCTTGTGTTGTGAGAAACAAAGGGAAACGTTCAGTGAGGTCACAGCTGGGTTTAATGATAAGTTCACAGCACCCCCTGAACAGTGCTTTAGACCTCACTGGGAGTAATTATCGTTTCGGCAGGTGTCTACTGCCTCCTCCTCCTGTGCCCTCCATGTCTGTGCCCTCTATATCTCCTGAGATCGAAGGCAATAAGGCAGGGACATAAGTAGAGGAACTTGAGTAATTGATGATGTTACAGTGGGGGCGGAGTGTCTAGAGGCATGTCCCGTTGTTGGCGAGAGTCAAGGTGACCCGGAGTTTGGCTCACTCTTAAATCAGAGTGCCGAGGCTGACTGCGAGGAGGCAAAACCACAGCAGAAGGCATCTGACATGGTTGAGGGAGCTGCCTTGGGTGAGGCAGTTAATGTGTTTTGATCGTTTTATTTTTGGCTCATCTCACTCTTCGCAACACCCCAGAGGTACCAGTTACGCTGAGCTGTCACCGGGTTTGGAAGCTGTGGGCTCCGGTAAAGAGTCCGGGACTAAGTTTGTTGTGTCTAGTATGTTGGGGGCGGCTGCTGAGGGCGGAGAGACTCTTAACTCATCTGGGGAGGAGTCTCCCCTTTGGAGTGTACTAGAGGTGGGGAGCAGCGGCTGAGGACAATACCTCTCAGGGCGTGTTAACCAACTCAGCTCTCTTTGTAGACTCCGAAGGGGATCCAGGGTATCGGCGTTCCCCTTACATCATATTTCTGCCGAAATTACTAAGATAAAGCCTGTTGAGCTGACAAAAAAAGGTAGCACTAGGATGGGGAGTTAGCTCCCTACTCTGCAAAAAAAAAATAGGAGAGGGCAGTAAGGGACATGAGGGACGGGAAGAGTTTATATTGAGGGCCAATATCCTATATCGAAGGTGAAGAGAGGAGGTTGGAGAATTGCTACAGGTTGCACTGTCGTCAAAGTTCCGGGAGGCGCTAATACAGTTAGTATATGAAGGCCCATTAGCTGGGTATTTCGGAGTCACGAAGACAGTGGAGCGATTACGACGGAATTTTGGTAGCCTAGTATGGTCAGGTGGGTAGCTGCTGTTATTAAATACAGTCTCACCTGTCAGTTGGTTGGCAAACCTGATCAGCTCCATCCTGTATTCCCTTTTCCTCCCTATTTCAACCGTAGAACCAGTCTTTACTCGGGTGGTGATTGGCATATTAAGTCCTCTTCTTCCTTCAAGTGCTGGCCATAAGTATCTATTGACAATAATGGATGTAACTACCCAGTACCCTAGGCAATTCCGCATAGCACCCACACGCGAGTAGTATTGAAGGCGCTGCTAAACTTCTTCACCTGCTAAATTCCTTCGCCTACTGCCCAAGGAAGTGCAGTCCGACTAGGGTGCGGATTTCACGTCCAAGATATTCACTCAAACCATGACTGAATCGGGAATCAGTCATGTGCTAGCCAGCACCAAACTCTAAAGACAATATTGGGGGCGTTCTGCCTCGATCAGGACAAGGATTGGGCTGTGGGCATCACATATGAGCTGTTTGCAGTTCGGGAGACTCTCACTTAGGGTTCTCTCCTTTACAGCTAGTATTTGGGCACCAGGTTGGTGGGATGCACGAGAAGGCACGACGAGCTGGGTCTCTGTCCCGGATCCTCGTAACAAACAACCTGTGTGGCTGAAACTCTTCATAATACTTAAAATAAAACAAAAGCAGTATTGTACAACAAAAGCGGTTTTCATCTGGTAGTAATTGGTGCTATATGGTGATTTTATACCAAAATCCTGAACACATCCTCATCCGTGAGCATGTCATAACTTGATATCCGTATTCACATCCGCATCCGTTATTTGGTAGAAAATTATATCCGCATTCGTGTCCGCATCCGTATCCGCAAAATATATACATGTGATGCATCTCTGCTATATATATATATATATATATATATATATATATATATATATATATATATATATATATATATATATATATATATATATATATATATATATATATATATATATATATATATATCTGTATAACAGAGATGCGACGCACCGCGAGTTAAGGTACATTTTTCAAGATTTTGATAGTTTAAGTAATTCAGAGTTGAATATAGTCTATGCACATATGCTGTGTTTTGCTTTATTTTGCAAGAAATTAACGTGTAAGATGTGTGCTGCGGGAGCCGCTCGCCTAGGTGGTCCTCCCCCACCTTCCTTTTCTCCTGTGCTCGCTACGTACTCGACTGGCGCCGCGCGGCATTTAGTGTTTTTTTTTTTTTTTTTTTGTACAGTCTATGCATACAAAGCCCTATTGAAAACGGTTAGCAAATGACAGATTAAATTTATTTATGCGTCAATGAAGAAAATGTACAGGTAACACAGTAATACAGTGATTGTTCAGTGGTACTTTTTAAACATATATGGCAACTCACCGCCTACTCTCTACTGATATCAGACTGCTGCAGTAACTGAAGAAAGAAAGCAACGCCCCGGGTGGCTTGGTCGTGTGACAGGGAAGAGGAGGGAAAGAGGAAGAACAGGGAGCTTGACGGCAAGGAGCACGCTCACACACCAACTCACTTCTCAGTCTGCGCTAATAACGTTTTAATTTCCATGCTTGTTAAGATTCATCAAAGGGGCCAATTCTGATTATACAATTTCATTGTAAATATTGTTTCTGCACTTAGTGGTGGTATGGGTTTCAATAAAGTAAGATAATAGAAAGTGGAGGAAATTAATAAATAGATATATACTAAGCTAATAATAAAACTGACCAACTCTGTGTGTCATATCTCATTTGCCTCCTGCTCCTTTGTTTCTCTATTATCCTTCATACTTCTCTTTTTTCTTAGATTTATTGGCCACTAGGCTGCCCTGCGTAACAATGTATATACTCGTATATATATATATATATATATATATATATATATATATATATATATATATATATATATATATATATATATATATATATATATATATATATATATATATATATATATATATATATATATATATATATATATATATATATATATATATATATATATATATATATATATATATATTAGGCTTTAAACACTTTTTTGCAGTGCATCTCTCTCTCTCTCTCTCTCTCTCTCTCTCTCTCTCTCTCTCTCTCTCTCTCTCTCTCTCTCTCTCTCTCTCTCTCTCTCTCTCTCTCTCTCTCTCTCTCTCTCTCTCTTAAACATACCTTCTTTCAAGATGTGGAGGGTGAATTTAACTCGTGTCTCAGGGTCTGTTGTGATAATTTTGGTCTGATAGTGAAGAGCTATATAGAGAATGTGAATGGTATTACGAAAGCTTTGATGGAGAAGAACCGTTTTCATTCCTGTCGTCTCACCAATCACAACAACCTTCATTTCAGGAAACTTCCATAGTCCAGTATTCTCTAGTACTCTGCAACAAAATTTGCATTTGCAAGCACGGCGATTTTTATGCAGTGTTTTATATATATATATATATATATATATATATATATATATATATATATATATATATATATATATATATATATATATATATATATATATATATATATATATATATATATATATATATATATATATATATATATATATATATATATATATATATATATATATATATATATATATATATATATATATATATATATATATATATATATATATATATATATATATATATATATATATATATATATATATATATATATATATATATAATTTTTTTTTTTCTTAATTCCTAAAAGGAATACCTATGTGCATGGTTGGTGTTATTGTTTGTCAGGTGAAGGATAAGTCCTCGGCATGTGGTTCTTCCATCACCGAATAGTATTTCTTGGCCAGTGGTGTGCTGCGATGTTCCAACATTTCTCACGATGCTGACGATGCTGACGTCCGCTATTCGTCTGAAAATTAGTTGTTGTTTTTTTTCATTGAAAATATACATTTTAATGATGAAATGGTCAATAAGATGTCTTTATATTTCCTTTAATAAAAGGAAAAAAATATGCGGCACTGCTATTAGCACACACACACACACATACACACACATACCCGCGGGCGCGCATCTCATTTAAAATGGTTAACAGCATTACAATTGAGTAAATCCCTAAAAATTTTCTTAATACTATAATATCATATAACTATATTTTTTAACCATTCGCAGTCCATGCCCTAGTTTGCTAGAATACAATACAAATATTATTTTCATCGAACAGAAAGAAAAGCCGTCTATTTTTTTGATCCCCTGAAAAAAAATAAATAAATAAATAAATAAAAATAAAATAAATAAATAAGTAAATAAAAAAAATAAATAAATAATAGATAAAATAATGATAATAATAAATAAATAAATAAATAAATAAATAAATAAATAAACTTCGGGGTAGTATTCCAAAACAGAAGCAAATCTTGTTGTAAAAATATTCCGACATTCATCCCGAAATAGTTTAGTTCATAAGACTGAGAAACAGAAACAGGTAGAATTCCGGAGTATACTGAAGAAAAGGAGGAAAGAATTATGCTGCAGATTAGTTTTAGTGAGTTAGTGAGATGGAAAGAGTAAATACAATACCTTACAGAACGAGTTTGTGAGAGGGGGAGAGAAATAAATATGTAGGTAGCAAGAATTATGCTGCAGATTAGTTTTAGTGAGTTAGTGAGATGGAAAGAGTAAATACAACATCTTACAGAACGAGTTTGTGAGAGGGGGAGAGAAATAAATATGTAGGTAGCAAGATCAGATAAACACTAACCATAAGGACTATAGCAGAAGACGGCAAGAGATGAAATATTGCAACAGAGACCAAAGAAAGTCAACTGAAGGAGGGTAGTATATATATATATATATATATATATATATATATATATATATATATATATATATATATATATATATATATATATATATATATATATATATATATACAAGAAAGAAATCAGCTTTTTTTATGTTCTTAATTGCAAAGTTTGTAATTTTTAGTTTTAGAGAGCAGTTACAATCTGCCCTCTGAAGGTAATTCTCTTCTTTCACATAAAACTACATGCACACACACACCCTTCACTTAAAATAATACATTAAATATGGCGACACCTTTCTAAATTGACCTATTAACAGTGGTGTTCATCAGGGTTCTGTTCTGTCACCCATTTTCTTCCTTTTATTCATCAAGGATCTTCTAAATCAAACTTCTTGTTCTATCCACTCCTACGCTAATGATACCACCCTTCACTTTTCCAAGTCTTTTCGTAGGCGTCCAACCCCTCAGGAAACAATTCATGCACGGAAACCACTGAACGCCCGACTTCTGATCTCTCTAAAATTTCTGATTGGGGCAGAACAAACTTAGTATTGTTCATTGCCTCAAAAAGTCAATTCCTCCATCTGTCAACTCGAAACAACCTCCCAAATAACTATCCCCTCCTCTTCAATGACACTCAACTGCCCCCCTCTTCTACACTGAATATCATCGGTCTGTCCTAATCTTATAATCTAAACAGGAAATTTCACATCTTATATCAAGCTAAAACAGCTTTTATGAAGTTAGGTAATCTGAATCATCTCTGTCAATTTTTTTCTAATCCCCGCCCCTCTTGCTGCTAACTCTGTACAGGGGCCTTATAGGCCCATGTATGGATTACGCTTCACATACCACTCGTACCGCTTTTTTTAGACTCTTTTTAGACTTTTTTTTAGAATTAAACACTTTTCGTCTTATCAACACCTCTCATCTAACTCACTGTTTCAACCTCTTTCTCATCACCGCAATGTTGCATCTCTTGCAATCCTATATCGTTATTTTCATGGTAACTGCTTTTCTGATCTTGCTTATTGCATGTCTCCCTTTCTTCCGCGGGCTCCCTGCACAAGACTCTCTCTCTCTCTCTCTCTCTCTCTCTCTCTCTCTCTCTCTCTCTCTTATTTTGTCCAGCTTTCTAATGTACGAGTTAACCAGTATTCTCACTCATTCATCCCTTTCTCTGTTAAACTCTGGAGCTCCCTTCCTGTTTCTGTATTTCCTCCTTTGTATTTGAAGTCTTTCAAGAGGGAGGTTTGAACACAATTGTCCTTTACTTTTTGACGACCGCCTTTCACTGTTCTTGGACCGGCACCTCAGTGGGCCCTTTTTTTATATATTTATTTTTTTTTATTATTTTTTTTTATATTTTTGTTGCCCTTGGCCGGTATCTTTCCTACATTAAAAAAAAAAAAAAAGTCAAGCTGCAACTCGGAGATAATACGTTGGAAGACGTATTCACCAGCGCCCGGCTAAAATTTGCCATCACAACATGTTTGTTTCTTCCATACGTGCCAGGATTTATACTGGTTTATGTTAATTGTATAACTTAACTGGATAAAGTATACTTATGCAGAAAGGAAAAGTAACAATCATTCCATGGTGATAATATATCCCAAAATCAAAATAATTTGCATAGCATTTAGCTCGTTTTGCCATATTTCTTGCTCTCTACTTGACGGTAACTAAAAATATTCCAAATATTTTATTACTTCATTTTATTACTTGACAGAACCTTGTCTACAACATTACCAGCCTCAAACAAATAATGGTCAATTATGAGTCTCTACAAATCCCTAAATGTTCAGTTTTGTCTTAGGAAATCACATCTTTGAAAATCACATACAAACATAAAAAGCTGAAAAAAGCTAAAAAGCTAAAACATGACAGTTACAACTGCCGTAGCAGTGACGCAGACGAAGAAAATCAAACATGTACATAGAAAAGAAGACAGATCTTTCTACATATCAGCAGTTCAAGGAATATTGTGCTTTTTGGATATACCGCTACGAACTCTGATCCTCCATAAACTTTGTTCTTCATCTGTGAGAATAAGCTGGTCAACAATAATATGAAACCAGCTCACCTCAGGCATTTACCTCCAGCATTACCTGGAAACAAAACATCAGTGTCATGTTGGTAAACCGGCGGAATACTCCAAAAGATAGCTCTCTGATTTTTAGTGCCCCCCCCCTCAATAAATAAATAAATAAATAAATAAATAAAAATATCAGAAAACCAACGCGCTGGCTGTCGCGTGGGAGGATATTCGCAAGATTGGTCAAGTTGCTAGATGCAGTAGCTTCTTTCTTATCAGAACATGGGTCTTCTTTTCACATTTCTTTTTTTTTTACACAACTTAAGTAGGAGTTGCACAAATGACCTGTCGTGCAGACAGATTCAGGAAACTGAATTAATTCAATTTGTCTCTCCACCAACAAACATTTTCAATCTATATGACATAGTTCTTCACTTTCAAAAGAAAATAGGACTGTGGAAGGAGACGTACTTAGGAAACACTGACAGAAGTATGTACAGATCATAGCCACAAACTATTATTAGAAAGACCAAATGTCACTCGCTTCTGGAGCCCTGTGAAGAAGGAACATCCAACCATTTGGGTCTACCTACTAGAGTTGCCAACCTTGGGGAATTTTCCGGCACCTGCCGAAACGATAATTACTCCCAGAGATGCCTAAAGCACTGAATCTGGGGATGTTGTGAACTTATCGTTAAACCCAGTTGTGACCTCACTGAACGTTCCCCTTTGTGTCTCACAACACAAGGAGGCAATCACAGCCTCCCCTCTAAAGACAACTCTCTTCCTCCACACAAAACTACAAGCACCTAATAACACGCACACCCTTCACACAAAATTTCAAAATTATCATGGCGACTCCTACGCCGGCCTCTGAGACCCCATCTGGAGAAGGGACCACAAATGTCCCCAGGTCGAACTGCCTTCTGATAACGATCCTAAGTGTCTTGACACTTCCCCTCAACTTCTTCTCCAATAACTTCTGCAACATTCTAAGATCTAATGTTAAATCTGTAGAACACCACCTCTCCTCTCCTAAACCTCATCTTCTTTTCCTCACTGAAACTCAGGTGCCTGAGGTAAATGACAGTAGGCCATTTTTTTGTTCCCTCCTACTTTCACTATCCTCATTTTCGATCCAAAGCTGGATGTTGCGTTTATGTGTTTAACCTGCACCCGTGCCCAGGCTCTTGAATCTTCCGAGTATTCCACCATCTGGCTACCACTAAAGAGTCACTCTCATAATAAATTTATCTGTGCTGTATACCTCTACCCTAACTCCTCAGATTATAAGGAATTATTTGACTACTTAACTTCCAAAGTGGAGCACATTCTGAATCTCTTCCCTTTTGCAGTTTTTTTTTTCTTTTCTTTTTTTTTTTTTTATGTAGGAGGGACACTGGCCAAAGGCAACAAAAATCCAATAAAAAAAAAGCCCACTGAGATGTCAGTCCCAGAAAAATGTCCAAAGCGGTATTCAAAAATTTAAGGATAAGTGTCTTGAAACCTTCCTCTTGAAGGAATTCAGAACCAGTTAGGGAGTTCCACAGTTTACCAGAGAAAGGGATAAATGATCGAGAATACTGGTTAACTCTTGCATTAGAGAGGTGAACAGAATACGGGTGAGAGAAAGAAGAAAGTCTTGTGCAGCGAGGCCGCAGGAGGAGTAGAGGCAAGAAGTTAGCAAGATCAGAAGAGCAGTTAGCATGAAAATAGCGGTAAAAGACAGCTAGAGATGCAACATTGCGGCGATGAGAGAGAGGCTGAAGACAGTCAGTTAGAGGAGAGGAGTTGATGAGAAGAAAAGCTTTTGATTCCACCCTGTCTAGAAGAGCGGTACGAGTGGAACCCCGCCAGACATGTGAAGCATACTCCATACATGGACGAATAAGGCCCTTGCACAGAGTTAGCAGCTGGAGTGGTGAGAAAAACTGGCAAAGACGTCTCAGAACTCTTAACTTCATAGAAGTTGAAGTTGAAGTTAAAGAAGTTGAAGTCACTAGGATGGTCAGTGAAGGAAGAGGAAAGCCAAAGCTGGTGGTGAACATTGAAGTCTCCAAGAATAGAGATATCTCAATTCTGTTCTATTTTCCAACTAGCCAAAAACGCCTTCATTAACAGAAAGTGTCAAAATCTTTCAAGATCTAACTCCCCTCCTGACTTCTGGCATCTAGCCAAAAAAAATATCCAATAACTTTGCTTCTTCTTTCCCTCATTTTTTTTTTCAAACAGATAGTACCACTGCTATCACATCTATTTCTAAAGCTGAACTCTTCGCTCAAAACTTTGCTAAAAACTCTACCTTGGACTATTCTGGACTTCTTTCTTCCTCTCCTCCTTCCTCTGACTCCTGACCTGACCAGACTCTGACTCCTGCCCGTTCATGCTACCTATTAAAATTTCTCGCGATGATGTCCTCGCTGGCCTAAACACTCGGAAGGCTCTTTCAGCTCTGTCTGTCAGTCAACATCTACCTTTCCTTCTTGCTGGAAGTTTTCCTACATTCAGCACGTTCCTAAAAAAAACGGTGAACGTTCTAATCCCTCAAACTACCGTCCTATTTCTTAAATTTGCTACCTATCTAAAGTTTTTGAATTTATCCTCAACAGTAAGAGTCTTAAACATCTATCTCTTCACAACCTTCTATCTGATCGCCAGTATGGGTTCCGTCAAGGCCGCTCTACTGGTGATCTTCTGGTTTTCCTTACTGAGTCTTTTTAGGGATTTTGGTGAAACTTTTGCCTTGGACATATCAAATGCTTTTCATAGACTCTGGCACAAAGCTTACGGCTTTTATCCTTCTCTCTGTAACTTCATCACAAGTTTCCTTGCTGACCGTTCGATTGCTTCTGTGGTAGACGGTCACTGTTCTTCTCTTAAATTTATTAACAGTGGTGTTCCTCAGGGTTCTGTCCTGTCACCCACTATCTTATTATTCATGAATGACCTTCTAAACCAAACTTCTTGGCCTATGCACTCCTACGCTGATGATACTACCATGCACTTTTCCACATCTTTTCATAGACATCCAACCCTTAAGGAAGGGTGAAGGAGTCAGAGGGTCAGAGGGTCAGAGGGTGGAGGAGTGGGAGGAACAAGTCCAGAATCGTCCAAGGTAGAGTTTTTAGCAAAGGTTTGAGCGAAGAGTTCAGCTTTAGAAATAGATGTGATAGCAGTGGTGCCATCTGGTTGAAATAGAGGAGGGTGAAGAAGAAGAAGCAAAGTTATTGGAGATATCTTTTGGCTAGATGCCAGAAGTCACGATCTTGAAAAGTTTTGACACTTTCTGTTAATGAAGGAGTTTTTGGCTAGTTGGACTTGGCATAGTTCCGGGCAAAAATATAAAGTGCATGAGATTCTGGTGATGGAAGGCTTAAGTATCTTTTGTGGATCACCTCTCTATCATGTATAGCAAGAGAACAAGCTGTGTTAAACCAAGGTTTAGGACGAGAAAAAGAGTGAGGAATATACGCCTCCATGCCAGACACTATCACCTCTGTTATGCACTCAGCACACAAAGACGGGTCCCTGACACGGAAGCAGTAGTCATTCCAAGGAAAATCAGCAAAATACCTCCTCAGGTCCCCCCAACTAGAAGAGGCAAAACGCCAGAGGCACCTTCGCTTAGGGGGATCCTGAGCAGGGATTGGAGCGATAGGACAAGATACAGATATGAGATTGTGATCGGAGGAGCCCAATGGAGAAGAGAGGGTGACAGCATAAGCAGAAGGATTAGAGGTCAGGAAAAGGTCAAGAATGTTGGGCGTATCTCCAAGACGGTCAGGAATACAAGTAGGGTGTTGCACCAATTGCTCTTGGTCGTGGAGGATAGAAAAGTTGTAGGTTAGTTCAACAGGATGGTCAGTGAAGGGAGAGGAAAGCCAAAGCTGGCCGTGAACACTGAAGTCTCCAAGAATGGAGATCTCTGCAAAAGGGAAGAGGGTCAGAATGTGCTCCAATTTGGAAGTTAAGTAGTCAAAGAATTTCTTATAGTCAGAAGAGTTAGGTGAGAGGTATACAGCACAGATAGATTTAGTTTGTGAGTGACTCTGTAGTCGTAGCCAGATGGTGGAAAACCCGGAAGATTCAAGAGCGTGGGCACGAGAGCAGGTTAAGTCATTGCGCACATAAATGGAGCATCCAGCCTTGGATCGAACCCTTCGCTCAAACCTTTTCTTAAAATCTCAACCTTGGATGATTCTGGGCTTGTTCCTCCCTCTCCTCCATCCTCTGACTACTTCATGCCACCTATTAAAATTCCTCGCAATGATGTTTTCCATGCCCTCGCTGGCCTAAACCCTCGGAAGGCTTATGGACCTGATGGGGACCCTCCTATTGTTCTCCGAAACTGTGCCTTCGTGCTTGCACCTTGCCTAGTCAAACTCTTTCAGCTCTGTCTGTCAACATCTACCTTTCCTTCTTGCTGGAAGTTTGCCTTCATTCAACCTGTTCCTAAAAAGGGTGACCGTTCTAATCCCTCAAACTACCGCCCTATTGCTTTAATTTCCTGCCTATCTAAAGTTTTTGAATCTATCCTCAACAGGAAGATTCTTAACCATCTATCACTTCACAACCTTCTATCTGATCGCCAGTATGGGTTCCGTCAAGACCGCTCTACTGGTGATCTTCTGGCTTTCCTTACTGAGTCTTGGTCATCCTCTTTTAGAGATTTTGGTGAAACTTTTACTGTTGCCTTGGACATATCAAAAGCTTTTGATAGAGTCTGGCACAAAGCTTTGTTTTCCAAAACTACCATCCTACGGCTTCTATCCTTCTCTCTGTAATTTCATCTCAAGTTTCTTTTTTGCCCGTTCTATTGCTGCTGTGGTAGACGGTCACTGTTCTTCTCCTAGATCTATTAACAGTGGTGTTCCTCAGGGTTCTGTCCTGTCACCCACTTTCTTCTTATTATTCATTAATGATCTTCTAAACCAAACTTCTTGTCCTATCTATTCCTACGCTGATGATACCACCCTGCACTTTTGCACGTCTTTTCATAGACGTCCAACCCTTCAGGAGGTTAACATTTCACGCAGGGAAGCCACAGAACGCTTGACTTCTGATGTTTCTAAAATTTCTGATTGGGGCAGAGTAAACTTGGTATTTTTCAATGCCTCAAAAACTCAATTCCTCCATCTATCAACTCGACACAACCTTCCAGACAACTATCCCCTCTACTTCAATGACACTTACCTGTTCTCGTCTTGTACACTGAACATCCTTGGTTTATCCTTTACTTATAATCTGAACTGGAAACTTCACATCTCATCTTTAGCTAAAACAGCTTTTATGAAGTTAGGTGTTCTGAGACGTCTCCGCCAGTTTTTCTCACCCCACAGCTGCTAACTCTGTACAAGGGCCTTATCCGTCCATGCATGGAGTATGCTTCACATGTCTGGGGGGGTTCCACTCATACTGCTCTTCTAGACAGGGTGGAATCAAAAGGTTTTCGTTTCATCAACTCCTCTCCTCTAACTGACTGGCTTCAGCCTCTCTCTCTCACCGCCGCAATGTTGCATATCTAGCTGTCTTCTACCGCTATTTTCATGCTAACTGCTCTTCTGATCTTGCTAACTGCATGCCTCCCCTCTTTCTGCGGCCTCGCTGCACAAGACTTTCTTCTTTCTCTCACCCGCTATGCTGTTTATCTCTCTAACGCAAGAGATAACCAGTACTCTCAATCATTCATCCCTTTTTTCTGGTAAACTCTGAAATCCCTGCCTGCTTCTGTATTTCCACCTTCCTATGACTTCCTATGAATTCCTTCAAAAGGGAGGTTTCAAGACACTTATTCATCAATTTTTGACCACTGCTTTGACCCTTTTATGGGACCGGCATTTCAGTGGGCTTTTTTTTTGGGGGGGGGATTTTTGTTGCCCTTGGCCAGTGTCATTCCTTCATAAGAAAAATGAATAAATAAATAAAATAAAACTAGTATTAAAAATGTATATAAGTAGCCCCCACTTATGTCATTGTTATATGTTGGTAACCCTATGATAGAAAAGTATGTTAAAGGTGAAATAAAACTGGTTGCATTTGTTATGGAACATAATCTCCACTTAAATGTCATAGCACACTTGTCAGAGTTTAATAAGATCAGTGTGTAAGGACTTGGATATAACAAAGAAAATTAAAAGTAGCAGAACAACAAACACAGCATGTGATAAAGAATATACTTGGCAAGTCCAGTAAAGAACAGCTGGTAGACATTTTGAGAGTCCATAGACCATAATATCTTATGAATAAACCGCCCACAGAAAAAAAAAAAAAAAAACGTCCATTTACTGTTCATCAATATATTACGACACCCGGCTTCGAGTTTAATCAATCTGATTTTTTTTTCTTTCTTTTTTTTTCAGAAGACAGATTCTGTCCTCTAACGGTATTGAATCTGAAAGGTCAAACACGGAACATGTACGAAACATATCCTCTGACCGCAGAGACAGACAATAACACGCAGCAAAGTCACATTTAAACAACGAAGACACACAAAAGCTCCACAGCACACTAGACTCCGACAAAGGGAGGGGCGGTGCCCGCTCCAAGATGGACGCCAACACATACAACGTTGACGAGTGGGGTCCCAAAATCAAGCACTTCCGCCTTAAAAACCGAGAGTAGTACTAATGGAGCCACCCATGGGGAGACATAATAGTCAAACTTGTGAGATGTATAGTTAATATCCCCCTCTCCTAGTATTGTTACTTATGCCCTCAAATACAGCCACACATCACTTGTTCTTTGCCTACGTCCTTCTCTCACAAATTTAGGGCTACCACTGACTTGAGGAAGCCACGCTGGGCGGCATGGTCACGTGACAGGGGAGGGGAAGGAAAAGTGGGAACGGGGAGCCGAGAGGCTAGGGGACTCGACTCTCTCTCTCTCTCTCTCTCTCTCTCTCTCTCTCTCTCTTATTTGATTGCCCGTAGTCTGCTTTACATAATGAATCGAAAGAGAAACAACATAAATGTCAACCTAGACCAAAGGTTGATCACTGCAGTAGCCTCAATACCCGCATCTCTCGTTAAGTTGTATCTTTATTTTTTTTATTCAGTTATTTATTTATTTTTTTCAATATGATAAATTAAGATTTATTGACCAGCTTTCCTATTGTGCAATTTTTTCATATTTATTATATCATTTGCAATATCTTAAATATTATTAAGGTTAATCAGCCATTTGGGGGAGCAGAGAAGGTAACAAAGGGTACAATAGCTGAAAAAGAAAAAAAAAAAAAGATTGTACAGCAAGGCTATAGACAAATTTAGGATTACCAACAAAAAGGAAAACCTAAATCCCAATGTGTAAGCTATGCCAGGGGCATAATACTTTATGGTTCAAATACTGTAATTATCAAAATACTAACCAAAATGTAAAAAGAACCAAAAAATTTAAATTATGTAATGGGTAATGGGACCTTAGAACAGTCAACAAGGGGTGTACGGACCATCAAGCAATGCAAATTCTGTGAAAAAAAAAACATGCCCTTTGCCTAAAACTCAAAACAACAAACAACAAACTAAGATCAAGACAAGAAAGACAATAAGACTAACTATGACATCTCCCAAGAAGAGGGCCATTACTTACCCTAATGTTGCCTATAATAGGAAAGGAAAGTGAAACAGTAAAATTAAGGCTTCTTCTAGATCAGTGATCACAGAAAACCTTTCAACTACACCCCTTTTTGTCGTTAATATATAAAATAATTGACAAAGAAAAAAAAAAACATACAACTGCAAGGTTTCACAGGGAGCAAAACAAGTCAGAAATAAATACAAGGGAAATGACTACTTCTTACGCTCTAGTGATAGATGAAATGCCTTAACAAATCGCCCATAGACGATTAAGAAAAGACCGAATCAGACTGGAGAAACTAGGTTCCATGTTAGCTGATCCCAACATGACAAAAGATAACAACAATAATAGGAGTTACATGAAAATTGTAAGATCATAATATATAGTGGTAATGAGGATGGAAGACATGGGGTTGCTATAATGATGTCACCACTGACGGCAGAAAGGATGGACAGTATGGACTGCAGAAATGAGAGAGTGATGGGTATAACGTTAACTATAGAACAGACAAAAATTAGCATTATCCAAACATATGCTCCACAACAGGGCAGAAGTCTGAGGGAGAAAGAGCAGTTTTATGAAACTCTACAGGAAATGACAGAAACAATAAGACATCACGAGAATGTCATTGTCATGGGAGACATGAATGGACATGTCGGACAGAATAGAGATGGAGTAGAGCACGTCATCGGAGAGTTTAGCATTGGCGAAAGGAACCAGGAGGGAGAAAGAATAATAGATTATTGTGTGATAAATAACATGTCCATTATGAATACTTATTATAAACATCAGGAGAGCCATAAATGGACATGGTATCGGTGGAATGCAGCACAACAAGGATATACTGAGAGGTCAATGATTGACCTGTTTCTCACCAACGAGAAAAACATATTTAAAGATGTTAGGACCATACCATTTGTGTCCTTAGACTCTGACCACAGGTTGGTGGTGGCTAAATTGAAAATTGTAAAACCAAAGGAAAAAGTCAAGAAAAAGCAAAAGAGATTCAAACTGGAAAACCTCAAGGACGAAGAGAAGAAGCAAGCACTGCGGCAACTGGTAACATTACGAAAACCAACCGAACTGGAATTGGAAGAAATGAACATAGAAGAACAATGGAATAAATTCAAGAACACTGTGTATGGGGCAGCTGAGGAGACAGTTGGTATTAAAATCAAATATGGAACCAAAAAGAAAAGTACTGCATGGTGGACTTATGATGTTAAGGAAGCAGTCAAAGAAAAAACAAGATCTTTCAGAAAATGGATGAAAACAAGAAACATTGAAGATAGAGAAAATTACGTAGATAAACGAAACAGTGCAGAAGCAACCAAAAGAGCAGCCAAGGAGGACATGTGGATCAAGATTGGTCAAGATCTAGAGAGAGACGTAGAAGGAACAAGAAAATTATTGTATAGCATGGCTAAGAACTATAGGAAAGGAAATAACGAATCAACATATGCAATAATGAACAAAACAGGAGAACTACTAACAAAACCACATGAGATTGAAGAAAGATGGAGAGAATACTTCCAAGAACTTCTAAATGTGGAGGATGTGGAAGTGGATGAAGAGCGGAATCTAGATATACAGGAGGAACAAGGAGAGAACCAAAATGAGATCAGTATAGAGGAAGTGAAGGAGGCACTAAAGAAGATGAGAAGCGGCAAAGCCCCAGGGGACGACGAGCTCCCTATAGAGCTATTTAAAGCTGCTGGGGAAGAATGTGTAGAGTGGATGAGGTACATTTTCAGTAATGCGTGGAAAGAGGAGAAAGTGCCCCATGACTGGCACAAAGCAATAGTATGTCCAATATATAAGAAAGGCAGTAAAACAGATTGTGCAAATTATAGAGGTATATCCCTGTTATCTCATGTTGGAAAATTGTATGAAAGAATAGTTGAGAAAAGATTAAGAACCTGTGTCGAGGAGAAACTAGGAATATGGCAGTATGGTTTCAGGCCCAATAGGAGCACGACAGATCTAGTGTTCACTTTAAAGATGATAATGGAAAAGAATTGGGAGTGGAGCATTGATAAATATGTGGCTTTTATAGATCTGGAAAAAGCCTTTGATAGAATTAGAAGAGATTGCTTGTGGAGAGTCTTACAACATCAAGACTACGGCATAAACTCTAAACTGATACGAGTAATTAAGAGTATATATAAGAACACGGAGAGCAGAGTCAAGAACAGAGAGCTGGAGAGTGAATGGTTTAGCATTAAGACAGGAGTGAGACAAGGGGGAGTGCTCTCTCCTTTGCTATTCATTATATACATGGACAGATGCCTGAAGGAAGTGTGTGTAAGGGAGGATAAAGAGATCACGCTGGCCTATGCAGACGATGTCGCTGTCGTGACAGGAAGCCAACAAGATCTTCAAGAGGCCATGACAAGATGGAATGATGTCTTAAATAGGGAAGGAATGAGAATGAACAAACAAAAAACAAATAATGAAAGTTGGCAGAATAAAGGAGGAATGTAATATTTACATAGAAAACGTTAAACTGAAGCAGACCGACAAATTTTGTTATCTGGGAGTACTTTTCGACGAGGAAAACAGACAGAATATAGAAATTTTAAATAGAATACAGAAGTACAATGCAAATGTCAGTGCATTGTATCCCATACTTAAAGATAAGAATATTCCAACAAAAGCTAAAACCTTAATATTTACAACAATACTAAGACCAGTACTTCTATATGGGTCAGAAACTTGGACAAATGACAACAAGAACATCTTCACAAATACAAGCAGCAGAAATGAGAGTTCTGAGAATGATCCGAGGTGTGACCAGACTTGATAGAATTAGAAATGAAGAAACCAGAGAGAGATTAGGGATAACATCTGTACTGAAGATAATTGAAAAGAACAAATTGAGATGGTATGGACATGTCCAAAGAATGGAAGATACAAGATACACAAGGAAGTTTCTGGAATGGGTTCCTCTAGGCAGGAGGCCGGTGGGACGACCTAGGAAGCGATGGATGCAGGGAGTTGAAGAAGCTGCTGAACGAAGAGGAAGAAATCTACAAGAAATAACCAGAGATGAGGATTTCATGGATAGAGACCTTTGGAGAAGATTCGTAGAGGCCGGACACTTACAGGCATTGCCTACCTTGCGTCTGGTGAGAAAGGTGAGAAAGGAGTTGATCATTACCATGACTTAAACCATCCAGGTTATGAAAGAGAGGATACAATAGTTATGTTACCTACCCTATGTGGCTATGCCCTGAGTGGCACATATCAAAATAAAGGTAAAAATAATACCCGGGTGGAGGTAATCTCAGTACTTAAACTAGCGGTTAGCCCAGTACAAGAACATTTCATAACCCAGATTATCAACCTTGCCAGACAGATCTTAATACACTCTTAATACACATATCGGTATGTTATCTAACGAAATAGCTCAAGAAACAAGACATCATCAGGTAATTTTGAAACACCCATCAGCTATGATAATCAAAACAATAAATACAGTATCTGTCTGTCCTGAAAGGAAAATAAGGTCTAATTACCAAGTAATATGAACTTAATACTAGGTAGGTTAAGAAGCCTTCAAAATACCTTTATCAAAAACACCCAGATTATTGTAACCAATATTTTAAGGTAATTACCAATTAGAATCATAAGATAAACAGGGATTTCATAGAGAAAGAAAGAGTGGATCTACATAATGATAACCACCATGATATTCACGTTTTACCACATCACTGGATAAAAAAAAAAAAAAAAAGATAGCATAGTCACCCCTGTAAAGATAGCCTATCATTCTTCAGACAGGCAATCCCCCTGATTCACTAAGCCTAAACGACTGCTTGCTAACAAATTTAATACTTGACCTAGCTCAGGTGCTACGTATTAAGATTCAGATAACAAAAAAAATATGCCTTGATATCTGACATAGAAAAGTCTTTTTTAATTGTGTTATTTAATGAAAGAAACAAATATTGTTTTTTTTTTTTTGTGGTCAAGAGATACATTAGATCCTAATTTTTTTTTCCTTTGACATCTATAGAACATAAGAATATAAGAATATAAGGGAAGCTGCAAGAAGCCATTAAGCCTACAGACAGCAGTCCCTGTTTGAAATATGCCTACCTAATTCCACCTATCATCCTCATCCATTAATATGTCTAATCTTCTCTTAAAGCTTCCTACTAATGACTCAGCACTAACATTTTGATTATTAAGACCTTTCCATTCATCTACCACTCTATGTGAAGACCAATTCCTTCTTATCTGTTTTAAACTTTTTTTTTTTTTTTTTGAACACGTTATTTCTTGTTCTGTCCTGATTACTGATCCTAAGAATTTTGCTTACGTTCCCCTTGTTATAACCCTTATTCCACTTCAAGACTTCTGTCAGATCCCCTCTTAAACTACGTCTCTCTAAAGAAAGTAAATTTAATTAACAGCTTCAGTCTCGCTTCTTAAGGAATACTCCTCATCCCCTGTATCCTTTTAGTCATTCTCCTTTGTACTGATTCTAATAGACCTATATCCTTCCTGTAATATGGGGACCAGAACTGCATAGCCTAGTCTGGAGGAGGTCTGACCAGCGCCAAATATAATTTTAGTATTACTTTGGGGACTTTTACATTTAACACTTAAAAAAATAAAAAATAAAAAATAAATAAATAATCTTAATACCATATTTGCCCTGTTTCTGGCCTCTATGTAATGTTTTCTTAGACGGAGATCAGAGATAATTATAACTCCTAAATAATTTTCGTACCCAGAACCTACCAGAGCTTCAGTTTTATTGTGTACCTACTGTGTGGATTTTCTCCACAAACGCTGAGTACTTTGGATTTTTGGTATTAAACTGCATTTGGCATCTGTCTGTTCATCCGTTCATCCTATCCATATCTGCCTGCAAGGCGATATCATGCAATTCTGACCTAATTAATCTACCTATCTTTTTGTCATCCACAAATTTACTAACATCACTACTAATTCCACTATCCAAGTTATTGATATATATTAAAAATAACAGTGGCACCCCACTGATCACTTGACCCAATCAGATTTAGAGCTGTTTATTACAACTTTATGTCCCCTGTCGCTTAGCCACGACATTATCCAGTCTAACACCTTCCCATCTATCCCTAACCTTTCTCAAGAGTCAAACGCTTTAGTCCAGATATAATATGTCATAACCACCACCATTATCTGCCGCCTCGTAAACCTTACTGTAAAAACTTAACAAGTTCATTAGGTAAGACCTCCCCTTTGTGAAGCCATGCTGTGACTGATTTATCAAGTTATGTTTATCTAAATGCTCCCTAATATTCTTCGCTCTTACTGAATGCACTATTTTACCTACAACAGAAGTTAAGCTGACAGATCCAATTAGACGTTAGAATTTTATCTCCTTTCTTAAAGATGGGTATTTCATTCGCCTGTCTCCACATTACCGGTACCTCACCTGACTCAAGTGATTTCCTAAAGACAGAAAGTAACGGTTCACTAATAACCTCTCTGCATTTCTTAAGTACTCTTGGATATATTTCATCTGGTCTTGGTGTCTCGAACATTTTAAGCCTATCTATCTCCTGTTCTACTATATGTCAGCTTCTCATCTTATGCTATAAACATCTGCTCATTATTCGGCATTTCCTGCACCTCATCTTTCTCAACTCCGTCCTGGACCTTACCTCCCCTTGCGTCCGTTGCCAATAAAATCCCTGGAGGTACCTTTTTAATCTCTCAAAATCTGCTATCCTAAAGTTAGGTATTTTACTAATGTTTTTTTTTTCTTTTCTTTTTTTTTTTTGCTTCTCAAAGTTTCCTTCCATTTTATTAATGTGTATCTAATTTAACAATGGTCACTGTTAACTAGCTGTCCTCCAACCTCTACTTGTATGACTGTTTCCTTCCTGTTAGAATTAAATCAAGAATATTATTCCCCCTTGTGGGTTCTAAGATTACCTGTAATAAAAAATAAAAAAATCTGAATTATCTTAAGAAATTCCTCGGCTTTACTGTTATCCACCATCAGGCTCCAGTCGATATTCCTAAAATTCAAATTTCCTACCACACATACTTGACTGTACCTGCCTGCTGTATTTATTTCATGCCATAGTGAGGTCTTAATTTCATGTGTACTGTTCGGTGACATGTATACTAATCCCAGTACTACTGACTGTGATCCTTACTTAATATCTGCCCATATCGACTCTGTTTTGCTATCTGCTTTAATTCTACTGTTAATACAACATTGTAATGTGTCCCTAACGTACAATGCGACGCCTCCTCCTCTCTTGTTTTCCCTGTCTTTATAGAATAGTGTATAACCATCTGTCTTAACCTATGGATTAAATACTTTTCCAAGCATATCTAACCAAGTTTCGGTTAAAGCAATGTTATCAAGGTTCTCTACACACAACATTCCTCTAAGCAAGTCTTTTTTTTTTCGAAATACTTCTATAATTTGTGTAGTAAACACTTCAGCTATTCATCGCCTTCTCTGAGCTAGTTATCTTTCTAGATTTAATTAATTTGTCCTTCATTTCATCCTCAGAACCTTTTATATGTTCAAGGTAGATTTGTTTGGAATCACCTGCTGACTTACTTAACGCCACTATAGCTCAACACCTTGCTAACATACAAGAACAGGTCAGTATTAATAATATAAAACAAGGATTATACATTGATAACCTAACGGGGACAAACAACCATGAGGAGGATCTACTAAACAATTTTGTCAAATACAGAAAATATTCAATATAGCTCACCTCTAGCAATGAGAATGGATAACAAACGACCCCAAACTGCAGATTCTCATAAAAAAATAAATAATAAATAAATAAATAAATAAATAAATAAATACATTAGGATTAATCTGGAAACCAGGTGCAGACACTCTCAAATCAGTGACTCCTAATGAAATCACAACAAAAAAATCGTGCTTAAATATGTGATCAAAGTGTTTGATCCACTAGGCTTATTGCTTCAAGTAACAATTAAATCTACCGTAGAATGTTCCTACAAGGCCTGTGGGAACTAAAATCTTAATAGGATGAACTTCATGATCAGTGGAGATTAACAATAAACTTATAACAAGTGAAACAGAAATCCCTAGAATAACTACAACACAGCATGAATCAGATTCAAACATGAAGCTTGTGCCTATCTTTATTATAATGGGCAAGGGAACTTGTTAATAGGGAAACCAAAGACCTCCTCAGACACAATCACTTGTCCCGTTGCCAGACTGTATCCACTTGAACTAAGTGCAACCGATGTAACAACCTATGCTGACAATGTCCATCTCCAAAGGCCTGTCTAACCAACGACCCCTACAAGTGGCGAAACGCTCCGTAGACTTATGCAAAACTAAAATCGCAGCCGGCTAAATTTAACTTTTCTCCTTTATTTTCTATATCTATATTTTTTTTTATCTCTCTCGTTGGCGGAATTATGTCAGAAATATATTTCCAACAGAATAACGATTTAATTGTGGTAGGCATTGTTATCAATTTAAGTTTAATAACCCACCTTTAAAAAAGGGTTGACCAGCGAGGATCTGGAATCAAACAGATCCAAAGTCCTGGACCCAAACTTTTATGAACCCTCTCCGTTAAGCAGCGGTTACACTCGGGAAGCGATCAATTACACCACAGATCTCAAGCAAGGAAGTCACTCATCTTCCACTCAACTTACTACTAATCCAGCGGACATTCCACCCAAGTACCTAAACAAGGCTCACTCCTTTGTACTGTTAGGTGCTTAGTTAAGCTATAGGTCGGCTTCCCCAATAACGTAAATTCCATCCCACTATGAATTGACCTGAGCCTGTCCATGCTAAACAGCCGCAATGAACGCAGTCATTCATTTAGTTATGACATCACAATATCAGTAATCCATTCCTAGTACTCGTAATAAATCTAAATTTTATTTTGCCTCGTAATATATCACAAAATGATATTCTTAACATTTATCTCTAGTGTATAACTATCTCAACTATAACATAATATAATGCATACATTAACACTTTTACAATGATCACACCCTCTGATCCCTTTAAAGATCAAGATCGAGAAAAATATATATATATTTAGATTACCAAATAATCCTGGTACTTAATTACACAAAATAATATGAGTAAAATAAAAAATAAATTTCTTGCCTGTGCAAAACAGATAACAGGTCCGAATTTGGTCTAGTGGTCATGAACACCAAGTGACAATCGCCCATGTATGTACCAACAATTCGGTACATGTTTTCCACCAGTTCTTCGATGCCTTGCATGCAGCCGACATGTGGCGTTGCAATAATGACAGTAAGAGTGACTATCAGAAGGTGAGAAACCATTCGTTGTCTGAAAATATGAAGAAAAATCTGGTTAAGCAGTGTCAACACACACACACACACACACACACACACACATATATGTATATATATATATATATATATATATATATATATATATATATATATATATATATATATATATATATATATATATATATATATATATATATATATATATATATATATATATATATATATATATATATATATATATATATATATATATATATATATATTGCCCCTATGTACATTTTCAGTTTGTCAACTGCCTAAATAATAAACCGTTTATTATTATTATATATATATATATATATATATATATATATATATATATATATATATATATATATATATATATATATATATATATATATATATATATATATATATATATATATATACACATACATATACGAGTACATATATTGAGCAAGAATTGAAGCCTATAATATATTTGAGGATGTGCATTTGCCAACTTTCTCTAAATATTGGATATCATCGAAGAGTATTTTAGTCACACACACACACACACACACACACACACACACACACATATATATATATATATATATATATATATATATATATATATATATATATATATATATATATATATATATATATATATATATATATATATATGGGTTACTCAAGGTACGTTACGCATTGCCTCATACCAAAACATTACACAGGGATTAAACAGTCCTTTTTTATTACATCTTAGTGGGAAAGACATTATTAACATTACACACTGTATGACAACCTTACTGTACACCATGACAGTTTCCCTCAGCCCTAACATAGCGGGACACTGGCACGTCCCGCCTCATGTACCGCCTGTACGTCTCGCAGTGAATACGTAATCAAAAGAACCTACGGGTTTCGTTTCACCTTTCCTTACGGCCAAGTGAACGAGGACATAGATGGCGGAGTGATGTTAGTGACTGTAAATACGTGTTTACGTGCAGAACTACTTGTGTGTGGCGCTAAGTGACTCGTCGCCGATTGTGTTAGTGTGCGTGGTGTGGTGACTCAATGCAGTGTTGTGCAGTGACTACAGTGCTCGCGAGTGACGTTTGGTGTATTTTTCTACTTTCATTTGGTACATTAGGTGTGGTTAAGTTTCTGCGCGACGGAACGACATTCAAGGTTCCCTACCCTCATCATATCCTGGGGGGCATTGGTCTCGTTTCCTGCTTGTGTCAGTGTGGCCGTAGACTATAGTATGTTCAAGTGGCCATCAGTTTCCAGTGACAAAGCGCGCGCGCAGCCCTGTTTTTACTGCCAGACGCACTCACTCCCAGCCACGGCAACGCATGGACTCCAGTCCACACCATTCATTAGCAGCGGTAGAAGCATGCCATTTAGGTTAAGTTATGTTAGGTTGGGTTTGGTATTGCTACACATCATTAAGTCAGTTAAGTAATGCTAGGTTAGATTAGTGTCCTTAAAGGGATCCAGCAGGGGGAAAGGCCTCCAGTTAGGTTAGGTAATCCTTTATGTCTTTTAGGTTAGCTTAAGTATTGCTACACGTTATTTAGGTTAGGTTAGGTAATGCTAAGTTAGGCTAGTGTCCTTAAGGAAGGGAGAGGGGGTCCAACAGGGACGAGACCCTCCTGTTATGTTAGGTAATGCTACACGTCATTTAAATTGCCTCCTCCTCCTCTGGAGGAGGAGGCAGTAGACACCTGCCGAAACGATAATTACTCCCAGTGAGGTCTAAAGCACTGTTCAGGGGGTGCTGTGAACTTATCATTAAACCCAGCTGTGACCTCAATGAACGTTTCCCTTTGTGCCTCACAACACAAGGGGGCAGTCACAGAATGCCCTCTAAAGACAACTCTCTTCCTCCACACAAAACTACAAGCACCTAATAACACACACACCCTTCACTCAAAAATTTTAAAATCATCATGGCGACTCCTACACCAGCCTCGGAGTCCCCATCTGGGGAGGGGACCATAAATGTCCCCAGGTCGGACTGCCTTTCTGTCGACGACCCTAAGTGTCTTGACACCCCCCTCAACTTTTTCTTAATTAACTTCTGCAACATTCGCGGTCTAAGATCTAATTTTCAATCTGTAGAACACCACCTCTCCTCTTCTAAACCTCATCTTCTTTTCCTCACTGAAACTCAGGTGTCTGAAACAACTGACAGTAGCCCCTTTTCTGTTTCTTCCTAAATTCTCTATCCTCATTTTCGATCCAAAGCTGGATTCTGCGTTTATGTGCGCAATGACTTAACCTGGTCTCGTGCCCACGCTCTTGAATCTTCCGAGTTTTCCACCATCTGGCTACGACTACAGAGTCACTCTCATAGAAAATTTATTGTATTGTATTGTGTGTTGTATACCTCTCTCCTAACTCCTCTGACTATAAGAAATTCTTCGACTACTTAACTTCCAAAGTGGAGCACATACTGACCCTCTTAACTTTTGCAGAGATCTCCATTCTTGGAGACTTCAATGTTCACCGCCAGCTTTGGCTTTCCTCTCCCTTCACTGACCATCCTGGTGAACTAGCCTACAACTTTGCTATCCTCCATGACCTAGAGCAATTGGTGCAACACCCTACTCGTATTCCTGACCGTCTTGGAGATACACCCAACATTCTTGACCTTTTCCTGACCTCTAATCCTTCTGCTTATGCTGTCACCCTTTCTTCTCCGTTGGGCTCCTACATTCCTCACTCTCTTTCACGTCCTAAACCTTCTAAACCTTAGTTTAACACAGCTTGTTCTCATGCTATACATGATAGAGAGGTGGCCCACAAAAGGTACTTAAGCCTTCCATCACCAAAATCTCATGCACTTTATATTTCTGCCCGGAACCATGCCAAGTCTGTTCTCTAACTAGCCAAAAACTCCTTCATTAACAGAAAATGTCAAAACCTTTCAAGATCTAACTCCCCTCGTGATTTCTGGCATCTAGCCAAAAATATCTCCAATAACTTTCCTTCTTCTTCTTTCCCTCCTCTATTTCAACCAGATGGCACCACTGCTATCACATCTATTTCTAAAGCTGAACTCTTTGCTCAAACCTTTGCTAAAAACTCTACCTTGGACGATTCTGGGCTTGTTCCTCCCTCTCCTCCACCCTCTGACTACTTCATGCCACGTATTAAAATTCTTCGCAATGATGTTTTCCATGCCCTCGCTGGCCTAAACCCTCGGAAGGCTTATGGACCTGATGGGGTCCCTCCTATTGTCCTCCGAAACTGTGCCTCCGTGCTTGCACCTTGCCTAGTCAAACTCTTTCAGCTCTGTCTGTCAACATCTACCTTTCCTTCTTGCTGGAAGTTTGCCTACATTCAACCTGTTTCTAAAAAGGGTGACCGTTCTAGTCCCTCAAATTACCGTCCTATTGCTTTAATTTCCTGCCTATCTAAAGTTTTTGAGTCTATACTTAACAGGAAGATTCTTAAACATCTATCACTTCACAACCTTCTATCTGATCGCCAGTATGGGTTCCGTCAAGGCCGCTCTACTGGTGATCTTCTGGCTTTCCTTACTGAGTCTTGGTCATCCTCTTTTAGAGATTTTGGTGAAACTTTTGTTGTTGCCTTGGACATATCAAAAGCTTTTGATAGAGTCTGGCACAAAGCTTTGATTTCCAAACTACCCTCCTACGGTTCCTATACTTCTCTCTGTAACTTCATCTCAAATTTCCTTTCTGACCGTTCTATTGCTGCTGTGGTAGACGGTCACTGTTCTTCTCCTAAATCTATTAACAGTGGTGTTCCTCAGCATTCTGTCCTGTCACCCACTCTCTTCTTATTATTCATTAATGATCTTCTAAACCAAACTTCTTGTCCTATGCACTCCTACGCTGATGATACCACCCTGCACTTTTGCACGTCTTTTCATAGACGTCCAACCCTTCAGGAGGTAAACATATCACGCAGGGAAGCCACGGAACGCCTGACTTCTGATCTTTCTAAAATTTCTGATTGGGGCAAAGTAAAACATGGTATTGTTCAATGCCTCAAAAACTCAATTCCTCCATCTATCTACTCGACACAATCTTCCAGACAACTATCCCCTCTTCTTCAATGACACTCAACTGTCCCCCTCTTCTACACTGAACATCCTCGGTCTGTCCTTTACTTATAATCTGAACTGGAAACTTCACATCTCATCTCTAGCTAAAACAGCTTCTATGAAGTTAGGTGTTTTGAGACGTCTCCGCCAGTTTTTCTCACCCCCCCCAGCTGCTAACTCTGTACAAGGGCCTTATCCGTCCATGTATGGAGTATGCTTCACATGTCTGGGGGGGTTCCACTCATACTGCTCTTCTAGACAGGGTGGAATCAAAAGCTTTTCATCTCATCAACTCCTCTCCTGTAACTGACTGTCTTCAGCCTCTCTCTCACCGCCGCAATGTTGCATATCTAGCTGTCTTCTACCGCTATTTTCATGCTAACTGCTCTTCTGATCTTGCTAACTGCATGCCTCCCCTCCTTCCGCGGCCTCGCTGCACAAGACTTTCTTCTTTCTCTCACCCCTATTCTGTCCACCTCTCTAACGCAAGAGTTAACTAGTATTCTCAATCATTCATCCCTTTCTCTGGTAAAATCTGGAACTCCCTGCCTGCTTCTGTATTTCCACCTTCCTATGACTTTAATTCCTTCAAGAGGGAGGTTTCAAGAAACTTATTAATTAATTTTTGACCACTACTTTGACCCTTTTATGGGACTGGCATTTCAGTGGGCATTTTTTTTATTAGATTTTTGTTGTCCTTGGCCGGTGTCCTTCCTACATAAAAAAAAATAAAATAGGTTAGGTAATGCTAGGTTAGAATAGTATCCTTAAGAGTGGGTACAGGGATGTCAGTGCGTTGCCTTGGCTGGGAGTAAATGAGCCGTACGTCTGGCAGTGAAAATAGGGCTGCGTTCGCACTTGGTCACTTGAAACTAGATGGCCATTATAACCTACGGCACGGAAGTCATAGGAAGGTGGAAATACAAAAGCAGGCAGGGAGCTAAACCAAACAAAGAAGTTTGGTTTAGAAGATCATTAATGATTAATAAGAAGAGAGTGGGTGACAGGACAGAACCCTGAGGAACACCACTGTTAATAAATTTAGGAGAAGAACAGTGAACAGTGACCGTCTACCACAGCGGCAATAGAACGGTCAAAAAGGAAACTTGAGATGAAGTTACAGAGAGAAGGATAGAAGCCGTAGGACGGTAGTTTGGAAATCAAACATTTGTGCCGGACTCTTTTAAAAGCTTTTGATATGTCCATGGCAACAGCAAAAGTTTCACCAAAACCTCTAAAAGAGGATGACCAAGACTCAGTAAGGAAAGCCAGAAGATCACCAGTAGAGCAGCTTTGACTGAACCCATACTGGCGATCGGACAGAAGGTTGTGAAGTGATAGATGTTTAAAAAAACAAGAAGGAAAGGTAGATGTCGACAGACAGAGCTGAAAGAGTTTGACTAGGCAAGGTGCAAGAACGGAGGCACAATTTCAGAGAACAATAGAATGGCCCCCATTAGGTCCATAAGCCTTCCGAGGGTTTAGGCTAGCAAGGACATGGAAAACATCATTGCGAAGAATTTTAATAGGTAGCATGAAGTAGTCAGAGGGTGGAGGAGAGGGAGGAACAAACCCAGAATCGTCCAAGGTAGGGTTTTTTAGCAAAGGTTTGAGCGAAGAGTTCAGCTTTAGAAATAAATGTGATAACAGTGGTGCCATCTGGTTGAAATAAAGGAGGGAAAGATAAAGAACCAAAGTTCTTGGAAATGTTTTTGGCTAGATCTCAGAAGTCACGAAGGGAGTAAGATTTTGAAAGGTTTTGACACTTTCTGTTAATGAAGGAGTTTTTTGCTAGTTGGAGAACAGACTTGGCATGGTTCCGGGCAGAAATATAAAGTGCATGAGATTTTGGTGATATAAGGCTTCAGTACCTTTTGTGGGCCACCTCTCTATCATGTATAGAACGAGAACAAGCTGTTTTAAACCAAGTTTTGGAAGGTTTAGGTAGAGAAAAAGAGTGAGGAATGTACGCCTCCATACCAGACACTATCACCTCTGTAATGCGCTCAGCACACAAAGACGGGTCTCTGACACAGAAGCAGTAGTCATTCCAAGGAAAATCAGCATAATACCTGCTCAGGTCCCCCCAACTAGCAAAGGCAAAACGCCAGAGTCACCTTCGCTTAGGGGGATCATGATGAGGGATTGGAGCGATAGGACAAGATAAAGATATGAGATTGTGATCGGAAGAGCTCAACGGAGAAGAAAGGGTGACAGCATAAGCAGAAGGATTAGAGGTCAGGAAAAGGTCAAGAATGTTGGGCGTATCTCCAAGACGGTCAGGAATACGAGTAGGCTGTTGCACCTATCGCTCTAGGTCGTGGAGGATAGCAATGTTGAAGGCTAGTTCACCAGGATGGTCAGTGAAGGGAGAGAAAAGCCAAAGCTGGTGGTGAACATTGAAGTCTCCAAGAATGGAGATCTCTGTAAAAGGGAAGAGGGTTAGAATGTGCTCCACTTTGGAAGTTAAGTAGTCAAAGAATTTCTTATAGTCAGCGGAGTTAGGTGAAAGGTATACAGCACAGATAAATTTAGTTTGAGAGTGACTCTGTAGTCGTAGCCAGATGGTGGAAAACTCGAAAGATTCAAGAGCGTGAGCACGAGAGCAGGTTAAGTCGTTGCGCACAGAAACGCAACATCCAGCTTTGTATCGAAAATGAGGATAGAGAAAGTAGGAGGGAATAGAAAACAGGTGCCTCAGACACCTGAGTTTCAGTGAGGAAAAGATGAGGTTTAGAAAAGGAGAGTTGGTGTTCTACAGATTGAAAATTATATCTTAAACCGCGAATGTTGCAGAAATTAATGAAGAAAATATTAAGGGGGGTGTCAAGACACTTAGGTTCGTCGACAGAAGAGCAGTCCGATCTGGAGACATTTATGGTCCCCTCCCCATATGGGGACTCCGAGGCTGGTGTAGGACTCGCCTTGATAATTTTGAAATTTTGAGTGAAGTGTGTGTGTGCTATTAGGTGCTTGTAGTTTTGTGTGAAGGAAGAGAGTTGCCTTTAGAGGGCAGGCTGTGACTGTCCCCTTGTGTCGTGAGACACAAAGGGGACAGTGAGGTCATAGCTTGGGTCTAATGATAAGTTCACAGCACCCCTTGAACAGTGCTTTAGATTTCACTGGGAGTAAATAATTATCGTTTCGGCAACAATTTAAAGGAACAATAGTTGCATCTCTCACACTCTATGCGCCACGTTGAAGTAAAAAAAGGAAAAGGCTCAGGCAAGGTCAATGACGGCCCTCGCAAGAGCATGTCATAACTACAGCAAGGCTCACGAGAAAGGGAACTGTCCGGTTGCCAACACGGCATACCGCAACTGTGGCAGGAAAGGACATTGGCCCCGTACATCTCGATGCCCTGCAGCCGACGCCAAATAGAAGGTCTGTGAAAAAGTGAGCCACTTCCATCGATACTGCCTGACAAAGTCAGATAAACAAGACAACGGGACGTCTGCTAAGGGAGGTCACAGGCTCACTTCTCATAGCACGCAGATGAAGCAAACACTTGGACCTGTCTACATTCACCATACACTGAAGTTTACAAACGTAAGAGTGGATCGACGTACACTCAGGTAATTCTGCACCCTTTCTTTCATGCAGGGCGTCCAGAGAACTCGCCATCACTCTCGAGCATTTATCATACCCAATACAAGAAGTAACACGTGCTGCACGGATATACGCAAACACAAGCGAGCAAGACAGCACAGCTGACAGGGAGAGAGAAGCGGCAAGCGCAAGGCCATGAAGCAGCAGCGGACGGCACAGCAGTCGATTACGTCATGGTTGCCAAGGCCACTGTATTAGGTTCAAGTAACCTAGTGACCATCAGTTTTAAGTGAACAAGTGCGCGCGCAGTCCTATCTTTACTGCCAGTCGTACGACGCATTTACTCCCAGTCACGGCAACACATAGACTTCAGTCGGCACCATTCAACAGCGGCAGTAGCAGGCATATCATTTAGGTTAGGCTAGGTAATGTTAGGTTAGGTATTACTATACATCTTTTATGTTAGGTTACATAATGCTATGTCATATTAGTGTCCTTAAGACACTTAAGGTTCAAGTAGGGACGAAGCCCCCATTAGATTAGGCTGGGTTAGGTAATGCTCCACGTCATTTAGGTTAAGTTAGGTAATGTTAGGTTAGATATTGCTACACGTCATTTAGATTAGGTTAGTTTATGCTAGGTTACAATAGTGTCCTTAAGTGGGTGTCGATGAAAGTCTGTGTTGTCGTGCGACTGGCGGTATATATATATATATATATATATATATATATATATATATATATATATATATATATATATATATATATATATATATATATATATATATATATATATATATATATATATATATATATATATAATGTGTTTTTTTTGCATTCAGTTTTCGTCTTTTTTGTTATGTGTCCCCTTATAAAGGGATTGTGTGATTTATGTGGGAAGGGTGAGTGAGTTTCCGTGTTCTGGCGCACATCATGTCTTTAACTGTAAGTTTTTTTTTGCAGCCAACTCATGGTTAATCTCATTTTAATTTCCCACTTTTTCAGTGCTAATAGTCAGCTGAAACTAAAACCCATGCCTCGGAGTTCCCATCTGGGGAGAGGACCGAAAATGACCCAGGTCGGACTGCTTTTTTATTATTTATCCTAAATGTCTTGACATCCCCCTGAACTTTTTCTTCATTAACTTCTGCAATATTTGGGGCCTTAGATCTAATTTTCAATCTGTAGAACACCACCTCTACTCTTCTACACCTCATCTTCTTTTCCTCACTGGAACACAGGTGTCAGAGGCAGCTGACAGTAGCACCTTTTCTGTTCCCTCCTACTTTCTCTATGCACATTTTCAATCCGAAATTGGATGTTGCGTCTATGCGCAATGACCTAACCAACTCTCGTGTCCACGCTCTTGAATCCTCTGAATTTTTCACCATCTTGCTACGACTACAGAGTCACTTTCAAACTGAATGTGTTGTATACCTTTCACCTAACTCTGCGGAGATCTCCATTTTTAGAGATTTCAATGTTCACCACTAGCTTTGGCTTTCCTCTCCCTTCACTGACCATCCTGGTGAGCTAGCTTTGCTATCCTCCATGACTTAGAACAACTGGTGGAACATCCTACTCATATTCCTGACTGTGTTGGAGATATGGCCAGTATTCTTGATTTTTTCCTAACCTCTAATCCTCCCGCTTATGCTGTTAACTTATTTTCTCCGTTTGAGCTTCTTCGATCACAACCTCATATCAGTATTTTGTCCTATCGCTTTAATCTCTCATCAGGATCCCCGATAGCTGAAGTGTCTCTGGCATTTTTGCCTATGCTTATTGGAGGGTCCTAAGGAGGTATTAATCTGATTTTCCTTGGAATGACAACTGCTTCCGTGTCAGTGACCCATCTCTGTGCGCATAACAGAGGTGATAGTGCCCGGCATGGAAACGTACATTCCTCACTCGCTCTCTCAACTTAAACCTCCCAGACCTTAGTTTAACACAGCGTTCTCGTGCTATACATGATAGAGAGGTGGCTCTCAAAAGGTACTTGAGCATTATATCACCTGAATCTCATGCACTTTATATTTCTGCCCGGAATCATGCCAAGTCTGTTTTCCAACTAACTAAAAACTCCTTCATTAATAGACAGTGTCGAAATCTTTCAAGATCTAATGCCCATCATAATTTTTGGCACCTAGCCAAAAACAATTCCAGTAACTTTGTTTCTTCATCTTTCCCTCCTTCATTTCAACATGATGGCACCATTGCCATCTCATCTATTTATAAAAGCTTAACTCTTCGCTCAAAAAACTCTACTTTGGATGAATACCTACATTGTTCCTTCCTCTTCTCCACCTTCCGAGTGCTTCATGCAAACCATTATAATTTTTTTCAGTGTAACAACTTTTTGGAGTTTAAGATGAGACCACGTACTTTTGCCTAGAGAGACTGATAGGTCAAGGGATCAGACCGGCCACCTCAACCCGCCTTAACCCACGCTAGCAGGCGGAAATGAAGTTTTGTTGAGAGAGCTGGAATATTCACGTTATTCAGCTTTTATAGGCCATACGAGTAATTGGGTGAGGGGCTATATATTAGTTTTATATCTTAAAGTAGTATCCTACTCTTGCCATCTACAGATGTCCAGAAATACCACTCTAAAGTCCGAGACGACAACCACTTATTTTTTTTTTATTTATTTATTTATTTTTTATTTATTTTTTTTCTTTTCTTCCCGTCTGTCTTGCGTCTTTGTTGTCCATGTAGATTGGCAGTCTAAGACGAGCTGAAAACGGACCGTGTAATAGTATTCATATGTATAAGTTCATTTGCTTTCCATTATTATTATTGCTATCATTATTATTATTATTATTATTATTATTATTATTATTATTATTATTATTATTATTATTATTATTATTTTATTATTATTATTATCATTATCATATTATTCTTATTTATCATTTACATGCAAGATCACTTTGTGATGGCATCTCTCTCTCCGAGCGCGCACCGCTATTGTTCAGTCAATCCATAGCTGGATTGTCACGCGCCGTGTACCTCAAAATTCCTTTTATTACAGTGAGCCTCTTCGCAGTGTTTTGTTATTCCAGCCACTGAATAATGCCTGAAAGATATGTGCACCACAACAGAGACACGTTAATATTCTGATGACAGTGGGAGAACCTATCGTTTGAGGCGGTTTTGTCTTCAGGATGTATGTCCTTTTCAACTTTGGGGAGTGAGTTCTTTGGAGTTATATTCCTCTGCAACAGAGGGCAACCTTGAAGCTTTTAGCGTTTTTACATCTTACGAATGGCCTGGACTCGTATGTATTTGTATAAATAAATAGATAAATAAATAAATAAATAAATATATATAAATATATATATATATATATATATATATATATATATATATATATATATATATATATATATATATATATATATATATATATATATATATATATATATATATATATATATATATATATATATATATATATATATATATATATATATATATATCACTACTCAAGTACAAGCCCATCTCACAGTTGCCACCCACAATTGGGTCAGCTTTCCCTAGGCTACACCAGTCCAGTAGCCTAGTAGAGGACAGAAAACGAACAAACCCAGGTTGCTTGCAGGTCTTATACAGCTACTGCCTTAAGGTCGTTACCACCGCCTCGCACGCAGAGGAAATGTATAACTCCAAGGCTTATCCCAGTTACTGAAAAGGACTCAAACAGATACGTGCTAGAGAGAGAGATATAGGGAAAATTGACACCACACATAGAGGATTTTAAATTTCTGGGAGCATACCGCCCTCAACAGCGTCCACCCACTGTTCATAAAATATTACAGGACTCAGGTAAGAGTTCAACTTGTCTCGAGTATCTTTAAAGACGGACCTGTTCACATAAAATCTATGGATCTGGAGAGAAAACGGACGCTAAACAGCACACATAATAATAAATTATCTCATCAGAAAAACACATAAGACAACTCACAAGGCCACTCGACTCAAAATACAACACAACTCCAGGCAGACTGCCAACCTGCCTGTACAGACTACAGATGCACAAGAAAAAAAAATACAATCACAGTGTGAGCAGCGGTTGCCTCTACAAAACACCAGTAAAACTAAAAAGCGGCAGTCCACGCATCCACGGATGGCCCAGCCAAAAGTACTACTTTAAGGCATACAGGTAACCAACATCCAACCTCCTCACTGAAAGTACTATATGACTTATAACACTTGAATGCCCAGCTCTCAACACATCCGTCCTCCTACTATAAAAAAACAAACTGACTGAAGTCCACTCGGCCCGCGGAGTCTCGAGAAAGGGATGTGAAACGCATCCTCACGCTCCCGACCCGGCTACGTAGCTAGCAAGGTGGGGAAGCGGGATGGATGACAGACATATCCCCTCCCAAAAGCGCGACATTCATGCACTCGCAGTCCAAATCTTCTTCATTTCAAAATTTCATATCACGAAAACTATAAGGGCTAGCTGGAATTTTGCTCATTCATATTGGGTTGTGACTTTTTTTTTTAAGGAATATCTGTTTCAACTCGCTAACAAAAGGAAAAAGGCAAATTAAATAGAGGATAACTTTGGTGAGGCTAATGAGAAGTTACAGTACTGGGTCCCCGAGCGGCCATTCAATCCCACCAAACACTAGCCAAATTTACTGAGACACAGTTTAACCCACACATTACTCTCAAATGAATTAATTTCTTGTAACAATATATATATATACGAGTATATATATATATATATATATATATATATATATATATATATATATATATATATATATATATATATATATATATATATATATATATATATATATATATATATATATATATATATATATATATATATATATATATATATATATATATATATATATATATATATATATATATATATATATATATATATATATATATATATATATATATATATATATATATATATATATATATATATATATATATATATATATATATATATATATATATATATATATATATATATATATATATATATATATATATATATATATATATATATATATATATATATATATATATATATATATATATATATATATATATACAATTTTATCAGATTCTTGAATAATAAAATTGGTAAAGATCTCTGTCACATAATATAACCTTTGGAGACTTTCAAATTAGAATTCTGGATTTATTTTAATTCGTTCAATATTTAATTTTAGCGTAAACATATGATATTTGTTATTTGTATTTGTAACGAACAATCACAATCGCCATTTGAAGAAAAAAAAGCCTAACTCCCAGAACCCAGAAAGCATACATGTACAAGTAGCGAAGCCAGCACGTAACAGTTTCTCTATAAAACATAGATATTTTTTCCGCCTATCATCCCCTCTCCGTTAATGTGTATAATATTAGTGACCTGATTACTGTCCATTTCAGTCATTTATCATTCTATTAAAGAAAAAAAAAATTTCCATTGTTTTTATATCTATTTGCTGTATTTAATTTTATCTACTCATCTATAATTTTTCTTACCAATTTTACTTATTTTTTACCTATTTTATTATTATTATTGTTATTATTATTATTATTATTATTATTATTATTATTATTATTATTATTATTATTATCATTATTATTACTATTATTATTATTATTATTATTATTATTATTATTATTATTATTATTATTAATATTTTTTTCTTATTTATTTATTTATTTTTATTTTTTCATAATAATAATAATGATAATAACAGTAATAATAATAATAATAATAATAATAATAATAATAATAATAATAATAATAATAATAATAATAATAATTATTATTATTATTATTATTATTATTATTTTTATTTATTTATTTATTTATTTATTTTAGTTTTTTTTTCACCTTTCATGTTATCGGACTTGAACTTGTTATTTATATTTATATGTGATTACTATTAACAGTAGAGTCTTATCTTCAGGTTCCATGTCATGCCCCTTACGACACCTAAATATCTTTGTCAGACTTTTCTTACTTTATTCCGCAGTAATGAATGCAAATCGAAGAGCTGTAGTCTTCTCTCGAAAGGTTAATTTTACGCATCCTTTGTATCATTTAGATAATTTTACTATGCATGGTTTTCGTAACAGTTTTGTATTCATCTTGTAATATAGAGACCAGAACTACACAACAGTGCCCAAATAAAGTCTGACGAATGCCAAATCTTATTCTTATATTACTTCAAGATTTCTGTGTACTTTTATTACTGAAGGCTTCCACCATTATAACGATATATACGATAAATTATCATTGAATATCAATGACTTTATGCATTAAACACCACCGGTATAGCAACAATGGCATGGCTCCAGCTAGATGTATGTCATGCGAGAAGGTGATGTAGCTGGGACTAATGGCGCTGTCCAGGTGTGGAAAACAAAACCTGAAAGAGCACACCTGCCTGCAAACTATCTCAAGCATAAATTGCTGTGATGTCTGTTTAGCAACATCTTCCTCGGCGACCGTGATCTGCCGGTGTCCCCTTTGTGAAACGTCTACAGTAATGCTACTTAACAGTGCCAGCCAGTATTTTTGAGGAAATGTTTTATTACAGATCTGGAGTAAATAAAAAAAAATATTATAAAGTGAACAATGTATTATCAATTAACGATATGTATAGTTTTTACCCTGAGGTACGGTAAATGCATACATTTGATTCTCATCTTGAGCAGTGTATGTTTGCTTTGCACATGGTCTATGACAAATGAAATTGTCTATTTTCCATGGACAACAGAGAAGGGAACGTGTTGCATTCGTACTGCAGTGTATATTACGGTTCCTCTGGTTTAGTCTCCTTAGATGCGAAGGAGAAATTCTGGTATAGGGTCTAGTCTCCACAGTTCCCTCTTCCGCCCAACGACGCACCCAGCGGTAGACTGTAGTTATACTGACGTGCATATGAAAGGAGATCTCTCTCACCGACAGACCCGCCAGCCAGAGCCACACCATCCTTATACGGGAATGTAGATCAGCTTGCCTTTTATGTTGACGCTTGTCGTTCATCTTCTTTAGTAACTATAGCTGGGAGAATGATGCAAGGGTTACCGTTAACAGATTATAAACTTCACTTTAGCTCTCAGGGGAAGTATTGAAACACTACATATTCAAGTATTATAGAAGAAAAATCAAAAAGTGAAATTTTTAGTATCATTATTGATAAAAAAAAAAATGAAATAAAATAATAATAATAATAGTAATAAAATAAACGTTAATTAATTAAGATACATCACATTGATATCATCACAGTATTATAGGAAAAAAAAATCTATGGAATAGAGATGATGCAAACACGGTATTAAGTAAGCAAGCAATGTAAAGGAAACAGACACATGATATTAAAAAGACGCAGTGTGAAGGATGTAATAACAATAATATGAATAAAAGACAGAAAGAGATAGAAAAAAATAATGACAAATAATACATATATATATATATATATATATATATATATATATATATATATATATATATATATATATATATATATATATATATATATATATATATATATATATATATATATATATATATATATGCAATTATGAAGGTTAAAATAACAGTTGGTGTAAAAATAGCGGCAGAAGATAACAAGAGATGCAACATTCCGGCGATGAGAAAGGGTCCAAAAAGTTAGATTTGGTAAGTCCAAAAGCTTTTGATTAACCCTGTTTAAGATAGCGGTATGACTGGAATTCCACCATACATGTGAAACATTCTTTATACGTGGACGGATAAGGCCCACATACAGTATTAGCACCCTAGGGTGTGAGAAGAACTGCCGGAGACGACTCAGAACGCCTAACTCCACAGAAGCTCTTTTAGCTACAGATTAAATGTGAAGTTTCCAGTTTAGATTATAAGTAAATAACAAACAGAGGATGTTCAGTATATAAGATGGGAACAGTTGGGTGTCATTGAAGAAGGTTGTGTCAAAATGATAGATTGAACAATTGAGTTTTTGAGGCATTGAACAATACTAATTTTCCTGTACATCATTAAGACATTTTAGAGAGATCATAAGTAGGGTGTTGTGTGGCTTCCCTGCGTGAGTTGTTTACTTCCTACGAAGTAGAACGTAAACAACTACATCTACGAAAAGACGTAGAAAAGTGCAGGATGATATCATCAGCGTAGGAGTAGATAGGTCAAGGAGTTTGGTTTAGAAGATAATTGATGAGTAATAGGAAGAGAGTGGGTGACAGGTCAGGAACCTGAGAAACATCATTGTTAATAGAATTAGGAGCAGAACAGTGACCGTCTACCATAACAGTAATAAAACGGTCACAGAGGAAACTTGAGATGAAGTTACAGAGAGAAGGATAGAAGCAGTAGTAGAGTAATTTGGAAATCAAAGCCTTAAGCCAGACTCTATTAAAATCTCTAAAAGAAGATGACCAGGACTCAGTAAGGAAAGCCAAAAGATCACTAGAAGAGCGGCCTCGACGGAACCCATACTGGCGATCAAATAGAAGGCTGTGAAGTGATAGATGTTTAAGAATCATCTTGTGAAGGATAGGTTAAAAAGCTTTAGAAAGGCTGAAAATTAAAGTAATTGGACGGTAATTTGAGGAATTAGAGCGGTCACCTTTTTTAGGAACAAGAGGAAGGAACAGACTATAATACTCTAAGAAAAAAAAATATGTATTAGGCAATAGCAAATGTTTCACCGAAATTCTTAAGACAGGAAGCCCTAAAAGATCGCCTGTGGCTAGTTCTTTGCGGAATTCATACTGACGATCCTATAGAAGCGTGTGAGCAGATAGGTGATTTAAAACCTTCCCATACTTATTTATATTCGAAGAAAAAAAAAATAGAAAGACAAAGGCAAAGGTATAGGTCAGTAGTCTCAAACATTCAAGAGGTCACCTTTCTTAGGAAATGGTGAATGCATCAAACTTCTATACTAAGAAAAGGGGGATGATGAAAGACAAAGACGGAAAGGTTTGACCAGACTAAAAGTGGCTACGGAAGCACCGGTATAGCTAATGGTAAAAGGTACTCAAAGGCAACCCATTATTGGTAGATTTTTTTTTTTTCCTGAAAGATAAACATTAGTAAATACTTGTCAGATATTAATAATAACCTCAAAATATTTCTGCGCACACGGTCTTTTTTTTTTTTTCGCGTACATACTATTACTGTGATCTATTCTTCTGTGCAGATTTTCATCGTAAATTTTCATAAAGGTATTAAGAAAAAAATATTTAAGAGATATTAAGAATTTTTTTTTACCTAATGATGTCCTCTATAGATATTATTACCTAAAATGTAAGCACGCACTTGTGAGTAAAAACACTTTTAAAGTTGGGTAAGAGACTGTGTAATGAAGGGAAGGCGCGAGTGTTATATGCTGCACGCGTTTTGTGGGAGTTTGCGCAGATGGGACGTAATTCGCTATTTCACGACACAGGATATGCACTGAACACTGTGAAATGTTTCATTGTATGTCTCAGAGGAAAACTCTTTCTTACTAAGTATTATACCTATAAATAATTCAGCGTAGTAGTATATGTTAACTTTTATATTCGACGTTGTGTGTGTGTGTTGTGAGAGAGAGAGAGAGAGAGAGAGAGAGAGAGAGAGAGAGAGAGAGAGAGAGAGAGAGAGAGAGAGAGAGAGAGAGAGAGAGAGAGAGAGAGAGAGAGAGAGAGAGAAACCGTCGCAAGGTATTTAGTAATTGGATCATCGATATTAAGGTCTTCTAATGACGAAGTTATCTCAATTGCATATCAACTGGTCATCCGTTGTCTTCATATTGAGGTTATTTATGTATTCGATCATGTGGGATCTGGGTCTTTCCGGTTCCAACCCGCTTGCGCCTCAGTGTGCCGTGCTCACAGCCAGAAAGAAAGCAATCCAATCCATCCATATTCAAACAACTGTTAACCATTATCGCTAGTGCGTGCACACACACACACACACACATACACACACACACACACACACACACACACACACGCACACACACACATACACACACACACACACACACACACACACAGAGAGACTTGAAGGTGATTATATATATATATATATATATATATATATATATATATATATATATATATATATATATATATATATATATATATATATATATATATATATATATATATATATATATATATATATATATATATATATATATATATATATATATATATATATATATATATATATATATATATATATATATATATATATATATATATATATATATATATATATATATATATATATATATATATATATATATATATATATATATATATATATAAAGATGAAAAGTGGAAGAGAGCAAGCAGAGCGCGTAGAAGGTGAAAGACTCCGAGCTGTAAAATTTTGTATAAATTTAAAGTTGTCATTCCTCACCTAATTTTCCCCATTTCCCTTCCATTCTGAGAGTTGTAACTGATAGAAAATATAAATAAGTTGTTCTCCCTCATATAATAATCAATTTTCACCTCGCCCTCCAAACAGCCCCATAATAATTCTTAAAACATAATGTTTCACTTGAAGTGGAGGGCGAGGTGTAGGGATCAGTGACTCTAAGCGGGCCTTCATCCCCCAACTCTCCACCTCCCTCTTCCCTCTTTTCCTCCCCATACCCCTGTCATGTGGCAGGCCAACCAACTCTTCCAGTTTAGTAGCGAGCGTTTTAAAGCGTGAATAGGAAGGGCATATTGAATTTATACCTACATGTGGGATTACCGTGTGACGCCTTCTTATAGTGAGTTCTGCTTAGGCCCCACGGGAGGCCAGCATTTGGGTGTATTTAGATATCGTTGTGAAGGGTGAGAGAGCCCTCTTCCTCGTTACTTGTGCAGTGAGTGGTGACTCCACGTGCAGAAAAGTTTGTCTCGGCGTCCCTTATGTCCTTGTAAGGAATACTGACCGGAGCAGACACCTATTATATCCCTCTTTCTGCCCAAGTGGAGTGTTTTCTTCTGCGTCGAGTGTGTCTGGATGTTGTGCCCTTGTTAAATGCTACGAATGTACAGGCTCGCAGCTGTGCTTGCCTAGTATTAGAGAATTGTATAACATTTGAGTCAGGTTACAGCTGTAGTTTCTTCCCGCATTTCCACCAATGTTCGGAGGGGGGTGTGATCTGTCTTCTGGAAGATTGTAGACAGTCTTCTCTAGGCCAGATTGTATAATCTTCTTGTTGGACGTAGTTTTTAGTGGTTCTGTAATGATTTGGGTAGCATAATAACCCACTGGGTGGTATCCCAGTAGGTTATTATGCCTTAATCTGTGGATACTTTGTGCTGTCTTTGCTCCCTAACACGTGGCTAATTAGTTATATGCCAGCTTGGGTAATTAAGTTGGCATTTGTTATACTATCTTTTTTGTTGGTGTTATTTTATTTTTTTTTATTTATTTATTCATTTTTTTATGTAAGAGGGCACTGGCAATGACAAAAAAAAAAAAATAAAATATATATATATATATATATATATATATATATATATATATATATATATATATATATATATATATATATATATATATATATATATATATATATATATATATATATATATATGAGCACAAAAAAGACCTACTTATTGCCAGTTCCCATATACATGTCAGACAGAATGATTTAAAAAAAAAAAAAAGGATAAGTGTTTTGAAACCTCCCTCTTGAAAGAGTTCAAATCATAGAAAAGAGGAAATACATAAGCAAGCACCAGAGTTTACAAGAGGAAGTGATGAAAGACTAAGAACACTGTTTAACTCTTGCATTAGAAAGTTGGACAAAATAGAGATAAATAAGAAAGTCTTGTGCAGCGATGCCGCGGAAGGAGGACATGTATTTAGTTAGCAAGGTCAGAAGATCAGGTAGTGTGAAAATAGCGGTGGAAAACAGCAAGAAGCGATGAGAAAGAGGCTGATGACAGTAAGTTAGAGGAGAGGAACTGATAAGGGGAAAAGCTTTTGATTCCACCCAAGCTAAGATAGTGTTATCAGTGGAACCCCACAAACATGTGAAGCATATTCCATACGTGGGCGGATAAGATCCCTGTACAGCTTTAGCAGCTGGTGGGGGAGGGGTGATGAAAAAAAAATGAAAAAAAACGGACGGAGCCGACTCATAACGCCTAGAAAATGTTTTAGCTAGAGATAAGATGTGAAATTTCCAGTTTAGATTATAAGAAAAGGACAGACAGAGGATGTTTAGTGTAGAAGAGGGGAACAGTTGAATGTCATTGAGGAAGATAGGATAGTTATCTGGAATGTTGTGTGGAGTTGATAGATGGAAGAATTGAATTTTTGAGGCATTAAACAGTTCTAAGTTAGCTCTGCCTTAATCAGAAATTTTAGAGAGATCCGAAGTCAGGCGTTCTGTGGCTTTCCTGCGTCAACTGTTTACCTCTTGAAAGGTTGGACGTCTACGAAAAGACATGGACAAGTACAGGGTGGTATCACCAACGTAAAAGTGGATAGGACAAAAAGTCTAGTTTAAAATATCATTCATGAATAACAGGAAGAGAGTGAGTGACAGGACAGAATCCTGAGCAACACCACTGTTAATAGACTTAGGAGAAGAACAGTGATCGTCTATCTGTTACAGTCAGATGTAATGTTACTTACCTATGTGTGACTCTCGCCCAGGTCTTTCTCTATCTCCCGCAATCACTGTCTCTGTATTTGTGAGGGATCAGGAGCTCTGCCAGGGTGTTATGTCAAACACATAGTGGCTTTTATACTATTGTTTTCTTAGATACAAGTATCTATAGAGACGTCACACTCGGCGTGGAACACTCGCGAGTTCTATCTGCCCGCTTCACAGCCTCTGGCACTCTCTGTGCCAGGAACAGCTTCCTATCATGGTGGCCAGCTAGCCGATATATAGACACTTTCTAATATTGTTTTAACATATATTCGAAAAGTATATAATAAATGGTAGTACTAAATAGGACATATTATGATACAATATACATATGTAGGTGTCACAGTAACGTACTAGGGTAACATATAAATGTGTACGGCAACAACTCGTTTTCCATACTGAGCCATGAGAAAGATGCTGAAGTACTGAAAATACTGAAATACTGAAAAAAAAAAAAAATGCTGGTTCTCATGATGCGGGAGGAAAGAGAGATGAAAATTTGTAGGATATCTCGGCTGACCTCAGCCTGGCTCTCACGCTGTATGTGGGGAAAAAGGGAACAACAGAGAAAAATATATAATATATAAATAAACAAAATTATAATAGAAAATCATAATATGATTATTCATGCTCTAACCCTAACATGGCTCGGTCACGTACCCGCCGCGTTCTCGCGGCACAAATAATATATATATATATATATATATATATATATATATATATATATATATATATATATATATATATATATATATATATATATATATATATATATATATATATATATATATATATATATATATATATATATATATATATATATATATATATATATATATATATATATATATATATATATATATATATATATATATATATATATATATATATATATATATATATATATATATATATATATATATATATATATATATACATATGGGTTGTTCCTTATTTTTTCAATTTTTGAAAAGTTTGCCGGGCTTCCCTCATAAGCGTGGGTAAAATGTAATCCAAACTTAATGTTGTGTACTGGTGGCAGCGGGTGTCCAAAGTTTGTTCCTTATGGGGTTTCACTATAAATTAATGATAATAAAAATGTCTCCATTTCCGGATATGTGAACGACGGAATTTCGTTGACCAGGTAGTTTTTTTCTCTTCCACAGATGGCAGCAAGGCGTTTATGTGAGATTTACTTGTTAGGGAACCCTTCCCCAACCATTACCGGGAAGAAGCTCCCCTCCAAAAGACAGGTTCTCTTTCCACCTTCACAATGAAGAAAAGAATACCGTTCGTGAAGCATCTACAGGAGCAGCTGGAATTGCTCTTCTCCTCTGGGATAAGAACAGACTTCTTTTGTGTCTAAAGAAAGACCTTATCGAGAAGCTGGAGGCGCTCTTCAACTCGAGAAAATCTCTGAGGAAAGGAAAGAACGAGTCTGCGGTCCATCGCTAGAGGAAGAAGGATTTCGAGGATGACCTGAACGACGTCCTCGATATGGCTCACCAGGATGTTCTGCGCCTGAGAACCATCGAGGATGACGAACAGTTCCTATTGGCGCAGCGGAGAAAGAAAGGAGGGGATCAATGGCCGGCATGGACATGGTGCTGGCGAAAAAGGAGGTCCGAGCACAGAAGAAAAGGGTCTCGAGGAGCAGCGTCGTCAGCGGGGCAAAGAGATGGAAGAGGAGCCCTCAACGTATATCTTGGCATCATCAAGCACCAACACCAGCTTCCCTGAGGCCCCAGAAGCGGAAGAGATGCCACTACCTTCTGGATATTTGCCACCACCAAAGACAGCTCGACAAAATTTTATGTCCTCCGGATTGGGTTCAGCTCTGGATTCCACTAACATGTTTGATAGGAAAGCTGTCTTCATGACCTCGGAAACCGCCAAGAGTCTCGGTGTTGATATCAATCGGACATACATCTCTCGAGGGTGCAAGAGCAACAGAAGCCATTTTGCAGAGATGGTCAAATGGGACTTCCATACAGATGTTCCCTTGGTGATTCATTGGGACAGGAAGTTGATGGAGGACCTTACCATCAAACAACATGTGGACAGATTCCCAAATCCTTGTGTCGGAAGAGGGTACGGAGAAACTGACTGTAGTTCCCAAGGGTCGTCACAGCCATGGAGGAATGGGATATCTCGGAGAGAGTCATCTGTATGTGCTTCGATGCGACTGACTCCAATATGTGGAGGCGATCGGGGGCTTGCCTCACCATTGAGCAGAAGCTGTGTCGGTAGCTGTTCTACCTCGCTTGTTGCCACTATATTCTGGAGCTGGTCTTGTATGCAGCGTTCCAACCTCGGATGAGCTCGACGATGAGTGGACCCGATGTCCCAGTCTCAGTCTCAGTGGGAATTCATCGACAAGACAGCCTACCAAGTAGTGCCCGAGGATGAGAGCCTTCACCAGCACCTGCCCCCAGACTTGATCCAGCGGGTCACGTCATTTGGCACCTCCTAGCTGACCAATCGCCACTCCCGAGACGACTACAGGGAGTTCCTGGAGCTTGCCTTCATTTTCCTGGAGGAAGTTCCCCCGCGAGCTGTTCGGTTCATGGCACCCAGAGTGTACCATCGTGCTCGCTGGCTGTCTAAGGCTCCTACGGGCTACGATCTGGCTGTTCTGAGCACAAATCCAGCTCATGGTTCGTGAAGAGCGAGGGATGAGAGAGATGGCTCGTTTCATCGTGACGGTCTACCTGAAAGCTTAATTCTCCAGCCCTATTCCAATAGAGGCTCCTTGTCGAGACCTGGCCCTGATGAAGAGTCTGATTCAACATACCGGGGTTAACCCAGCGATCTCCAAAGCCACTTCGGAGGAGTTCCGCTATCAACTCTGGTATATGTCAGAAGACCTGTGGCTCTGCTCTTTTTTGACACCGGAGTCCTGCTTTCAGAGAGGATGGCCATGGTGGCCACGCTGGAGAAGGAGGGCCATGAAGATCACGTGAAGAGACCACTGCTCGATATACGCGACTTCCAGCAGAGGACACACTCGTCTTTCGTCTTCATGAAGACCAAGGAGTCTCTCAATAGGTTTGGCCTGGATGATGATGTCCTGGAAGCTGATCCGGCCACCGGCCACATAGGAAGAGAAAGGGTCTTCCCAAGAAACAGCCCTGAAGTTATCTGCGTTTTCTGTAACCAACGTCACAGCAGAGAGAGAGGAGTCGCCCTGATTCAAGAGTACAGCAAGCTCCTGACCAAGAAGGAGGATCAGCTCCAGTTCCTGCTTCAGGTCGTCTCAGGACATCGAGGTGCGTTCCCCGATAGCCGAAAAGCAATTCTGGCCCAAAACAAGCGACAGTGAGTGGGATAGGCACTATGAGTTCCGTATCTTCGAGCAGCTAATACTCGGTTTAGACCGGGCAAGGAGCTTGACTACCACGGTTCAAAGTTGGGGATCCGGGCGCCACCAGTAAATATTAACGTATGGAAATGAAATTTGCACCACCATATTTTCACATAAAAAGGAAGAAAAGAAAAAAAATGAGCGCATACCCATGGAAAATTTGAAAAAAAAAAAAAATCACCCCAAAGGTAAGGACCATCCTAATATATCTATCTGTCTATATAGCTATCTATATCTATTTATCTATCTATTTATATCTATCTATTTATCTATCTATCTATCTATATATATATATATATATATATATATATATATATATATATATATATATATATATATATATATATATATATATATATATATATATATATACATATATATAAAAGTAAAAATGCCGATATATGTAGGATGGTAGGTCAAATTGTTAACTAGAAAATAATAAAACACAGCAAAGACAATGTATGAAATAACAGTGATATATATATATATATATATATATATATATATATATATATATATATATATATATATATATATATATATATATATATATATATATATATATATATATATATATATATATATATATATATATATATATATATATATATATATATATATATATATATATATATATATATATATATATATATATATATATATATATATATATATAAGTAAAAAAAGCCGATATATGTAGGATGGTAGGTCAAATTGTTAACTAGAAAATAATAAAACACAGCAAAGACAATGTATGGAATAACAGTGATATATATATATATATATATATATATATATATATATATATATATATATATATATATATATATATATATATATATATATATATATACATTATCTTTCATCTTTTTATTATTATTTTAGTTAAGAATGTGACCCACCGTCATACATATGCCGGCTTTTTTTTTTTTTTTGTACTGTACTAGTAACCTTATGGGTTATAATTTTTGCTCCTATTTTTTTTTTTATATATAATTTTAATATTGAACTAAATATAATGATATATTTTAGCCTGAAGATGCCTTTTGTGAAGTTAAAACGTTATAAGAAATAAAGTGAAAAAAAGAAAGAACTCCATGTTTATCCCTGCTCACCACTACTGTAACTCGGAAATTCAGCACACACACACACACACACACACACACACACACACACAGATATATATATATATATATATATATATATATATATATATATATATATATATATATATATATATATATATATATATGTTACAGTCAAAACCCGGAATCAGTCAAAACTAGTTTTTAACTAGGTATTTTCAATGCGTTTGTGAACAACTAGTATTACCTAGGCACAACTAGTTATACCTTAATGTGTTTGATATAACTAGAAATATCAAAGTTTAACTAGTTAAATCTAGTTTTATCTGATCGTGTAAGTTAAAACTAGATTCAACAACGGTACTAAATGTCAAAAGTAGGTGAGGGATATGACCACTCGTTTGAGTACCATTGCTCGTTTGAGTACCATTTTTGGGGAACTCAAACATAACATCCCCATCTAACCTAACCTAACCTAACCTAACCTAACCTAATGCTACTTATATATATATATATATAAATGTTTTCCCCGGCACTACACCAGTTTCACTTTTAGTCTAACCTATTTAGGTTAGGTTAGGTTAGGTTAGGTTAGATGGGGATGTTATGTTTGAGTTCCCCAAAAATGGTACTCAAACGAGTGGTCACCAGTGTTATCACCAGATTCCAATTCATCCTGACGACATTCCCAAAACCGCCATAATCACCCTGTTTGGTCTTTCCGAGTTTTTACCCATGCCTTTCGGCCTCAAGAACGCTGCGCAGGCATTCCAAGCCCTGATGGACATGGTGGGCAGGGACTTTGATTTTGCGTTCATCTATCTGGATGACATCCTTGTCGTACCTGACAAGAACACCATACTCACCTCAGACAGTTTTTCCAGAGGTTAAGTGAACACAACCTGCCCATCAGTCTGGCTAAGTACCACTTTGGCCACTACTCTATCAATTTTCTTGGCAATCGCATTGACCAACATGTAGCTGTTCCACTTCCACCCAAAGTCGATGCTATTCGCAAGTTCCCGAAACCCACTACTGTGAAAGGACTCCAGGATTTTATTGACATAGTAACTTTCTACCACCGCTTAGTACCAGCAGCAGCTAAGTTCATAGAACCGCTTTTTCAGCTACTAGCTAGCAAGTCTAGTAAGCTCACATGGACCAATGCTGCTTCCATTGCTTTCGAGAACAGCAAGGCAACATTGGCTAATTCAGCAATGCTAGTTCATCCGCGAGCCGACGCACCAACCGCTCTCACGACCGACGCATCAGAAACAGTGGTGGGAGAAATTCTGGAACAAATTGTGAATGATGAATGGTGGCATCTGGCCTTTTTTTCAATCGTCACCTATGACCCTCGGAACTGCAGTACAGCGCTTTCGACCGGGAGCTCCTCGCACTCTACCTAGCAATTCGATACTTTCGCCACTTCCTCGAGGCCAGAGAGTTCACGGCTTTTACTAACCATAGATCACTCACATTTGCTTTCGCCAAGGTGTCTGATCCTTGATCAGCCAGGCAGCAACATATATATATATATATATATATATATATATATATATATATATATATATATATATATATATATATATATATATATATATATATATATATATATATATATATATATATATATATATATATATATATATATATATATATATATATATATATATATATATATATATATATATATATATATATATATATATATATATATATATATATATATATATATATATATATATATATATATATATATATATATATATATATATATATATATATATATATATATATATATATATATATATAAAGCGTATCTATTTGTGTTAAAGTATATTACTGGAGTATTATGGTGCAGAAAATGTTTGTAGTCGACGCTGAGCAACCCTGGCAGCACAAAAACTAGTATAAAAGCGTAGAGCCTTGTGGGCACAAATAAACAGAGGAATTAGAATACAAATATGGACAAGGACAGGCACCAACAAACTAGGGTAGAAAGCATGTGGTTCAAGATTCCCTGGAAGAGATTCCTCCGAAACTGTAGCAGATTCAGAGTGATTAGAGAATTTTAGTTCATGGAGAGTATTAATAACATAAGTGAGACTGAAGAAAGAAAAAAGAAAACATACCTTAAAAGGGTGATGGTGAATAGGTGAGGAGACAGCATGTTGGTGGTAAACGCCTCGTATAGACGTTTTGGATATGTAGTGATGGTAGTAGCTTTCACATGACTAAAGAGTGGTGAACTGCATAATGACCGACAACTGTGTTGTATGTTGTGCCATTTGAGCAAATATCTACGAGAGGGATAGCAGTATGGAAAATGAAATAATTGTAGTAATGGAATGGGCATTGAAACATAGATTTCAGAATGGCATGTTTGTAGGGGGAAGTCAAAAGAGCATTGTCCGCATTCTCGCAAGTATGACCTCGCAAATGTTACCAGTGATGAGGCTAAAAATAAAAAGAGTAGCGTCACAGTGATAGAGATTTAAGTAAGGCAACACACAACTATTCAAAGATTATCTCTAGGCAGTGGCATACACTGTAAAATCTTCTGCAACCAAAACCATAGTAGAAGGCAATTCAAGCAGTACGACAGAGGCGTTAACAGAAAATGGGAAAGGCATGATCTCGTAAACCAAGAAACGGTCTGAGGACTGAAAAGGGAAATAGACGACGACTCAAAAGCAGGGTAGTAGTGCTCAACACCGTCGTCTTCAAACAATGGCTTTAACTTGTATAATTTTTCCATATCAAGTGTCGTAGATAAGTCAGCCACAGGGAAAAGACCAGTTACATGGTCTATGCCTGTACTAATGAGATTTTGAATTAGGATGGTATTATAGGAAAGAACTGAGACTAGAGAAGCCTCCAAAAGTTCGATCTACTGATCTAAGAGAAGGAAGTCTGTTAGAGCATCCATGCGGACTAACGCCCCGTTTTGCACAGTGCAAAGAGTGTTAGTATGTTCTAGGAGATATTTTACACTAGCCTGGAGAGTACCAATATGTTTACTATGCAGATTAATGACCTGGCTGTTAGCAGAAGCAACATTCACCAGGAAATGGTAGCGTTCACGCAAATGCTGCACATCTTCATTCATTGCTATTCCAAAACGTGTCTCAGAAAGCTTCCCAAAGGTATTTTAATAACCCACGTTTGGAACTGGAATGAACTGGATGCTATAATCATGCATAGTAGTAGCAAGCTGGTTAGAGAGGAAAGTTCATCTAAATTTCAGGAGACGTAGAATAGTTTTGGCATGAAGGTACGATGACATATGCGACTGCTGAGCCAGCTGAATGAATACTTGCTGAAGTGTAGCAGCCAAATTTGTAGCAACTTCCGTCAGGTCCTCAGGTAGCGTATGAAGTGAGGAGTAAGAGTATCGGACTAACAATGCATCCTCGAAGTCAGATGCGCAGTGAGCGTACCTGACTTCAGGGGTGGCTAACGCAGCACCTAACGTGGCCAAAATTAAGAAGAAAATCGTCATTGCTAAATATATATATATATATATATATATATATATATATATATATATATATATATATATATATATATATATATATATATATATATATATATATATATATATATATATATATATATATATATATATATATATATATATATATATATATATATATATATATATATATATATATATATATATATATATATATATATATATATATATATATATATATATATATATATATATATATATATATATATATATATATATATATATATATATATATATATATATATATATATATATATATATATATATATATATATATATATATATATATATATATATATATATATATATATAGGAGGCAGTAGACACCTGCCGAAACGATAATTACTCCCAGTGAGGTCTAAAGCACTGTTCAGGGGGTGCTGTGAACTTATCATTAAACCCAGCTGTGACCTCACTGAACATTTCCCTTTGTGTCTCACAACACAAGGGGGCAGTCACAGCCTGCCCTCTAAAGACAACTCTCTTCCTCCACACAAAACTACAAGCACCTAATAACACACACACCATTCACTCAAAAATTTTAAAATCATGGCGACTCCTACACCAGCCTCGGAGTCCCCATCTGGGGAGGGGACCATAAATGTCCCCAGGTCGGACTGCCTTTCTGTCGACGACCCTAAGTGTCTTGACACCCTCCTCAACTTTTTCTTCATTAACTTCTGCAACATTCGCGGTCTAAGATCTAATTTTCAATCTGTAGAACACCACCTATCCTCTTCTAAACCTCATCTTATTTTCCTCACTAAAACTCAGGTGTCTGAGGCAACTGACAGTAACCCCTTTTCTGTTCCCTCCTACTTTCTCTATCCTCATTTTCGATCCAAAGCTGGATGCTGCGTTTATGTGCGCAATGACTTAACTTGCTCTCGTGCCCACGCTCTTAAATCTTCCAAGTTTTCCACCATCTGGCTACGATTACAGAGTTACTCTCAAATTATTTGACTACTTAACTTCCAAAGTGGAGCACATTCTGACCCTCTTCCCTTTTGCAGAGATCTCCATTCTTGGAGACTTCAATGTTCACCACCAGCTTTGGCTTTCCTCTCCCTTCACTGACCATCCTGGTGAACTAGCCTACAACTTTGCTATCCTCCATGACCTAGAGCAATTGGTGCAACACCCTACTCGTATTCCTGACCGCCTTGGAGATACACCCAACATTCTTGACCTTTTCCTGACCTCTAATCCTTCTGCTTATGCTGTCACCCTTTCTTCTCCGTTGGGCTCCTCCGATCACAGTCTCATATCTTTATCTTGTCCTATCACTCCAATCCCTCCTCAGGATCCCCCTAAGCGAAGGTGCCTCTGGCGTTTTGCCTCTTCTAGTTGGGGGGACCTGAGGAGGTATTTTGCTGATTTTCCTTGGAATGACTACCGCTTCCGTGTCAGAGACCCGTCTTTGTGTGCTGAGCGCATAACAGAGGTGATAGTGTCTGGCATGGAGGCGTACATTCCTCACTCTTTTTCTCATCCTAAACCTTCTAAACCTTGGTTTAACACAGCTTGTTCTCGTGCTATACATGATAGAGAGGTGGCCCACAAAAGGTACTTAAGCCTTCCATCACCAGAATCTCATGCACTTTATATTTCTGCCCGGAACCATGCCAAGTCTGTTCTCCAACTAGCCAAAAACTCCATCATTAACAGAAAATGTCAAAACCTTTCAAGATCTAACTCCCCTCGTGATTTCTGGCATCTAGCCAAAAATATCTCCAATAACTTTGCTTCTTCTTCTTTCCCTCCTCTACTTCAACCAGATGGCACCACTGCTATCACATCTATTTATAAAGCTGAACTCTTTGCTCAAACCTTTGCTAAAAACTCTACCTTGGACGATTCTGGGTTTGTTCCTCCCTCTCCTCCACCCTCTGACTACTTCATGCCACCTATTAAAATTCTTCGCAATGATGTTTCCCATGCCCTCGCTGGCCTAAACCCTCGGAAGGCTTATGGACCTGATGGGCTCCCTCCTATTGATTTCCGAAACTCTGCCTCCGTGCTTGCACCTTGCCTAGTCAAATTATTTCAGCTCTGTCTGTCAACATCTACCTTTCCTTCTTGCTGGAAGTTTGCCTACATTCAACCTGTTCCTAAAATGGGTGACCGCTCTAATCCTTCAAACTACCGTCCTATTGCTTTAATTTCCTGCTTATCTAAAGTTTTTGAATCTATCCTCAACAGGAAGATTCTTAAATATCTATCACTTCACAACCTTCTATCTGATCGCCAGTATGGGTTCCGTCAAGGCCGCTCTACTGGTGATCTTCTGGCTTTCCTTACTGAGTCTTGGTCATCCTCTTTTAGAGATTTTGGTGAAACTTTTGCTGTTTTGATAGAGTCTGGCACAAAGCTTTGATTTCCAAACTACCCTCTTACGGTTTCTATCCTTCTCTCTGTAACTTCATCTCAAGTTTCCTTTCTGACCGTTCTATTGCTGCTGTGGTAGACGGTCACTGTTCTTCTCCTAAATCTATTAACAGTTGTGTTTCTCAGGGTTCTGTCCTGTCACCCACTCTCTTCTTATTATTCATTAATGATCTTCTAAACCAAACTTCTTGTCCTATCCACTCCTATGCTGATGATACCACCCTGCACTTCTCCACGTCTTTTCATAGACGTCCAACCCTTCAGGAGGTAAACATATCACGCAGGGAAGCCACAGAACGCCTGACTTCTGATCTTTCTAAAATTTCTGATTGGGGCAGAGCAAACTTGGTATTGTTCAATGCCTCAAAAATTCAATTCCTCCATCTATCAACTCGACACAACCTTCCAGACAACTATCCCCTCTTCTTCAATGACACTCAGCTGTCCCCTTCTTCTACACTGAACATCCTCGGTCTGTCATTTACTTATAATCTGAACTGGAAACTTCACATCTCATCTCTAGCTAAAACAGCTTCTATGAAGTTAGGTGTTCTGAGACGTCTCCGTCAGTTTTTCTCACCCCCCCAGCTGCTAACTCTGTACAAGGGCCTTATCCGTCCATGTATGGAGTATGCTTCACATGTCTGGGGGGGTTCCACTCATACTGCTCTTCTAGACAGGGTGGAATCAAAAGCTTTTCGTCTCATCAACTCCTCTCCTCTAACTGGCTGTCTTCAGCCTCTCTCTCACCGCCGCAATGTTGCATATCTAGCTGTCTTCTACCGCTATTTTCATGCTAACTGCTCTTTTGATCTTGCTAACTGCATGCCTCCCCTCCTTCCGCGGCCTCGCTGCACAAGACTTTCTTCTTTCTCTCACCCCTATTCTGTCCACCTCTCTAACGCAAGAGTTAACCAGTATTCTCAATCATTCATCCCTTTCTCTGGTAAACTCTGGAACTCCCTGCCTGCTTCTGTATTTCCACCTTCCTATGACTTGAATTCCTTCAAGAGGGAGGTTTCAAGACACTTATTCATCAATTTTTGACCACTGCTTTGAACCTTTTATGGGACTGGCATTTCAGCGGGCATTTTTTCTTATTAGATTTTTGTTGCCTTTGGCCAGTATCCTTCCTACATAAAAAAAAAAAAAAAAATATATATATATATATATATATATATATATATATATATATATATATATATATATATATATATATATATATATATATATATATATATATATATATATATATATATAGTTTTAGGTTTGTGGTTTATGATGGTAATTATGAGTGATAAGAGTAGAAGTAGCAAGTGAAGGTAATAGGGAGATATTAGTCTGTTCGTACTCGGATCAGAAACCTTAGTTTCCTTCAACCTATCGTTGTTAACCATTTCTACATTATTCAGGTAAGGATCTAAGACTTGAAATTTGTTGCCATTTCCCTCCCGGACAACTAGGCGCGGACACATGAACCTAGGAGACAATTTGAATTCCTTTGGGGACGCTTGAACCATCACTGCATCACGTACTTTTAAAGAGACAGGAGCTCCAAGCTTGTACTGTTGATTCATCATTTCAGTTCTTGAGGCTAGTAACTTTCCCCTAACCATTTTGTGTATGTTAGTGAAAACTCTCAGATGTTGGGAAGTGTAGTTGTCTACATTATAGACAGGTTTTGAAGAGCCCACCAATAAATGATAGGGCAACCGCTTATCTACTCCATACAAAATATAGTTCAGGGCTTTTGCAGTTGATTCACACACTAAATCATGTATGCAAGTTGCAACCTGCGGAACCCTGTCTTCCCAATCGTCTTGTATGCTAGTAATGACATGTTGGAGAGCCTCAAGAATCTTCCGATTTGCCCTCTCCACAAGGCCGTTCAAACTTGGGTGATAGGTTACGGTAAAGGTCTGTTTGATCTTGAATTTTGAGCATATGTCTGTTACTAAGGCATTCCAAAACTCTGTGATATTATCAGTAAGGAGAACACCTAGTGTCATGTAAGGACAGAAAAGATGCATGAGCAGTTGAAGGCGCTGTCTTAGTTTTGACGGGTGCCAAAACTACAAAGTGAGAGAAGTGGTCTACACAAACCAAGAGATATTGAGAACCTTAATGACTAATTGGAAGCTGCGGTAGATCCATTGCAACTACATCAGGTAGTAGGTATCCTAACATGGGCGCCGGGCCAGAAGTGAATCCTCTATGCTTAGCTGCTGACGCAACGCACAACATAAACCAGTACGTCTACCCTCATCCGAGACCAATAATATGCACGACAGACGGCAGCCAGGGTCTTGTCACGGCTTGCGTTCTGCGTGATCATTACTACCAAGGGGTTTGACAGGCAACGCTATCACGTCGCAGTATTCTTCAAGAAGATCCAATAGCGAGTGTTTCAGCTCCAGGTAATCCATGACATTGACAAGCGAACTTAGGTTTGGGTCCTGCCCCTGCTCGATGTCAGTGCAGAACTGCACCGCAACGATACAAGCTGTAGGAAAGAAACTCTATGGGCGCTGCCAACATCTTTCGATCATACACCAGCCCATCTCCCAGGTATACTCCATGTTTCACACGTATTGGTCCCCCCGTGATGTTTATTACTAACACAGAAGTCACATGACATTCACGAACAGTGGAAACAGTACACTCCATTGCAAGGCGCTGAAGTTTACTGGCACCTGTGAAACATCATTACCAGTTGGCGTGTCAGGAACCGTAATGGGAAGTTCATGGTTACTCACAACATTAGCTTTAACGCATTTCCACTTTACATGTGGACTGAAGGTAGTAGAAGATACCCTTCCCGCAGTTACATTTGTGTTTGTGCCAGAGTGATTTGTCAAATCAGCTAACTAAAGGCATAGGCTTATTCATCGCCTGAATTATCTTCCCGTAAATTATGACTGAACTGTTATCAGGAAGAATGCCAGTGTGGTTGGATTTTGTTTGTTATCCCGAGTAGTCCATCAGCTGGAAGTTGAAAGTTAGAGGTAACATAGAAATCCATCTACTTGATATATATATATATATATATATATATATATATATATATATATATATATATATATATATATATATATATATATATATATATATATATATATATATATATATATATATATATATATATATATATATATATATATATATATATTTTTTTTTTTTTTCTTTTTTTTTCATTTATATGGGTAAATTAACTATCCCTAAAATTCTTTAGGCTGAGCCAGTTACTTCTCGTAATTTCAAGTCATTCTGGCGTAACGGCCACCGACTATATTTCGCTTGAAAGTTAAACGATTCTTCTGAGAGGACATTCACATTAGCACCAGTGTTGACATCCAATGAAAGCCCACATGGCCCTATCTTAGTAAGTCATGATATGTGTTTGATCACAGGCACCCACAATAATGTCGTTAATAGCTAAGTCTTTAGTTCTTGTGCATCCACTTTGTTTGCTTGCTTGCTTTGTTTGTCAGATTGCCCATAACCATGTACCAGGCAGAAGTAGAGTGGGTGAGAATAGGAAGTGCCGGCCTGATAGGTGGCTCTGTGTGGTTTACCAACAGGATAAAGAGTAGCAGGAGGAGGATGGGGAATGTGAGGTCTGTGTGGAATACCAGCAGGGTGAGGAGAAAGAGGATAAGTCTTGAAAGAAAGATGGGGATGGAAGACAATGAATGAGGGATATGTGCAGGATTGAAACTTTGTTTTTCCTTGGTGCGTTCCCTCTTGACGCGCGCGGAGGCTGTGTTGACGACGTGCTATCACTTGTTTCTGCCCCATCCTTCTTTTGTTCGTGCTTACGTTTTAAGCACTTTTCTCATTATGTTCCGCTTTCTTACAATATGAACAGATCTTAAACCGTCCTCCCGTCACTGCAGCGTAGGACTCCACGGGCACATCCGTACTCGTTGCAGCGATTGATGCACTCCCCTTTCCTTCCACCATTATATTTTGTGCTGCTGAAATTAGAGCATCAGATGAATCTTCAGAGTCATACTTTAGTGAGTGGAAGGCTGGTCTGGCCCTTCCTTCCTTTGACATGAAATAGTAAGAAGAATATCTCAAAGAATTTGGAGAGATGATCAAAGGTGATCATTCCATTGTCGAATGCCTCGCTCCAGCCTTTCTCCTTGAGAATGCGACTGCAATCTTCCATTTGTTCACCCGCAGGAATGGAAGCGTCCCAGGGCTCCTCCGTTCTTATCACACTCTCTATACTTTCTACAATTGCACTGTTTTGTTTCAGGAGTGGTTTCTGCTCTACCCCCAAAAACTGGCAACATTTTTTTCTTTGAACAGTTCGTAGTCCTGCCCAAGATTCCGGGCAAGAAAGGACACGCTCTGCATTATTTTTAATGCCCCAGATCCTGGTGCCAATCTGGACCTCGCGAAATTAATTTTATCAATATCATCAGTCGTTCCCGGCTGTCGTATAACATCTCCGCACATGGTAAGGAATGTACATACTGAGAAATCCTCATCCTACCCCGTGAAAGCCCTAACGATAGTCTTAGTTGGAAGAAGTTTCAGTGTTTTGACTGATGCTTGTGAACATATACTAGCATTCAGCATTGTTCATGCAAGTGTCCCCTGAATGTAATACCCTTTACCGCTCCTCAGGGTTCGAAAATTACCGTGAGATTCCGGAATCTGCGCTGAATATGAATCTACGAATTTCTCAGCCACGCTGACAGAGTCAGAAGACACCAGACTAGCTAAAATCCGCTTCGTTTGTTGTTCGGGCTTCACGCTCGAGTTGGTGTCGGATTTTAGACTCTTCAGCTAAGATTTGTTCCTTATAGAGTTCCTGAAAATCTTCAGATTTGTCTGGTTTCTACGCCATTAGCAGTTCCTCATAATTTAGAAGTTATTCTGCTATGCAGAAAATAATAGTGAAAAAGAAAAAAAATACACCATGTAGAATGCAATCACTGGATTATATACAATTATATATACACTATACGAAATGTAGCCGCGAGAACTTAAAAAAAAAAAAAAAAAAAACAGGTGCTATGCTTATTGTAATAATGAAAGAGAAGAGAGAGAGAGAGAAAAATAAAACTAACTTCCCGCAAATTGATTACGTGTGGTTATCTTATATACCTATAAGGAAAGGTGTAATTGTGGGGTAAGCTAATGCTTGTACTCACTACTGCCTAACAGCATGAAGTAACTTCCGCTGGTCCTCGACGATCGTCCTCGCAGGTCGTCCTCGTTCTCGAAGATCGTCCTCGCAGATCGTCCTAGGTGCCAAGGCTTGTTCTCGACAAATATTCGAGATATTCCAGTTGGATTATTGTGATGTAAGAATAACCCCTCGGGTGATAAAGCATCAGAGTCAGTCAATAATATCACCAACCTTAGAGGTTGGTTAATCGTGGGAGTGAAAATATGTAGCCTCTCACTTATCAGAGCGAGAAGATAGTGCGGGTTTTGTTTGAGTCTTGAATGTGCTGGCGTCCGCACTATCCACCTGTTTGTCAGTCCCTAGGCGTCCGTGCGTTAAAACTGTTTATCTGTGTGAGAGTTTTATATTTGACAATCGTTACATGCGAGCGTCATATATGTAACTGCACGGTGAGTTTGAATAGTCTATAATATGTCAGTCACTGGTCACAAAATTCGTGCTACCGCTTTGCCACCAACGTTACCAATCAGACTGGTGTTACTCACCAATGTGTGACTCGCTCAAGTCTCTCTCTCTCTCTCTCTCTCTCTCTCTCTCTCTCTCTCTCTCTCTCTCTCTCTCTCTCTCTCTCTCTCTCTCTCTCTCTCTCACAGTCTCTGGTTCTGTGAGGAATCAAGAGCTCCGACAGCCTGTTATGTCAAACAGGTTGTGGCTCAGATACATATACAGATACGCCACACCCGGCGTGTAACACTCGTTAGCCCTCTTTGTCCGCTTCACACCCACTGGCACTATATGTGCTTCGTATCATGGTGGCCAGCGCTGCATGTCAGGGAGCGGTGAGTTGTGTAGGAGAGACAGAGGCGACGCCGTGACGTCTACCTGCCTCCGGCGCCTTGCCCTGCCTTCTGCTTCGCTTTTGTGCCCTATCTCCGCACATATGATCCTTGTGTACACCTGTGCTGAGAGACACCAACTATAGTAAGCCACAGCGACTATGGTGGTACCCTGTGACCCTTGATATAAGGGTAAAACTGTTTGCAGTGGTAGCGTCCACCCTTCCCCTTGTGCCCCAGCCTGTCCCCGTGACCTTGAACTTGTACATGTGTGGTTTCCATCAATATAAGGCAGTGAAGGACTCCAGTGCTTCCTTGCACCCTTCCCCTGAGTGTGTTCCTACAGTCCCAACCTGAAGAGCAAGGAGGGCAGTATGTGTACCAGCTCTGTTGTTGGCAATGTGGCAAACTAGGCCACCTCTCCCGTTCTTGTCCTGAAAAAAATTGCAGAGGGGCAAGACAATGGATGCGGAAAACAGCAGCTGGCTGGGAAAGGGGTGCCGCAACCTGCTAGTGCCACGCAGGCCTGTTTCCCGGGAAGATGTCATCAGCGCAGTTGGAGAGTACGGTCGACGGGAATGCGTACCAGCTCACTGTGGATACAGCATCAGAGAGAACATTTGTGAGGCCGGACGTTACGTCGACGAGGAGCCATCCTATGGTAACTCAACAACTGTGAGGTGTTACTAGACACTACACGACACAATGAAGACCAGTGGAGGCCAGTATACGGGTTGGTCCAGTGGAGCAAGAGTTGCCTGTGTATGTGGCAGACATTGATGACCCGTGCTTGCTGGGTCTGGACTACCTTCTGGAGAGCCGTGCCTGTCTGGACTTTGGAGAGATCCGCATGGAAGTCCAGGGGAAGGAGGTGCCACTGCTGAAGGCAAACGCCACCATCGAGGTCGTAGCTACCAAGACTACCTGTGTGCCACCGAGGATGGAGACTTGGGTGAGTTGCAGGCTGAGTCGTGATATGGAAAATGAAGTCTGTTTGGTGGAGTCCTTACCCCTCTCCCAGTTGCAGAGTGAACTGCTGGTCGGGAAGACACTGGTGTGGCCTGATGATGAGCAAGTACGTGTGCTGGTCGCTAATCTGGCCGATGAGGAGCGGCAAATACCAGCTGGAGCTGCGGTGAGGAGCTGTGAGGCTGTGGAGCTGGCACATAAAGTGCCAGGCTCAGGCCCTAAGGAGATGGCAGTTACCCATGGCTTCTCAGCACATCTGGAGGACGTGTGGAACAGGAGTATAGTGTGCTTAGACAAGGAGCAGGCAGTTCAGCTGGAGAAATTGCTGCAGAAGTACACTGATGTGTCCTCGCCAGGTGATTTGGACTTGGGGCGCACGAATCTGGTCAAGCATCGCATCAACACTGGCAACCACCCACCCATCAAACAACCACCAAGGAGAGTTGCCCCTGCCCGGTGTCAGGAAATGGAAAAGGCAGTCGGTGAACATATCAACTAGGGACTGGTGGAGAAGTCAAGCCGCCCTTGGTCGTCAGCTGTAGTGCTGCTGGTAAAGAAGAAGGACGGCATGACAAGGTAAAGGTTGTCTTCTCCCTGTCCTCTTCATCCATCTCGACTTAGTGGACTACAGAGCCCTGAATGAGGTGACGGTGAAGATTCATACCCTTTACGTCGTGTCGATGACGCCCTGGATGCACTTGCAGGAGCGAAGTGGTTCTCGACGCTGGACCTGAAGTCTGGTACCACTAAGTCGAGATGGATGAAGAGGACAGGGAGAAGACAACCTTTACGTTTGGTAGAGGCCTCTGCCAATTCTGTGTTATGAGCTTTGGCCTCTGCAATGCGCCCGCCACATTTGAGCGTCTCATGGAACGAGTGCTGGAAGGACTGCATTGGGAGACTGCACTTGTCTACCTCGATGATGATGTCGTCTTCGGCCGTACCTTCGAGCAAGAGATGGGAAGGCTGGAGGAAATCTTTCGCCGGTTTATGGTAGCAAACCTCATGCTCAGCCTTAAGAAGTGTCTTGTCTTCCAGAGGGAGGTACCACTCCTTAGACACATCGTGGGTCAAGGTGGAGTGAGCCCTGATCCTCAGAAGGTGGCTGCAGTGAAGGAGTGGCCTGTTCCGACGAACATGAAGGCGGTGCGGAGCTTCTTGGGATTCTGCTCCTACTACAGGAGATTCGTGAAGGATTTTGCCACTGTTGCAGCACCTCTAAATCGGCTGACTAGGAAAGATGCGCAGTTCCGGTGGGATGAAGAGTGTCAAGCAGCCTTTGAGCAACTACAAAGAGCTCTAGTATATGCACCCGTATTGTCTTACCCAGACCCCAGGTTGCCGTACATCCTGGATTGTGATGCAAGTGCTGAGGGAATTGGGGCAGTGCTCTCCTGGGAGAAGGATGGAAGAGAGCATGTGGTGGCATATTACAGCCAGAAGTTCAGTCCACAAGAGAGAAACTACTGTGTCACCAGGAAGGAGTTGTTAGCTGTGGTGAAGAGTCTAGACCACTTCCACCTATACCTGTATGCCGCTGAGATGGGTCAAGACACTGAAAAATCCTGAAGGGCAGCTAGCAAGATGGATTCGAAAGCTGGAGCAACACAACTACAGGATGGAACACCGGTCTGGCAGTGTCTTAACCGTCTTAACCGTCGACCCTGTGAACCTGACTGTCAGCACTGCAGTCTTAAGGATGAACGTGTAGAGAAGTGTCGCCGGACTGTGGTGTAGGCAGATACGACAGGCAGCTACGAGAATCTGGAGGAGGCTCAGCGCCTCCTCCAGATGCTCCAGACATTGGTCCCATCCTTAAGTTAATGGGGGCAGGACACCAACAAGCAAGCCTGGGAGGAGATTGCAACGTTAAGTCCAGTTACCATGCACTACTGGGCTCAGTGGGAGAGTCTGCGGCTTGATGGAGGAGTACTTCTGAAGAAATGGATGACAGCTGATGAATGTATGTAGTGCTGGAAATTAATTATGTATATTTCTATTTTTTTTTTTTTTTAGGCTAAGGCCCATGTAATGTGCGGGGATGACCAGACAGTCTCAGTATCATGTGACTAACCCCCCCCCCCGTTCCCTTCCTCTCCTCAGTTTCCTTTTGTCCTTACTTTTTCCCCCTCTCAGCGTCACTGTGTTGACCACTTCTATGATAAATTTACCCCGTGAATAAACGTAATTTCTCCTGCTTGGCCAGGTTATAGAGGCGAATTTTTCACCTAATTCCAGAGAATGGGGAGCCCTTAATACGATAAAATTAATTCTATAATGGTAAGGTCTTAAGCCAGCTCAAACAAATCCCAGATAATTACGCCGCGCCAATGAGGTTGACGAATCTGATAAGTCTTCTTTGTTTCGCCGTCATCTTACCCCTGTTGCTACGCAAGCCAGGAAGAGATACCAGACTTTGACTAATTCCCCAATTGATTTCAAAAGTCCATTGAATTAAACTTCTTAAAGTAACAACTATAAAGTAAACAGTAACTTAATTATTCATATTTTTCATCCCTGAACTCACAACCTAGTCGCCCCCCCCACTAACACAAAATTATAACTCTTAATAAATTTCCCCATTGGAAACCTTTATCCTTAGTTTCCCGCCTATTTCCTCACAAGCAAAACCAGTCTCTCTCGGATTCTCCTCAGGTGATCATGTAGTCTGATAATCTCCTCCTCCATTCCTGTAATATTAAGTAAGTGTTTGTTTAACAATAATTTTACTAAAGCCAGTCTCTCTCGGATTCTCCTCAGATATTCCTGTTGATAAACTATTGTTCTGAGTGGATAGATATTCACATTATTTCGTTCTTTTTTTGTTGGTTCTCTCCACGTGACTAGTGCAACCACCTGGTTCGAGATCACCGTGTGAGACTGTCCTCAGGTCTATACATACTTTTTTGGGTATATATTTTTTTATTTATTTATTTATTCTCTGGTCTCCCCCGCAACTCAGTAGTCGCGAAAATATCTCCATCGCAGTTTTATGTAACTGAAGAGTACGTTACCATTCTTTTGTATTTCTGGATTCCTTTTTTTTTTTATTATTATTCGGATTATTCCATTATCAATTAAAAATCTATAAAAGTGTCAATATTTGTATTTCTTTTAATCCAGTGATAGGATTGTGATTATTCGCCTGCCACAAGGGAACATCACGTGAAGGGCACGAAATGTATATGCTTTTGACAGACAGTGGTACCTAAGAAGTTAAGGGCAAGAGTGTTGCGGGAGGCACACGAAGGCGTCGCGAGTGGCCACTTGGGAGTGGAGAAAAAGCTGACTCGATTACGGCAGTGTTTCTACTGGGTGGGTATGTAGAGTGATGTAGTAGAGTGGTGCCGGGCTTGTGACACCTGCAGTACCAAGAAAGGCCCAAGACGCAAGACACAGGCCACCATGCAGCTGTACCAGGTTGGGGCGCCCATGCAGCATGTTACATAGCTGTACCACTGCCAGTAACTACAGTAGGGAACCGTTACATTTGTTTGGCCATGGATTACTTTACGAAGTGCAATGAAGCCTATGTGCTACCTAACCATGAAGCCACGACTGTTGCTGGAGTATTTGCGGAGCAGTTTTTCACACAGTTTGGTGTGCCGGGTGAACTTCACTCTGATCAAGGACGCAAGTTTGAGTCAGCTGTGTTCCAGGAGTGCTGTCAACTGCTGGGGTTAGGGAAGACGAGGAAAAAACCCATGTGACCCCAATCAGACGGCATGGTAGAGAAGTTCAACTGGACGCTGACACAGGAGCTGTCCAAGTACTGTGGTGAAGAACAGACTGAGTGGGACCAGACTGCCTTGCTCATGGTCTACCGTTCCGCTAAGCATGAAACCACAGTGTACACGCCAACAAAGCTGATGCTGGGCTGAGAGATTCGCCTGCCGGTGGATCTGACCACAGGTCGCCCGCCAGATGAGGAGCTGCCTACAGTGAGCACAGACTATGCTGAGGCTCTGCAGGAGCGTCTGGCCAAGGCACACCACCAAGTGCTGCATAACCTGAAGTTTGCCGGGGAGTTTATGAAGAGCCTGTATAATCGAGGCACCAATTCCACAGGCTTCGCTGAGGGTGACTTGGTGTGGCTACACAATCCCCGGAGAAAGAGGGGTCTCTCACCCAAGCCTCTGGGGAGGTCCTTATACAGTGGTAGAGCCAATCTCCGAGATGACCTACATATTACCAGAGAAAGTCGTTACCGACACAAGATTGTGCACGTCGACCATCTGTGGAGGTACTACGGACCAAGGCAGTATATGTGGGGCCCTGGTGGTGACGACGACGAAGACTAAGAGGAGTCTGGTCACGAAGAACTGCAGAAACAGCAGGAAGATGAAGACGATGCTGCTGCTGGTACTGGAGGCAATGACGAGATGGACAAGATACAGGAGACAGACGCAGCTGGGGCAGAGGAGCAGTCTGTACCGTCACCCCCCATCCTAAACGTCACGCCCAAGAAGGAGAGTTAAGAGACCTCAGAGGTTTGAGGGCTATGTGATGTCCTCTGAGGAAGAGTTGTGATAAGAAAGACACATTTTGTTTTCATTTGTGTCATTCATTTGTGTCATTTTGAAAATGACACATTGTCATTTCTTTTGTACCATGTAAAGAGTTCCTGTTTTTGCTATTTTTTTTGTATATTTTTATACTGTGTCATGGGGCGAGGACGTCCACCTCTTTTGAAGGAAGGGGTAGTGTTACGAGGGCCAGAAAATGTTTTTTTTTTTTTTTTCTATTTAAATTTAGTAGACTGGGCGACCATGTCAGGGAGCGGTGAGTTGTATAGAAGGAGAGAGACAGAGATGACGACGTGACATCTAGCTGCCTCAGGCGCCTTGCCCCGCCTTCGTTTCGCTTTTGTGTCTTACCTCCGCACGTGTGAACCCTGTGTACACCTGTGCGGACAGATACCGACAGTAGTAAGCGACAGTTACTGTGGTGTTAGCCTGTGATCTGCGATAAAGAGGTAAAACTGCAGTGGTGGCGTACACCGTTCCCCTTGTGCCCCATCCTGCCCCGTGACCTTGAACTTGTACATGTGTGATTACCGTTAATATAAGGCAGTGAAGGTCTCCAGTGTTTGCTTGCACTCTTCCCCTTAGTGCTTGAACGGCCAGGCAGTAAGGAAATAGCCTGGTAAGTCCTCGTTCCAGACCAGATTCCTGTAATAAATATTGTCGCCCTGCCCCGGCACCTGTATTTTCGCCTCAAGAGAGAGAGCCTGCAGGTGTGTTCCTGAAGGCTTACCTGACGAGGGAGGGGGCAACGTGACATATAGATGTGTACGGCAACAACTCGTTTCCCATATCGAGCCGTGAGAACGGTGCTAAACTCAACGTTGCTCTCACAGTGCAAGTACGAGAGGAGGAAAAAGAGATGAACACTTAAAAGGAAAATCGGCCGAGCTCAGCCTGGCTCCCACGCTGTACGTGAGGGAAAAGAGAAAAACTGCGAAGGAAAATATATAATCTATAAATATATAAAATTATAATAGAAAATTATAATATGACAATTCATACCTTAACATACCACAGCAGCAATAGAACCGTCAGAGAGGAAACTTGAGATGAAATTACAGAAAGAATGATAGAAACCGTGTTTAAGAATCTTGCTGTTGATAGATCCAAAAACTTTAGAGAGGCAGGGAATTGAAGTAATAGGACGGTGGTTTGGGGGTATAGGGCAGTCACCCTTTTTAGGAACATGTTGAATGTAGGCAAACTTCCAGCAGGAAGGAAAGCTAGATGTTGATAAACAGAGTTGGAAGAGCTTGACTAGGCAAGGTGCAGGCATGGAGACATAGTTTCAGAGAACAAGAGGAGGAACCCCATCAGGTCCATAAGTCTTCCGAGAGTTAATGCCAGCGAGAGCATAGAAAATATCACTGTGAAGGATTTTAATGGATAGCATGAAGTACTCGGAGGGTGGTGGGTGGTAAGTTCAGCTTTAGAAATAAATGAGATGGCAGTTGTTCCATCAGGTTGAGATAAAGGAGGAAATAAAAGTAAAGTTATTGGAGACTTTTTTTTGTTTTTGTTTTTTTCTAGGTGCCAGGTTAAACCGAATGAAGACCTATTCGAGACTGGATTGTTTTTGGCGCCCAGCAAGTGCTTGGATCCGTCGTGTTTGCGCCCTGCACTAGTCTGCAAGAACAGTAGACTAGGGATAAGCTGACCTGAGTCAGTGGCAGCTGTGAGAGGGGGTTGTATCTGGTCGTAACAATATATACGAGTATATGTATATATATATATATATATATATATATATATATATATATATATATATATATATATATATATATATATATATATATATATATATTAAGATGTTTGCTTAGGATACATATTTTTTACTTCATTTAATTTTATGTTTCCTATTCACAATACTCTCAATTTCTTGTAGGTGGAGAGTCAAGCACATTGCCAAAGGTGAAAGCAGCTGAATCCAGCAAGTGTGGGCATGTTAAACAATCGAAAAGTAGAACAAGAGGTGGTAACAAGTAATATATAATTATTAATAATATATATATATATATATATATATATATATATATATATATATATATATATATATATATATATATATATATATATATATATATATATATATATATATATATATATATATATATATATATATATATATATATATATATATATATATATATATATATATATCACCTATACATATCCTGCGGAACAACAGGTATATGGTTATTCAGCTTTTTTTTCAAGAAATTAGTACAGTATCCATCCCGGAAATTGTGTCTTTATTGTGGCTTAATATATTAGCCAGCAAAGTAAATTGTTTTTTGGCAATATATGTGCTTTGTATAACCTTTCTTATTTAAGCTTTTTCATCACATGTCTTCTTCCAAATATAATTTGTGAATGCACAGCTATGGGTCATTCGTGTAGTATCAACAATATTCATCACACGCTAAATAATGTAGCAGTTTCTCTACATCTAATTAAAAAAAAACATATATATATATATATATATATATATATATATATATATATATATATATATATATATATATATATATATATATATATATATATATATATATATATATTGTCACGATCGCCTACTTACCTGCGATCGTACGATCCCGGTCATCTCTCCAAGAAAGTGGACGTTACACTGATCCCGGAAAGTTTTAAAGGTCTGGATTTTTAAAGGCTTCGAGTGCCTACCCGACCTATCCGAAATCGTCAGAATTATCTCTTACTCCACCTTTACCTTGACTCAGCACACCTGGAATTACCTCTTGTACCAGATTGTTGTTGGGGGGATAGAAAACACGATTATTCTATGTTACAAGCACATATATTAATACTAATAATAATTCACAAACAACATGAGGTAGCACACGTTACTACACGACGTTCTCGTCACTTCCCAATTCACCAGAACCCGTTTACACCTCCACCAGTCACAGAAATGTTTCCCCTCAACCGCAGGAATTTACTCAGACGCCACTACCGCGTCCCCAGACAATAATTCCCGCATTTCACCTCCTCAAGCCTCACAAGAGATTACCATTATCACCAAAGATTACCCATAACACCATAACATCGACCCCAGAATCACCAATACACCACAACACCAACTTCCAAGGTTAACACCACAACCTCCACTCACAAAATGGCTGCCAGTTTGACCTATGACCCCTTCCAACAGCGTCACCGGCACATCTCAACAACCGAATTTCAGCGGACAAGAGCTCTTGGTACCACAAAAGACTCACTAACCTGATCCTGGATATCAAGGTTATACCGCTACACCACTAATACCTCCACAAACTCACTCCATCACCAATCCACACCAAGATCCTCCCCTGAGAAACGCCACCTTCTTCCCTACTTCACGACCCAAGGCGTTCTGATTTTTCCCCTCCTTGGAATGTGTTGTTGCCCACTCAAGCTCCCCTCGTTTTCAACGTATTTCACCTCAATTATACTCCCTTCCTTATACATACAAAGATATAGAGAACTTAAATTATCAAGAGGATAATACTACATGATATAAAATGGGTAAATAAGCCTTACACTACTTATAACAATAATAAGGATAATGCCCGAATATGGCAGGTAACCGGAACACGGGGACACTAAGAAAACGTGATCCCATTCAAGGTAAACTCGGCCAACAACATGACAATATATATATATATATATATATATATATATATATATATATATATATATATATATATATATATATATATATATATATATATATATATATATATATATATATATATGTATATATATATATATATATATATATATATATATAAAATTCAAGTGATAAATAATTTTCATAGTCATTTCTGGTTTGATTATGTTTTTGAAATGAATAACGTTTAGATATTTTATTGGGTGTGTTAGCTGGATTATCTGGATTCTTCTTTGATTTCATGAATATGTATTATAATTATATTGTTAATTCTTCATTACTTTCATTGTTGTGGGGGAAGAAGGCAGTATGGAACAGTATGTTTTGTCCCATCATTCAGCCACACTTGCTGCTATGACTGAGTCATACCTCCTGTTCTCACCTCAGCGGGGGCTAAGCCAGCAAAGCTACTGTCCTCTCTGTGCATATTCTCTGTCAACAGCGTAACCTACATCACTCTGCGCGCACACACACACACACACACACACACACACACACACACACACACACACACACACACACACACACACACACACATACACACACACACACATAAACACACACACACACACACACACACACACACACACACACACACACACACACACACACACACACACACACACAAACAAACATAGCACACACACACACACACACACACACACACACACACACACACACACACACATACACACACACGCTCGCGCAGGGCAATAGGTCTAGCATTTCTTCAGATGTTGGAGATCTAACAAAGCAACCTCACCGAGAGGAGGAACACAAGGAGTTGAATGGATATGTCTGATGACCAAATGGAAGTAATGAACTCTGCTTCTAGCACCCGCATGAAGCTATGACTACAGTGTTGGAAACCATAGCCAATTGCTTGGAAAAAAAATGACTGCAAAGAAAGATTAATTACACGACCATATTATTTGTGTATACTGTATGATTATTGTCTTACTTTTAGATATGACTATTATGGTTATTAACATGTTGCTTTTAAGTTTTCCTCAATTTTTTATGTGCATTACTGTTATATATATATATATATATATATATATATATATATATATATATATATATATATATATATATATATATATATATATATATATATATATATATATATATATATATATATATATATATATATATATATATATATATATATATATATATATATATTTTTTTTTTTTTCTCTGGATAGGGGGTGAAACCAAATCTGTATACTAAACTTTTATTTTTACAATGCTTAAGTGTGCATGAGCACTGTTAAAGACTAGTAGGGTACTTAGATGTTAAGATAGGATGAAGTAGCACATGTGAGACAAAAGGTGCTGGTGTAGGCCTATGGACAAGTGAAGAAAGAAGACTTGAACTGGAAGGTATGGAGGCTCTTCTGCCAAGGCCACCTCCTTAGATGCTGTCCTCAATAGGCACAAAACATCAAGAGAGAGAGAGAGAGAGAGAGAGAGAGAGAGAGAGAGAGAGAGAGAGAGAGAGAGAGAGAGAGAGAGAGAGAGAGAGCCTATGAAAACACATTTTCGTGGAGAGCTCTGCAAGGAGCCAGTCCAACTTGAATGCCTCCTATATATTCTTAAGCTTCGGAGTCATTATCATCAAGTAGTGGCTGATTCAAGGAAAGAGAGAGAGAGAGAGAGAGAGAGAGAGAGAGAGAGAGAGAGAGAGAGAGAGAGAGAGAGAGAGAGAGAGAGAGAGAGAGAGAGAGAGAGAGAGAGAGAGAGATTGCCTATGAAAACACATTTTCGTTGAGAGCTCTGCAGCGAGCCAGTCCAACTTGAATGTCTCCTCTATATTCTTAAGCTTCGGGGTCATTATCATCAAGTAGTGGCTCATTCAAGGAAACTTTTTTTCGTTAGATGCAATTGTTATGCAACTGCATACATGCTATTGGTATATGAGCACTTTTATCCAGATGGTACTGCAGGCTGCCACCTGACTCGTGCAGACAGCGGAATCCGCATCACCACACGTGTATATGTATAGCTCTTCTAGGCGTGCTTTCCGGCAGTTCTTTGCCGGGTCACAGGAGCCATGAGAAAGACCTCCAGAGGATAACCAGAATCACCTTCAATGATAGAAACACATGTAAAGGATTAATCCAGGCAATGGTAATTTTAAAGAATGTTGTTCATAAGTAGTTAGCTATCACATAATTCTATTATCTATTTCTTGTTCATGAAATAAACTTTCACTTTACTCTCCAATCTATTTAATTTTTAATACAGGTTGATCTTCCCCTTCACATTATGGAGAAACAATTTGGTTTTTCAAGTGCATTTATATTTACAGGAGACAAACATGAAAATATATTATAATAAAAAAAGGAAGTATTTCATAGGTAACAGTGATAAGCTGACAATTACTATCAAAATTTTGCTAAAGAATTTTACTTTTTTTTTTAGGTGATATATATATATATATATATATATATATATATATATATATATATATATATATATATATATATATATATATATATATATATATATATATATATATATATATATATATATATATATATATATATATATATATATATATATATATATATATATATATATATATTTTTAGGTGAGATAATGAGTAAAATGGTATTATGATTTGGTGACGAAAAAAAAGTAGTAGTTTGTTTTGAAGTTTCATACACATCAACTGAAAATGAATACACAAAATCAAATGAAAGGTTACTCACTAAAGTATCACAAAGCTGGCGTATCTCATGGTGAGGTAGACGATAGTAGAAGAAGAGATGGACATCGTTGACATCCAGTGGATCAAGCCGATATCTGACCTTTCCTTGTGCGCCCTGTTGTGTTCTATGGCTCACAGGAATTCCAAGAAGACTGGAAAAAATATCATTTTTTATCAAAAAAAAAAAAAGTTCACAGGAATTTCTCTCCAATCTATTTAATTTTTAATACAGGTTGATCTTCCCCTTCACATTATGGAGAAACAATTTGTTTTTTCAAGTGCATTTATATTTACAGGAGACAAACATGAAAATATATTATAATAAAAAAAGGAAGTATTTCATAGGTAACAGTGATAAGCTGACAATTACTATCAAAATTTTGCTAAAGAATTTTACTTTTTTTTTTAGGTGATATATATATATATATATATATATATATATATATATATATATATATATATATATATATATATATATATATATATATATATATATATATATATATATATATTTTTTTTTTTAGGTGAGATAATGAGTAAAATGGTATTATGATTTGGTGACGAAAAAAAAGTAGTAGTTTGTTTTGAAGTTTCATACACATCAACTGAAAATGAATACACAAAATCAAATGAAAGGTTACTCACTAAAGTATCACAAAGCTGGCGTATCTCATGGTGAGGTAGACGATAGTAGAAGAAGAGATGGACATCGTTGACATCCAGTGGATCAAGCCGATATCTGACCTTTCCTTGTGCGCCCTGTTGTGTTCTATGGCTCACAGGAATTCCAAGAAGACTGGAAAAAATATCATTTTTTATCAAAAAAAAAAAAAAGTTCACAGGAATTTCAAGATGACTGGAAAAAGTTTTATTTTTATAAAAAAAAATATTTATTTATTTTTTTTTACTTAAGTTGATAATGCAGTTTATAAGGAATAAGCACAAAGTCTATATATCATGCTTAAAGGCAGCTTAAATGTAATGTTAGTTACAAAAGCATTATTAACTTGTACAGGAGTAACCCCCTTCACTAATACTGGTCATTATATTGAAGAAATTTTTACTTTAATCACTCCATAACCATCAGTATATTTAATCTATAATTATTTTTTTACCATCCCTGGCTTCATACAAGTTAACTTGTAAGTATTCTGTTTCAGTCACTGGCTTCATACAAATTAACTACAGTTACCTCACCTGCCTGGCCCTTGCTGCTCTTATCACACACTACTACAAAATTTTTCTGTCGCAATCGCATACCACCACCACCATCACAAATGCCTGGCACTTGCTGCCCCAACCACACGCCATCAATACACTTGCCTTAGTACCTAGCCTCCTCCCCCACTACAGACCTTCAATATCATCACACTTCTATAAAAGTTTCTAAATGAATAATGAAGTACACAATACATATACTATCACACTTGCTTTACCCCATCACACCACGATCACCCTGCCTCCACTTCCCTGGCACTTGCTGCTATCACCCGTACTACTAAACCTGTCTGCTTTGACTTGACAAATCAAAGTTATTTCAATTTTTTTTTTTTTTCCTATTTTCATGAATAAATTGAGTGCAGTTCCCCCCCTCCGCGCGCAAAAAAAAAAAAAAAAAATCCTACTACACCTTATGGCCTGTTTCCCGCGTTACCACACACCCCTATGCACATCTGCTGGCTATTTAAATGTTAGTTTCATCTTATAAGTTCGGGACCAATACAATTAGTGCGATTAATAACATTAAAACTACAAGAAAAGTGATAAAACGGACGCTGCTGATATCCTGTTCCTGTCGTCTCTGTTCTTTTCTCTACTCTTTACATACATGCATCATTCATGTTTGTCATGTGTACTCACTACTGAACTCATCCAACGGTCTACATACTATTCAAACATCTCAAAGCAGGGTAAAAAATGACGACACAACACCGCCTGTGGCTATTCATACTGATCCACTAATCAAGCAGGTATCAACCTCCACGGTGGCGCAGACTCTAGGCCACGTCTTCCTAGGAAATACCTCTCCGTCCTGGTGCAGGGCGAGTTTCATCTGTCTGGCCATTTCTTCCATCTCCTTCTTGCGGGCCATGGAGAAGAGGTGTCCCACACGAAACTGAAGCACCCTTGTCCACATGGGAGCTCCCAGGACGAGACGTGGGGCGGATCTGTAGAGTTGTAGGGCAGACTGACAGGCTGGGTATTTATTGACCTGATAAGATCCCTTCTATTGTTCTCAGAGACTGTGTCTCCGTGGTCGCACCTTGCCTAGTCAAACTCTTCCAACTCTGGAAGATTCCTTTTTCCTGGAAGACTGCCTAGATTCCGCCTGTTCCTAAAAAAGGTGAGCGTTTTAATCCTTCAAAATTACCGTCCCATTGCTTTAATTACACGCATTTCTAAAGTTTTTGAATCTATCCTCAACAGGATGATTCTTAAATCTGATCCCCTTCTATCTGATCGCCAGTATTGTTCCGTCGAGGCTGCTGTACTGGTGATTTTCTGGCTTTCCTTACTGAGTTTTGGTCATCCTCTTTTAGGGATTTTGGTGAAACTTTTGCAGTTGCCTTAGACATATCAAAAACTTTTGGTAGAGTCTGGCACAAAGTTTTGATTTCCAAACTACCCTCCTACGGCTTTTATCCTTCTCTCTCTAACTTTATCTCGAGTTTCTTCTCTGACCGTTCTATTACTCCTGTGGTAGATAGTCACAGTTCTCCTCCTAAGTCTATTAACAATGGTGTTCCTCAGGGTTCTGTCCCGTCTTCCTATTATTCATCAATAATCTTTTAAACCAAACTTCTTGCCCTATCCACTCTTACGCTCATGATACCACCCTGCACTGTTCCACGTCTTTTTGTAGACGTCCACCTCTTCAGGAAGTAAACAGTTCACGCAGGGAAACCACAGAACGTCTGACTTCTGATCTCTAAAATTTCTGATCGGTGCAGAGCAAACTTAGTATTGTTTAATGCCTCAAAAACTCAATTCCTTCATCTATCAACTCGACACAACTTTTTCTTCAGTGACACTCAACTATCCACCTCTTTTATATTGAACATTCTCGGCCTGTCCTTTACTTGGAATCTAAACTGGAAACTTCATATCTCATCTTTATGAGATACTTCTTCTTCTTTATGAGGTTAGGCGTTCTGAGTTGTCTCCGCCAGTTTTTCTCACCCTCCCCCCCCGGTTGCTAGATCTACAGGAATTTGTCCACGTATGGAATATGCTTCACATAATTGGAGGGGTTCCACTTATATCGCTATCTTAGACAGAATGGAGTTAAAATCTTATGAATTACTCTCCTCTAAATTAATATTTTCAGCCTCTTCCTCATCTCCGCAATGTTGCATCTCTTGTTGTCTTCTACTACTATTTTCACGCCAACACCTCTTTTAATCTTGCTGACTCCATGCCTCCCCTTCTCCCACTCCCTTTCCTTTTTTCTCTCATCCCTATTCTGTCCACCCCTCTAATGCAAGAGTAAACCAGTATTCTCAATCATTCATCGCTTTCTCTGGTAAACTCTAGAACTCCACTCCTGCTTCTGTATTCCATCCTTCCTATAACTTGAACTCTCTCAAGACCGGACCGGTTCCTCAGTGGACTTTTTTTTATTATAATTGTGTTGCATATATATATATATATATATATATATATATATATATATATATATATATATATATATATATATATATATATATATATATATATATATATATATATATATATATGCAACAAAATTATAATAAAAAAAGAAGAAAGGCAGCGAGAGAAGGGGAGGCATGCAGTTAGCAAGATCAAAAGAGCAGTTGGCGTGAAAATAGAAGTAGAAAACAACAAAAGATGCAACATTGCGGAGATGAGGAAGAGGCTGAATATACATATATATATATATATATATATATATATATATATATATATATATATATATATATATATATATATATATATATATATATATATATATATATATATATATATATATATATATATATATATATATATATACATATATGAGTGAATATATTATTATTGATATTTTATTACTATTTTTTTTTTTTTTTTTTTTTCATGTAGGAGGGGCACTGACGCTGATGATACCACCCTGCACTTTTCCACGTCTTTTCATAGACGTCCAACCCTTCAGGAGGTAGACATTTCACTCAGGGAAGCCACAGATCACCTGACTTCTGAGCTTTCTAAAATTTTTGATTGGGGAAAAGCAAACTTGGTATTGTTCAATGCCTCTAAAACTCAATTCCTCCATCTATCAACTCGACACAACCTTCCAGACAACTATCCCCTCTTCTTCAATGACACTCAACTGTCCCCCTCTTCTACACTGAACATTTTCGGTCTATCCTTTACTTATAATCTGAACTGGAAACTTCACTTCTCATCTCTAGCTGAAACAGCTTCTATGAAGTTAGGCGTTCTGAGACGTTTCCGCCAGTTTTTCTAACCCCTCCCCCCCCGGGGCTAACTCTGAACAAGGGCCTTATATGTCAATGTATGGAGTACGCATCACATGCCGGGGGGGGTGGTTCCACTTATACTGCTCTTCTAAACAGGGTGGAATCAAAAGCTTTTCGTTTCATCAACTCCTCTCATCTAACTGACTGTCTTCAGCCTCTCTCTCACCGCCGCAATATTGCATCTCTAGCTGTTTCCTACCGCTATTTTCATGGTAACTGCTCTTCTGATCTTGCTAACTGCATGCCTCCCCTCTTCCCGCGGCCTCGCTGCACAAGATTTTCTTCTTTCTCTCACCCCTATTCTGTCCACCTCTCTAAAGCAAGAGTTAACTCAATCATTCATCCCTTTCTCTAGTAAACTCTGGAATTCCCTGCCTGCTTCTATATTTCCACCTTACTATGACTTGAATTCCTTCAAAAGGGAGGTTTCAAGACACTTATTTATCATTTTTTTACTACTGCTTTGACCCTTTTATGGGATTGGCATCTTAGTGGGCATTTTCTTTTTTATTGGATTTATGTTACCCTTGGCCAGTGTCCTTCCTACATAAAAAAAAAAAGTGCAACAAAATTATAATAAAAAAATATATATAAAAACTTCACTGAGGAACCGGTCTGGTCTTGACTTTAAAAAAATCTTATCTTTATTAGCAACTCTCTTGATCTCTAAAATCTTACTTTTCTCTGATATATATATATATATATATATATATATATATATATATATATATATATATATATATATATATATATATATATATATATATATATATATATATATATATATATATATATATATATATATATATATATATATATATATATATATAAGCGCAGATCACAATAACTCCAGCTAAAGTTATATATATATATATATATATATATATATATATATATATATATATATATATATATATATATATATATATATATATATACTAATTTTTAGTATACACAATATACTATATAGTAATTTTTGTATATATATATATATATATATATATATATATATATATATATATATATATATATATATATATATATATATATATATATATATATATATATATATATATATATATATATATATATATATATATATATATATATATATATATATATTTATTTATTTATTTATTTATTTTATTTTATTTTTATTTATTTTTTTTTTCTTTTTTTCTCTCTCTTTCTTGAACAACAATCTAACCATAATAATAATTTCGCAATTCGTATTAAGGAAAAAAAAAATTTTCTTGCAAGTTCAGACACAGATCTGACATCATTCTGGGAGGAAACATAAAGATCATCACATTCAGATGGACTACAAAATATTGTGTTTGAGGAACCTCTATTCTGGGCAGTACACCGGACTGCCCAGAATTTTCGAAATTTACGTAGAATTAAGAAAGTGTATGGAACATGTGTGTCCATGCCACTAATTTCTATTAAGTGTTCTACGTAGGAAAATTATCTTGACTCAGTAGCAATAAACATTCCAGCGAAAATCAGAATAATACCTTTTAAAATTATCTCGTGTAGCAAGGGTGTAATGTAATGCCGGAGGCATTGTATTTTATACGGAATAAAAAAATGCATATATATATATATATATATATATATATATATATATATATATATATATATATATATATATATATATATATATATATATATATATATATATATATATATATATATATATATATATTTTTTTTTTATTCATTTTTCTCTCTCTTTTTTTTTTGGAGAAGTCCAACAATAACAAATGTACAACAAAATATCCTAAAAGTGAGAGAAAAAGTTCAGTGTGACTTGAAAAAAAAAAAAACGTTGAAGAATACAAGTATGATCCTGCGCCTTTTGCTCTAAGAAATAAAAAAAAAAATAATAATAATAAACATGAAACCTTGATCACCTGTCCGGTTCAATATTCATCACCAGCCTGAGCTGGTGATGAATATTGAAATTTCTGAGTATGGAGACTCCTGCGATAATGCATTTCACTTTAGATAATGAATAGTAAGAACATAAATAAATAAAACAAGTATATTGTTAGATAAAGTTGTACAGGAGTTATACAACTCAAATACATATAGAAAAAGTGAAAGTGAAGTCTAAGCCAGATGGTGGAAAATGCTGAAGATTTAAGAGTGTATGAGAGGGCATGTGATTTGTTTTGTGCTGAAATAGATTAATAAGTAAATTAATAAAATAAGCTTTAGCTGCAACCTAACAAGAGAGAAAAAAAGAAAATAAGATGGCCTCATTAGTTTTATTTTTCATGTGTTTATCAGGGAAAAAATACGGTGCTTAGAGTAAAAGAAATGGTGTATGACAGTTACGTAGATGGCCATGAATCTTGCAGTTATTAAAAAACCTCATATTGTAATCCGATCTTTTGTCATTTCTCCTTTCTAGATAGATACGGTTCCCTCTATTTCAACGTTTATCATTTAGTGCTGCTAATTAGTGAATCGTCTGCTTAGAATTGCCTGCTTCTACTTGTATCCGAAATAAATCACTCCAATCCCTCCATCACCATCCCGTGTATGGGGTACGAGTTTAATCAGGCAGGGTGGTTCTCAGCAGGCAGTTCACACATTCGCAACCCTTAGGAATGAACGTGGAATCAGAGTGGACTGTACCTATCCAGAGGTCATGTTTGTGGCTGTATTCATGGTAATATCTTTTTATATCAAGACTATGTTGCTGTTACAAAGTGAAAGTGAAAGTATGCTTTTATGATAGGCAAAAAAAAATAAAAAAATAAATAAAACTTTGTTGCTGTTACAAAGTGAAAGTGAAAGTATGTATTTATGATAGGCAGGTTGCATGCTACTTTTTTTTTTCTATTCTTTCTTGTTTTACTCGAAATTCTATTATTGTAGTTGATGCAGGATGGATCGATGGGGTGTTGCCGTGCTCCCTTACATAGCATATTCATAAAAGTGTTTGGGGCAATTTTATCAAACGCTTCAGTGTTGACGCTTAACACGACGTGAACACTGAGCTGCCAGACGACCGTGATTATCCTGCTCGGATGAAGTTGTACAGAGCTGTGACAAGTTTTACGTATTAATTTTGTTTTCTTTTTTTTTTCTTTTAGTGGGGGGAACTAAAAGCAGAACATACTTGTATACTAAAAATCTTATCCATATTACCAACTCTCTTGATCTCTGAAATCTTACTTTTCTCTGATATATATATATATATATATATATATATATATATATATATATATATATATATATATATATATATATATATATATATATATATATATATATATATATATATATATATATATATATATTTATATATAAGGGAGCCGCCGTGGTACAGTGGAACCGCGCGCGCTTTGGGGGCCAAGTGGTCATCAGGCGCATGGGTTCGAATTCTGGCTACGGTCCGAGGGTAGGAAGGGCATCCACTCGGGGTAACGGTTCCCAAATGCCAAATCCAAAAGTCCTTCATCAGGAGGCACCGTCTCAGCCCTAATAGACTAGGGAAAACTAGACGTAAAAAAAAAAAAATAAAAAAATAAAATATATATATATATATATATATATATATATATATATATATATATATATATATATCTGGAGTTACTGTTTTCTGCGCTTTGTTTCAAAAGCTTTTGGCATATGGAACCGAGATACATAAGAACATAAGAACGTAAGTAATAAGGAAAGCTGCAAGAAACCATCAGGTCTGCACGTGGCAGTCCCCATATGAAATATACTCGTACCTACCTATTTCCAACTGTCATCCCCATCCATAAACTTGTCTAATCTTTTCTTAAAGCTCCTTAATGACTCGGCACTAAAAATTTGATTACTGAGTCCGTTCCATCCATCTACCACTCTGTTTGAGAACCAATTCATTTCTATCTCTTTTTTTAAACCTAAATTTTTCAAGCTTGAACCCGTTATCTCTTGTTCTATTCTAGTTACTGATACTAAGAATTTTGCTTACGTCCCTGCTGTTATAACCCCTATACCACTTAAATACTTCTATCAGGTTCCATCTTAACCTACGTCTCTCTGAAGAAGGAATAAGGAATACTCCTCATTCCCTGTATCCTTTTAGTCATTCTACTTTGTACTGATTCTAATAGACCTATATCCTTCCTGTATTATGGGGACCAAAACTGCTGAGCGTAGTCTAGATGAGGTCTGACCAACGCCACATACAGCTTTAATATTATTTCGGAGCTTTTATTTTTTTAACATTCTTAAAAATTAATACTAATAACCTATTTACCCCGTTTCTGGCCTCTACGCATTGTTTTCTTAGACGGAATTCAGAGCTAACTATAGCTTCTAAATCTTTTTCGTACCCTGAACCTATTAGAGCTTCATCGTTTATTGTGTACCTAATGTGTGGGTTACCTCTATATACGCTAAGTACTTTGCATTTGATGATATTAAACTGCATTTGGCATCTGTCTGTCCATTCGTTTATCCTATCCAAATTTGCCTGCAAGGCGATGGCATCTGATTCTGACCTAATTAATCTACCTATCTTCATGTCATCCGCAAATTTACCAACATCACTACTAATTCCACTATCCAAGTCATTGATATATATTAAAAATAACAATGGCCCTAATACTGATCCCTGTGGCATCCCACTAATTAATTGACCCCACTAGGATTTATAACCATTTATTACAACTCAGTCGCCTGTCGCTTTGCCACGACCTTATCCAGTCTAACACCTTCCCATCCATCCCTTGCTCCCTAACCTTTCTCAGGAGCCTCTGATGGGGTACCTTGTCAAACGCTTTACTAATGTCCAGATGTAGGATGTTATAACTATTACCATTATCTGCCGCCTCATAAACCTTAATGTAAAAACTTAACAGGTTCGTCGTGAAACCATGCTGGGACTGATTTATTAAGTTATGTTTGCCTGAATGCTCTGTAATGTTCTTCGATATTACTGACTCCATTATTTTTACCTACGCCAAAAATTAAGCTGACAGGTCTATAATTAGACGTTAAAGTTTTATCTCCTTTCTTAAAGATAGGAACTACATTCGCCTGCCTCCACATTACTGGTACCTCATCTGACTCAAGTGATTTCCTAAATACAGAAACTAACGGTTCACTAATAACCCCTTTGTATTCCTTAAGTACTCTGGGATATATTTCATTTGGGTCTGGTGTCTTGAACGTTTTAGCCTATCTCCTATTCCACTATCCCCTTAGTTATGGTAATATCTATCAGCTTTTTTTTCTCTTCTGCTCTAAATATCTGCTCACAGTTCGGCATTTCCTGCATGTTTTTTTTTTTTTTTGGGGGGGGTGAAGACAGTTAAAAAATACTCGTTCAGAATTTTACTAATCTCCTCCTCAGAACTAACCAGCTCCCCATATGCTGCCTTTAATGGACCTATTGTTTCTCTATTCTTCGTCCTATATACCTGATCCCATGGGGTCCGTCTTCGCTTGGCTGGTTAGCTTTAATTCATAATTGTTTTTAGCTGTCCTCGTTAACTTTCTGACTGTTTTAACTAATTAATTATATTTTGGTCTTAAAACCTCTTCCCCTGCCTTTAATATCTTATATTTACTTCTCTTCTGCCCTATGTTGTGTTTTAACTTAACAGTTAGGGTCATTCTTCTGTGATCGTTTTGCTCTATAAGGGATGTTTGCAATTTATCAACGAAATATTTATACAACGCATCTACATTTACTTCCCCTAATCTTCTCATCTCGGCCCCCTCCATACATTCCCCTCTATCTTTTCACCTCGACCTCACCTTGCTCACCTCAGCATGACCTGATCCTCCAACATATTCACATATATCTCCTCAGATCCTTCCGGACATTTCTCCCCTCCTCCTACCCTTCACTCTCACATCTCACTTCACCTCCCTCACCCCGCCTTATCTTTCTCAACTCCGTCCTGGACCTTCCCTCCCCCCGCGCCCGTTGCCAGTCAACTCCTTTGAGCTACCTTTTTAATCCCTCAAAATTTGTTCTCCTAAAGTTAGGTATTTTACTTTTTTTTTTTTCCTTCTAAAAGTTTCCCCCCTATTAATTTGTACCTACTTTCACAATGGTCACTGTTACCTAGCTGTCCTCCAACCTCTATCTGCGTAACTGCTTTCTCCCTATTAGTTAGAATTGATTCTAGAATATTGTTAAATTAGCATGAATTACCTTAAGAAATTAATCTGCTTCACTGTTACCCACCATCAGGTTCCCGTCTATATTTCAAAAAAATAAAATCTACTACACATACTTGATACTCATATATATATATATATATATATATATATATATATATATATATATATATATATATATATATATATATATATATATATATATATATATATATATATATATAAGATCTGTTTGAAGGCGTTTACTACCGCCAGCAACTAATTGCTTAAGTTTGCTATTATTTGCCTCAGCCGTCCCATTGGTGAAAACTACTTGCTTTCTCGAAGTGTGTTCTGATGGGAAAAAAAAATGAATATATAAATGCTCGAGCCAAAAACAAAAAGAAACAAAGAGACCCATCATCAGTTGGCTGATTGCCATAATTAAATTTAACACAAAGGAAACTACTGAAAATTCTTTATACTGGAATGACAATGATTTCTTGTCCAGGCGACTAATATCAGAGGATGGTGACATTAATGTTTCCATCTGTCTTAAGTTAAGTAATGGTGGCTTGTGTTGAATTTTTTTTTTTTTTTTTTTTTTTTTTTGTTCTGGGAAGCCCTTTATTTAATCACTCTCTCTCAGGGGGAAGCGCTTTACTCTCTGTGAATAAACTCGTGTCTGGGAGAACACACACACACACACACACACACACACACACACACACACACACACACACACACACACACACATGTTGATTCCACTATAGCAATTCCAGTACATTATAATATATTATCAAATACATTATCTACCACTGTGAGTTTTCCAGAACCTTCAAATGTTGAAGGTTCTGTTTTCCTCAGTGCGAAACGTTTCTGTTTATTTGTTTAACATATTTATTGTGATTACTAATGCCGAGGAAGAAACACTGATGAAATTTTAAATAATCAGCTTCATAAAAGTAGTAATTGAAAATAGCAATGTATATATATATATATATATATATATATATATATATATATATATATATATATATATATATATATATATATGTGTGTGTGTGTGTGTGTGTGTGTGTGTGTGTGTGTGTGTGTGTGTGTGTGTGTAATTGTAGAAAAAAAATGGCAAATCGGCAAGTAATCTATGTTATGCCAGTCAAGCACCGCTCCCCCGTGACCTATACATCTATTGGAGGAGCTTACGCCACACGTCAATAAAGTGAACAATGGAATCACTCTGACCTTAGCAGGAAGGTAATTCCCCCACCTAAACACATTGAAAGCAATACGAATAAAAAAAAAAAAAAACATAATAACATACCAGTAAGCAAACTTTTTCTTGAATTACACAATGGATAATTCGGCTCTGGGTAAGTGGTAGGAGCAGATAAGTGCTCCTGTTGGCAGAGAGAGAGAGAGAGAGAGAGAGAGAGAGAGAGAGAGAGAGAGAGAGAGAGAGAGAGAGAGAGAGAGAGAGAGAGAGAGAGGAACATTAAAGTTCCTTGCTCATACATGTAATAGTACTGTATACTGCTGGATTAGATTTTATTGTATTCATTGCTGGGATTTTTTCCTTATTTTCTTATTGTAATAATGTAAAAGGGATCCCATGGTGCATGTTATCATTCCTTACCCTACACACGAATGAAAACAGAAAAGACTTTCTCTCCCCCCCGCCTCTCTCTCTCTCTCTCTCTCTCTCTCTCTCTCTCTCTCTCTCTCTCTCTCTCTCTCTCTCTCTCTCTCTCTCTCTCTCTCTCTCTCTGTCTGTCTTTGTCAAAGTTAATTCCCAAAGATTCAATAAAGGGAATTGTCCTGTGATACAACGCCAACGAAAGTAGATAAAAGAATCAAAGTAGGACACGAAGAAAAAGCGTTTTAAAAGTTTTAGAAAGGTTAATGACACCAGAGGTTATATTAATATGTATTTTTTCATAAGCCAGACTTTATAATGAAAGGCATCGGGGAATGTAGTTATGTAGAGAAATATTTGTTTCTGAGGGTATCTTTATATTTTGCTTGTCTTGGGTCATAAGCCCAGCCACACAAGCAGTACGGCCACCATGGATCAAAACAGCTGCTGTAATTCGATTTCATTTTATTCAGGTAGATAGGTTGTGCAGTTTTCTTCAAGGCATGTATTTCTTTGGGACACAAAGTTCCAGAAACCACGCCAGCAGTCCGAGCAGATGGCCTACCGCCAGCATGACAAACAAACCCTGAGAGAGAGAGAGAGAGAGAGATATATATATATATATATATATATATATATATATATATATATATATATATATATATATATATATATATATATATATATATATATATATATATTAATTTATGTAGCAGGGACACTGGCCAAGGGCAACAAAAATCCAATAAATAAAAAAGCCAACTGAGATGCCAATCCCAGAAAAGGGTTCAAAACGCTAGTCAAAAATTGAAGGATAAGTGTCTAGAACGTCACTCTTGAAGGAATTCAAGTCATAGGTAGGTGGAAATACAGAAGCAGTCAGGGGGTTCCAGAGTTTACCAGAGAAAGGGATGAATGATTAAGAATACTGGTTACCTCTTGCATTAGAGAGATGGACAGAATAGGGGTGAGAGAATGAAGAAAGTCTTGTGCAGCGAGGCCCCGGGAGAAGGGGAGGCATGCAGTTAGCAAGATCAGAAGAGCAGTTAGCATGAAAATAGTGGTTGAAGACAGCTAGAGATGCAACATTGCGACGATGAGAGAGGCAAAAGACATTCAGTTAGAGGAGAGGAGTTGATGAGACGAAAAGTTTTTGATTCCACCCTGTCTAGAAGAGCGATATGAGTGGAACCACCCCCGACATGTGAAGTATATTCCATACATGGACAGATAAGGCTTTTGTACAGAGTTAGCAGCTGGAGGAGTGAGAAAAACTGGCGGAGACGTCTTAGAACGCCTAACTTTCATAGAAGCTATTTTAGCTAGAGATGAGATGTGAAGTTTCCAGTTCAGATTATATATAAAGGACAGACCGAGGATGTTCAGTTTAGAAGGAGACAGTTGAGTGTCAATGAAGAAGAGGGAATAGTTGTCTGGAAGGTTGTGTCAAGTTGATAGATGGAGGAATAGAGTTTTTGAGGCATTGAACAATACCAAGTTTGCTCTGCCCCAATCATAAATTTTACGAAGATCAGAAGTCAGGCGATAAGTGGCTTCTCTGCGTGAAATTTTTTGTTTCTAAAGGGTTGGACGTCTATCAAAAGACGTGGAAAATTGCAGGGTGATATCAACAGCGTAGAAGTGGATAGGACAATAAGTTTGGTATAGAAGGTCAATGATGAATAATAAGAAGAGAGTGGGTGACAGAACAGAACCCTGGGGAACACCACTGTTAATAGATTTAGAAGAAGAACAGTGACCGTCTACCACAGCAGCAATAGAAGTGTCAGAAAGGACACTTGAGATGAAGTTAAAGAGACAAGGATGGAAGCCGTAGGAGGGTAGTTTGGAAGTTAAGGCTTTATGCCAGACTATCAAAAGCATCTGATATGTCCAAGGCAACAGCAAAAGTTTCACCAAAATCTCTAAAGAGGATGACCAAGACTCAGTAAGGAAAGCCAGAAGATCACCAGTAGAACGGCATTGATGGAACCCATACTAGTGATCAGATAGCAGGTTGTGAAATGATAGATGTTTAAGAATCTTCCTGTTGAGGATAGATTCAAAAACTTTACATAGGCAGGAAATTAAAGCAATAGGACGGTAGTTTGAGGGATTAGAACGGTCACCTTTTTTAGGAACAGGGTGAATGTAGACAAACTTCCAGCAAGAAGGAAAGATAGATGTTGACAGACAGAGCAGAAAGAGTTTGACTAGGCAAGGTGCAAGGATGGAGGCACAGTTTTGGAAATCAATAGGAGGGACCCCATCAGGTCCATAAGCCTTCTGAGTGTTTAGGCCAGCGAGGGCATGGAAAACATCATTGCGATGAATTTTAATAGGTAGCATGAAGTAGTCAGAGGGTGGAGGAGAGGGAGGAACAAGCCCAGAATCGTCCAAGGTAGGGTTTTTAGCAAAGATTTGAGTGAAGAGTTCAGCTTTAGAAATTAATGTGATAGCAGTGGTGCCACCTAGTTGAAAAAAAGGAGGGAAAGAAAAAGAAGCAAAGTTATTGGAGATATTTTTAGATAGATGTCAGAAGTCACAAGGAGAGTTAGATCTTGAAAGATTTTGACAGTTTCTGTTAATGAAGGAGTTTTTGGCTAGTTGGAGAACAGACTTGGCATGGTTCCGGGAAGAAATATAAAGTGCATGAGATTCTGGTGATGGAAGGCTTAAGTACCTTTTGTGGGCCACCTCTCTATCATGTATAGGACGAGAACAATCTGTGTTAAACCAAGTTTTGGAAGGTTTAGGTCGAGAAAAAGAGTGAGGAATGTATGCCTCCATACCAGACACTATCACCTCTGTATGCGCCTGACACGGAAGCAGTGGTCATTCCAAGGAAAATCAGCAAAATACCTGCTCAGGTCCTCCCAACTAGCAGAGGCAAAACGCCAGAGGCACCTTCGCTTAGGGGATCGTGAGTAGGGATTGGAGCGATACGACAAGATACAAATATAAGATTGTGATAGGAGGAGCCCAACGGAGAAGAGAGGGTGACAGCATAAGCAGAAGTATTAGAGGTTAGGAAAAGGTCAAGAATGTTGTGCGTGTCTCCAAGACGGTCAGGAATACGAGTAGGGTGCTGCACCAATTGCTTGAGGTCATAGAAGATAGCAAAGTTGAAGGCCAGTTCACCAGGATGGTCAGTGAAGGGAGAAGAAAGCCAAAGCTGGTGGTGAACATTAAAGTCTCCAAGAATGGAGATCTCTCCACAAGGGAATAGAGTCAGAATATGCCCCACTTTGTAAGTTAAGTAGTCAAGGAATTTCTTATAGTCAGAGGAGTTAAATGAGAGATATACATCACAGATAAATTTAGTTTGAGAGTGACTCTGTAGTCGTAGCCAGATTGCGGAAAATTCGGAAGATTCAAAAGTGTGGGCACGAGAGCAGGTTAAATCGTTGCGTACATAAACGCAACATCCAGTTTTGGATCGAAAATGAGGATAGAGAAAGTAGGAGGGAACAGAAAAGGGGCTAATGTCACTTGCCTCAGGCACCTGAGTTTCGGTGAAGAAAAGAAAATGAGGTTTAGAAGAGGAGAGGTATTGTTCTACAGATTTAAAATTAGATCTGAGATCACGAAAGTTGCAGAAGTTAATGAAGTCAAGACACTTAGGGTCGTCGTCAGAAGGGCAGTCCTACCTGGGGACATTTGTGGTCGCCTCCCCAGATGGGGACTCCGAGGCTGGTGTAGGAGTCGGAATGAATTTTGAAATTTTGAGTGAAGGGTGTGTGTGTTATTAGGTGCTTGTAGTTTTGTGTGGAGGAAGAGAGTTATCTTAAGAAGGCAGGCTATGACTGCTCCCTTGTGTTGTGAGAAACAAAGGGAAAGTTCAGTGAGGTCACAGCTGGGTTTAATGATAAGTTCACAGCACCCCCTGATCCAATGATTTAGACCTCACTGGGAGTATTTTTTTTCTTTCGGCAGGTGACGAAAGAAAAATTACTCCCAGTGAGGGAGAGAGAGAGAGAGAGAGGGAGAGAGAGAGAGAGAGAGAGAGAGAGAGAGAGAGAGAGAGAGAGAGAGAGAGAGAGAGAGAGAGAGAGAGAGAGAGAGAAAGAGAGAGAGAGATGGATAGACAGTGACAGATGTACTGTGTGTGTGTGTGTGTTTGTATATATATATATATATATATATATATATATATATATATATATATATATATATATATATATATATATATATATATATATATATATATATTGTAATATAAAGGTCTTTTTGATGGTTTTTTTGCAAGAAAACTCTGAAGTTTTCCTCACTTTATTCTTTTGTCAATTACTATGTTTCGTCAGGCATTTTCAGCCAAAAAATGAAATAAATAATAAATAAGTAAATAAGTAAATAAATAAATAAATAAAATACTAAATGAATTTAAAGTTGTATAAAATTCACATCCAATGGCACTACACGCAAAAACAAAACACCACCAAAACCAATATTACAAACGGGATCAACAAAACAATAATAAGTATCCACACATACCTTGCCTGTATAGCAACGAGAGAGGGCCTGAAATTTTTGGGTTCCTAACGCTAAGATAATGGTATCGGAACGGAGCTCCGAAACATTATTTTACAATATGTATTTGACTCGATGTTAAATTATTATTCAATTCCTGGAATTATTATATAGCCTCTAATAATTTTGTGTCCATATTGGACTCTTTCTTGTGTAGAATTCTGCAATCTTTGTCACTAAACATTGTCATCACTAACAAATGAATACACTGTTAAAAATTATCACCATTTTATACAAGAGATACGAGATTTGGATGTGAACAGCACAGCCAGGGCTAGCTTTACATTAAATCCCTCTTTACCAATATACCTCTGAAAGAAAACATACAAATAATATGTATTACTTTCCTTTTACAAAGAAACTTTTTATTTACCTATTAAATCTCGCTGTTAGAGACAGTCCTTTCAAATATAATTAAAAAAAAATTGTATGTACAAGCAGATGGACTGTTAATGGGGTCTTGCTTTGGCCCATTCTTTGCCATTGCTTTCCTTTGTCACCATGAAACTATCTGATTGGACAATTGCCCACTTAGTTTCAAGCCAATTTCTTATAAAAGATACGTTGATGACACTTTCCTCCTATTTAGAGATGCTTCATATGCTTCACAGTTCCTAGAGTACCTTAATAAACAGCACCCTGATATTAGATTTACATGTCAACTTGAGAATGATTCATTTCTACCTTTCTTGGTTGTCTCAATCACCCGTTATGGCAACAAGCTGTCCATATCAGTGTATCATAAACCAACGTTCACGGGTCTTGGTATATAATATTTATTTTTAATTCCACACCTGTTTAAGGTGAATTCAATCAAAACCCTGCTGTATAGATGTTATAGTCTGTCTTCAAATTGGACTAATTTTGATAAAGAAATTAAGTTTCTCAAAATAACGGCTTTCCTATGAACATTATTGAAGATACAATAATTAGGTTCTTAAGATAATTAGGTTCTTAAGTCTTACCTCTAATGTAATTTATGAATTCATATGTTCGATCTATAAAGTTCGATATATTGGTGAGATGTAACCTCATAGAATTGCTGAATTTAAAGGTATCTCTCCCCGAACTATAGTATGTTTGTAATCTTGGTATAGTTTGTAATCTTGGTGTTTGTGATGTTTTGTTTTTTAAATGCAGTGCCATTGGATGTGAACTTTATACAACTTTTACTTAGTGTGTTTTCTTTTTCTTTTTTTTGTTTTTTTGCCTGAAGATGCCTGCAGAAAGAGGCGAAACGTAGCAATTAACAAAAAATGATAAAATTGAAGGAAACATAGGAGTTCCCCAGCAAAACAAGTTATCTCTCTCTCTCTCTCTCTCTCTCTCTCTCTCTCTCTCTCTCTCTCTCTCTCTCTCTCTCTCTCTCTCTCTCTCTCTCTCTCTCTCTCTCTCTCTCTCTATATATATACCAGCCACCTACAGCCTGAAATCAGCCACGGACTTCCTGTTCATCCTAAAATCCAACAACACAAGAGGAACTATTGCATCACTAGATATCAAGTCCCTCTTCACATACGTCCCAGTTCAGCGAACCATCAGCTACTCTGGAAATCCCTGAAAAAGCGCTCCGCGACCTCCTTGAATGCTGCACTCAAGAGGCACCTTTCACCTGCTACAGCGGAAAAAAAAGTATAGACAAATTGATAGTGTTGCTATGGGCTCTCCACTCGTAAAACTACTAGCAAACTTTTTATTGTGGTGTGTGTAGAAGGGACAATCTTTAAGAAAACCAAGAAACCAGAGATCTACTGCCGATACATTGACGACATATTCATAAAAAAAAAAATAATAAAAATAAAAGATAACGAAGAAAAAAGAAATAGAACTCCCAAAATGCTGCCTGCACGTCAGCGAAGCAATACCATTCCTTGTGATCCTGATTAAAGAAAACCAAGAAACGTTTTAACACTGACGTCTACGTGAAACCTCTCTCTCTCTCTCTCTCTCTCTCTCTCTCTCTCTCTCTCTCTCTCTCTCTCTCTCTCTCTCTCTCTCTCTCTCTCTCTCTCTCTGTCTGTATATATATATATATATATATATATATATATATATATATATATATATATATATATATATATATATATATATATATATATATATATATATATATATATATATATATGTATGTATGTATGTATGTATGTATGTATGTATATATATATATATATATATATATATATATATATATATATATATATATATATATATATATATATATATATATATATATATATATATATATATATATATATATATATATATATATATATATATATATATATATATATATATATATATATATATATATATATATATATATATATATATATATATATATATATATATATATATATATATGTGTATGTATGTATTAGGGATTAGTGGAGCAATATTACTCACCCAGAGGCTAGTCAAGGCAATGGTTGTGTTGACTGTATATGTACTGGGAGGGTTGAGGCAGGCTGTGGACTTGAGGGATGTCGTGCGTAGCCAGTGACGATAAAGACCCGCCTCGTTGAGAGAGAGGATTCTATTGACAATTTGTTTGTTGTTATTGATGCTGCTCCTGCTGGTAATGATTATGATGATGATGATGAAAAGTAACAATAATGATTATGATGAAAATAAGATAATGATGATAATATTAATAATAATAATAATAATAATAATAATAATAATAATAATAATAATAAGGATGATGATGATAATGATGATGATGATAGAACAATAATATAAGACAAAATTGGTGGCATTGGTGAGTCCTTAGTGTGGATAAATACAAACGTGGTTAAAGGCAGAAGTGGACGGTTGCCCACTCGCCTTGCTCATTGGACTATTATGAACGCGGGCAGGCCGGATTGACTCGGTTGCCTGAAATGCTGTATATCGCAACATCATCCTCCCCTATGAAACACTCTGCCCTCACAATAAAAGGAAAAACATCAAATCTCATAGAAATAAGAGACGACGAGATAGTAAATGGAGACAAGATTTGAAGTGGTGAGTGGTAGTGGTGGTGGTGGGCCATAGAGGGCTGGCTGGTAGAGGTGGATTAATGAAGCTAATGCTGATGTCAGATTCCAGAAACTGGCCTATTTGTAGAGTTCCTTAAGGTGGCCAAAAACAGAATGAAAGGCACTGAAACACAAATAATAAAGAATACTGAGTTGACGCTATAGCAGTAGTATTTGACCAATGTACGGGTAGGCATGTCGTGGTGCTCGAAAAGGATACACTGCAGGAATCACTGTCCACGAAAAGCCACACACCAACGAATTAACATCCTGAGCATGGAAAAAGACGTGACGCTTTGTTGTTCCTGTTTATATTTGTTGTTCTTGCTGCTGCTGCAGCTGCTGTTGTTCTTGCTATTGTTGTTGTTGTTGTTGTTTCGTTGTTCTTGTTCTTGATGTCGTTGTTCTTGATATTGCCATTATTATTATTTTGTTGTTGTTATTGCTGCTGTTGTTGTTGTTGTTGTTGTTGTTGTTGTTGTTGTTGTTGTTATTGGTGTTCTTTTTGTTATTATTGTTGTTGGTGGTGGGGGTCGGGGTTGTTGAAGGACCTACCGATGCTGCTGATGTTTTTGTATATATATACTTGTTATTGTTGAGAAAAATTACTTTTTCGTTTTTTTTGTTGTTGTTGCTGTTTATTGTTATTATTATTATTATTATTATTATTATTATTATTATCATTGTTGTTATTATTATTATTATTATTATTATTATGATTATTATTATTATTATTATTATTATTATTATTATTATTATTATTATTATTATTATTATTATTATTATTATGATTTTGTTGTTGTTGTTATTATTGGTGTTGGTGTTCTTGATCTTGTTGTTATTGTTACTGCTGCTGTTGCTGCAACTGCTGGTACTGGTATTGTTTGTGCTGCTACTAGTAGTGTTGGCTTTGCTTCTGCTGCTGTTGCTGTTGGTGTTGCTATTGTTTATAATACTGCCGTTGGTATTGCTATTGTTTCTAATGTTGTTGCTGGTGTTCCTATTGTTTCTACTCCTGGTGGTGTCGGTGGTGGTGCTCCTGCTGCTGCTGCTGCTGCTGCTGCTGCTGGTGTTGCTACTGTTTGTGTTGCTGCTGTTATTCCTCCTGCTGCTGGTACTCCTATTGCTGTTGGTGGTGGTGCTATTGTTTATATTGTTGCTGTTGGAGGTGTTATTGTTTCTGCTGCTGCTGCAGCTTTTGCTCCATTTTTTTATTTTTTTTTATTTAGGAGGGACACTGGCTAAGGGCAACAAAAATTCAGTAAAAAAAAAAAAAAAAAGCCCACGAGATGCCACTCCCAGAAAAGGGTCCAAAGCAGTAGTCAAAAATTGAAGTATAAGTGTCTTGAAACCTCACTCTTGAAGGAATTCAATTCATAGGAAGGTGGAAATATAGAAGCAGGCAGGGGGTTCCAGACTTTACCGGAGGAAGGAATGAATTATTGAGAATACTGGTTAACTCTTGCTCTAGAGAGGTGGACAGAATAGGAGTGAGAGAAAGAAGAAAGTCTTGTGCAGCGACGCCGCGGGAGGAGGGGAGGCATGCAGTTAGCAAGATCAGAAGAGCAGTTACCATGATTGCAACATTGCGGCGATGAGAGAGAGGCTGAAGACAATCAGTTAGAGGAGAGGAGTTGATGAGACGAAAAAGCTTTTGATTCCACCCTGACTAGAAGAGCGGTATGAGTGGAACCTATTCCCCAGACATGTGAAGCATATTCTATATATGCCCCAATCAGAAATTTTAGAAAAATCAGAAGTCAGGCGTTCTGTGGCTTCCCTGCGTGAAATGTTTACTTCCTGAAGGTTTGGACGTCTATGAAAAGACGTGGAAAAGTGCAGGGTGGTATCATCAGCATAGGAGTGGATAGGACATAAAATCTGATTTAGAAGGTCGTTGGTGAATAATAAGAAGAGAGTGGGTGACAGGACAGAACCCTTAGGAGCACCACTATAAATAGATTTAGAAGAACAGTGACCGTCTACCACAGCAGCAATAGAATGGTCAGAAAGGAAACCTGAGATGAAGTTACAGAGAGAAGGATAGAAGCCGTAGGAGGGTAGTTTGGAAAACAAAGCTTTGTGCCAGACTCTATCAAAAGCTTTTGATATGTCCAAGGCAACAGCAAAAGACTCATTAAGGAAAGCCAGTAGAGCGGCCTTGATGGAAACATACTGGCGATCAGATAGATGGTTGTGAAGAGATAGATGTTTAAGAATCTTCCTGTTGAGGAAGACGTAGACGTAGATGTAGACGTTAAGGAAACTTTAAATAGGGAGGAAATTAAAGCAATAGGGCGGTAGTCTGAGGGATTAGAACGGTTACCCTTTTTAGGAACAGGCTGAATGTAGGAAAATTTCCAGCAAGAAGAAAAGTTAGATGTTGATAGACAGAGTTGGTTACTTGATACTTATTGCTACTTGCAGAAAGAACTTGGCATAATTCCGCTCAGAAATATAAGGTGCATGAGATTCAAGTGATGGAGTGCCCAAATACGGTTTTTGGGCTGCCTCCTTATCATATATAGCACAATAACAGGAGGAGGCAAAAGACACCTGCCGAAACGATAATTACTCCCAGTGAGGTCTATGGCACTGTTCAGGAGTTGCTGTGAACTTATCATTAAACCCAGCTGTGACCTCACTAAACGTTTCCCTTTGTGTCTCACAACACAAGGGGGCAGTCACAGCCTGCCCTCTAGAGACAACTCTCTTCCTCCACACAAAACTACAAGCACCTAATAACACACACATCCTTCACTCAAAAATTTTAAAATCATCATGTCGACTCCTACACCAGCCTCAGAGTCCCCATCTGGGGAGGGGACCATAAATGTCCCCAGGTCGGACTGCCTTTCTGTCGACGACCCTAAGTATCTTGACACCCCCCTCAAATTTTTCTTCATTAACTTCTGCAACATTCGCGGTCTAAGATCTAATTTTCAATCTGTACGACACCACTTCTCCTCTTCTAAACCTCATCTTCTTTTCCTCACTGAAACTCAGGTGTCTGAGGCAACTGACAGTAGCCCCTTTTCAGTTCCCTCCTACTTTCTCTATCCTCATTTTCGATACAAAGTTGGATGTTGCGTTTATGTGCGCAATTACTTATCCTGCTCTCGTGCCCACGCTCTTGAATCTTCCAAGTTTTCCACCATCTGGCGACGACTACAGAGTCACTCTCAAACTAAATTTATTTCTCCTGTATATCTCTCACCTAACTCCTCTGACAATAAGAAATTCTTTGACTTTTCAACTTCCAAAGTGGAGTACATTCTGACCCTCTTCCCATTTGCAGAAATCTCCATTCTTGGAGACTTCAATGTTCACCACCAGCTTTGGCTTTCCTCTCCCTGCACTGACCATCCTGGTAAACTAGCCTTCAACTTTGCTATCCTCCACGACCTAGAGCAATTGGTGCAACACCCTACTCGTATTCCTGACCGTCTTGGAGATACGCCCAACATTCTTGACCTTTTCCTGACCTCTAATCCTTTTGTATATGCTGTCACCCTTTCTTCTCCGTTGGGCTCCTCCGATCACAATCTCATATTTGTATCTTTTCGTATCGCTCTAATCCCTGTTCAGGATCTCCCTAAGCGAAGGTGCCTCTGGCGTTTTGCCTTTGTTAGTTGGGGGAACCTGAGGAGGTATTTTGCTGATTTTCCTTGGAATGACTACTGCTTCCGTGTCAGAGACCTGTCTTTGTGTGCTGAGCGCATAACAGAGGTGATAGTGTCTGGCATGGAGGCATTCATTCCTCACTCTTTTTTTCGTCCTAAACCTTTTAAACCTTGGTTTAACACATCTTGTTATCGTGCTATACATGATAGAGAGGTGGCCCACAAAAGGTACTTAAGCCTTCCATCACCAGAATCTCATGATCTTTATACTCGTATATCTGCCCGGAACCATGCCAAGTCTGTTCTCCTACTAGCTAAAAACTCCTTCATTAACAAAAAGTGTCAAAACCTTTCAAGATCTAACTCCCCTCGTGACTTCTGGCATGTAGCCAAAAATATCCCCAATAACTTTGCTTCTTCTTCTTTCCCTCCTCTATTTCAACCAGATGGCACCACTGCTTTCACATATATTTCTAAAGCTGTACTCTTCACTCAAACCTTTGCTAAAAATTCTACTTTGGACGATTCTGGGCTTGTTCCTCCCTCTCCTCCACCCTCTGACTACTTCATGCCACCTATTAAAATTCTTCGCAACGATGTTTTCCATGCCCTCGCTGGCCGAAACCCTCGGAAGACTTATGGACCTGAGTCATCCCTCCTATTGTTCTCCGAAACTGTGCCTCCGTGCTTGCACCTTGCTTAGTCAAACTCTTTCAGCTGTGTCTGTCAACATCTACCTTCCTACATTCAACCTGTACCTAAAAAGGGTGACCATTCTAATCCCTCAAACTAGCTTCCAATTGCTTTAATTTCCTGCCTATCTAAAGTTTTTGAATCTATCCTCAACAGGAAGATTTTTAAACATCTATCACTTCACAACCTTCTATCTGATCACCAGTATGGGTTCCATAAAGGCTGCTCTACTAGTGATCTTCTGGCTTTCCTTACTGAGTCTTGGTCATCCTCTTTTAGAGATTTTGGTGAAACTTTTGCTGTTGACTTGGACGTTTTTTCATAGACGTCCAGCCCTTCTGGCTGTAAACATTTCACGCAGGGAAGCCACAGAACGCTTGACTTCTGATCTTTCTAAAATTTCTGATTGGGGTAGAGCAAACCTGGTATTGTTCAATACCTCAAAAACTCAATTCCTCCATCTATCAACTCGATACTACCGATACTCGATACCGATATAACTCGATACTACTCGACAACTATCCCCTCTTCTTCAATGACACTCAACTGTCCCCCTCTTCTACACTGAACATCCTCGGTCTGTCCTTTTCTTATAATCTGAACTGGAAACTTCACATCTCATCTCTAGCTAAAACAGCTTATATGAAGTTAGGTGTTCTGAGACGTCTCCGCCAGTTTTTCTCATCTCCCCCCCCAGCTGCTAACACTGTACTAGGGCCTTATCCGTCCATGTATGGAGTATGCTTCACATGTTTGGGGGGGTTCCACTCATACTGGTGCTCTAGACAGGGTGGAATCAAAAGTTTTTCGTCTCATCAACTCCTCTCCTCTAACTGACTGTCTTCAGCCTCTCTCTCAATGCCGCAATGTTGCATCTCCAGCTGTCTTCTACCACTATTTTCATGCCAATTGCTCTTCTGGTCTTGCTAACTGCATGCCTCCCCTCCTCCCGCGGCCTCGCTGCACAAGACTTTCTTCTTTCTCTCACCCCTATTCTGTCCACCTCTCTAACGCAAGAGTTAAACAGTATTCTCAATCATTCATCCCTTTCTCTGGTAAACTCTGAAACTCCCTGCCTGCTTCTGTATTTCCACCTTCCTATGACTTGAGTTTCTTCAAGAGGGAGGTTTCAAGACACTTATTCTTCAATTTTTGACTACCGCTTTAGACCCTTTTTATGGGACTGGCATTTCAGTGGGCTTTTTTTTTTTAATCGGATTTGTGTTGCTCTTGGCCAGTGTCCCCCTTACATAAAATATATATATATATATATATATATATATATATATATATATATATATATATATATATATATATATATATATATATATATATATATATATATATATATATATATCAAAAGCCTTTGATAGAGCCTGGCACAAAGCTTTGATTTCCAAACTACCCTTCTACGGCTTCTATCCTTCTCTCTGTAACTTCATCTGAAGTTTCCTTTCTGACCGTTCTATTGCTGCTGTGTTGGACGGTCACTGTTCTTCTCCTAAATCTATCAACAGTGGTGTTCCTCAGGGTTCTGTCCTGTCACCCACTCTCTTCTTATTATTCATTAATAATCTTCTAAATCAAACTTCTTGTCCTATCCACTCCTACGCTTATGATACCACCCTGCACTTTTCCACGTCTTTTCATAGACGTGCAACCCTTCAGGAGGTAAACATTTTACGCAGGGAAGCCACAGAACGCTTTACTTCTCATCTTTCTAAAATTTCTGATTGGGGCATAGCAAACTTGGTATTGTTCAATGCCTCAAAAACTCAATTCCTTTATCTATCAACTTGACGCAACCTTCCAGACAACTAATCCCTCTTCTTCAATGACACTCAACTGTCCTCCTCTTCTACACTGAACATTCTCGGTCTGTCCTTTACTTATAATCTGAACTGGAAACTTCACATCTCATCTCTAGCTAAAACAGCTTCTATGAAGTTATGTGTTCTGAGACGTCTCCGCCAGTTTTTCTCACCCCCCCAGCTGCTAACTCTGTACAAGGGACTTATTCGTCCATGTATGGAGTATGTTTCACATGTATGGGGGGTTCCACTCATACTGCTCTTCTAGACAGGGTGGAATCAAAAGCTTTTCGTCTCATCAACTCCTCTCCTCTAACTGACTGTCTTCAGCCACTCTATCACCGCCGCAATGTTGCATCTCTAGCTGTCTTCTACCACTATTTTCATGCTAACTGCTCTTCTGATCTTGCTAACTGCATGCCTCTCCTCCTCCCGCGGCCTTGCTGCACAAGACTTTCTTCTTTCACTCACCCCTCTTCTGTCCACCTCTGTAATGCAAGAGTTAAACAATATTCTCAATCATTCATCCCTTTCTCTGGTAAACTCTGGAAGTCCCTGCCTGCTTCTGTATTTCCACCTTACTATGACTTGAATTCCTTCAAGAGGGAGGTTTCGAGACACTTATTCATCAATTTTTGACTACTACTTTGACCCTTTTACGGGACTGGCATTCCAGTGGGCTTTTTTTTTTTATTGTTTTTTGTTGACCTTGGCAACAAATTCCTTCCTACATAAAAAAAAAAAGAAAAGAATTAATCTAAGGTTTAGAAGGTTTAAGGAGAGAAAAGGAGTGAGGTATCAACACATACATACCAGACAGTCACTTCTATTATGCACCCAGCATAGGTGTCTGACAAAGAAACAATAGTTATTCCATGGGAAATCAGATTAATACCTCTTCTTCCCCCTCCTCCCACTCCCTCTAAAATTAGCAGAGGCAAAACGTCAGAAGCAACTCGCCTTTGGGGGATCTTGAGGAGGAATTGGAGAGATGGAGGGCAAGATACAGATAATAGGTTGTGATTGGAGGAACCCAATGGATCAGACAGAGTGGTAGCATAAGCAGAAGGGTTAGAGCAGGTATGTCAATATCAATCACTGTAGCTGGGTGAACTTGATTAATAATATGAGAGTACAATGCGCTGGCCAAGTGTGATAAATCGAACTGAAGACTTAAAATTTACTTCTAAAGTGAGTTACATGACAAGGAACTTCTAAAGTGAGTAACATTACAAAGAAGTTAAAACAATTCATCCCAAGAAAACATACAAGCAAATGAATATAATAAATTTATCTGTCCCTTGATAATATCTAGCATCTCTTGGCGCTGACCAGAGCATCATAGTTTGGCACTAACAACTGAGTTGTAGCAACCTTCAATATCGCATTGAGGTTCGTGTTACTGAGTTGAGACCGAAGTCAAGATTTGTTCAGTTTCATCAGAGAAAAGTGTTGTTCACATACATACGTATTTCCGAAGATGGACATAATCCTCGAGGCGAATTATCTAATACTGGAATGATTTGGTGCAAGGCACTGACAAAAGGCGCCAACATTAACACTGAACACTGAATCACACTTGAGTTCAATTATTTCAAGCTGAAGATATGCTGGTGCAGCTCACTGACATCAACAAGATTTCCAGAAAACTGAGAAAAGGTTTCCAGAAAACTGAGAAACCATTCTCTAGGTTTCCAAAGTCATTAAATCTTTCATGGAACTCATTCATTAATTCAGAAATTTTCAGACAGTATTTTTCTGTGTCGATATCACCATGAAGTTCCGATGTGCCCTGCACGGACTTCAAGATTGGACAATGAGACAAATTTCTTTTTGCAAGCTGCCTTTCAGGCATTAATGCACTCATAAATTTTTGTCACCAATTTGAATCACCTGAATTTGCATTTATGAGATTCAAATGGTATGTGATGTCCACCATTAAGGTTAGATCTTGACTCCATTAATTATATTTAAGTTCATACAAGCTCTTTCCTTTCTGCTTCATCAACATCTGTATTTCACAGCGCATTTCATAAAATCGCTTTAGTACGACTCCTCGGCTTAACCAGCGAATGGCACAGTGATATGGAAGGAAGTCCATGAGCGTCTTCATTTTCCTCCAGTAGAAACCTGAACTGACTGGTTCATGGATCTAGCACGCACAGAGTTCTTTAAATTTTGTTGTCAACACCAGCTTTTCTACCATCTATAGGTCACAGTTTTAGCCCAGTCATCACCGAGTTTATGAAGTGTTCCCAACAAGCTCTAAGAGATGTTATCAGGTGCTGTTGTTCCTTTTATCGGCACTAATTCCACAAATTCCTCTGTTACCTGTATATTTTTATCTACGCCGCGTATGGAAATTAAAAGTCGTGCTACATCACTAATGTCAGTGGTTTCATCAATGGCAATTGAAAATGCAAAGAAAAACTTAACTTTGTCGTTGAGTTGACCTTGAATATTTTCTGATAATTTGTCAACTGTTTCTACATAGGTATGTATTTCTTGAAAGGCTTATATTTGCAGATTCTTTACTTATTTTTTTTTTTTCAGGGATAATGTCTTCTCAAGCCATTTTTTTTACAAAATTTTCTGAAGAGAATAGTTTTGGTGGCACAGTAATTTCATAGGCAAGCTTGCCTTCACCACATCATCGCTGATGTGGCTCACGCTTTTCAACATACACCGTTTTCTTTTTTTTTATTTATTTATTTTTTTTTTTCAGTTCCAGTTCCTTGACTTTGTCTTCGAGTAACACTGAGTAAGTACTCACTGTACTTTGAAGCATTGTTTGTTTCATAATGCTGTTAAACACTGTATTCTTTCCACTCCACTTTATTCACTCTAATCCATCCACTCCACTGGAGTGGATGGTACTCATGTCATATAGGCCTCATGTCAGATGATCTTCAAAATGCAAAATAGGCCTCAAGACGTTTGGTACCCGAGACATTTGGTACCCAAACCATTTGGCTCCACAAGAGTATCTAGATTAAAATGTCTGAACTACGGACATAATGAAGGCAGAATGTGGACCCACACACACGAATATAACGTTCACCACTGCTTACTCAACCACATCGCCAATCACTACTAACTCAACCACATCCACCCATCTATTCAATCACCCCCATTTCACTTACCCACCCATCCATCCAACCACTGACTCCCATCGACCCATTCATTCATCCACACATGTACCTGCCTTCCACACACCCACCCACTTGCTATCCATCTATCCATCCACCAACCTAGCACCCACCAAACTATCCATAAAACTATTCAGTCACTTATCCACCTACCCACCCATTGACCCGTCCATCTATCCCACACACTTACCTGTATCTTGTCCTATCACTCCAATCCCTTCTCAGGATCCCCCTAAGTTTAGGTGCCTCTAGCGTTTTGCCTCTGTTAGTTGGGGAGACCTGAAGAGATATTTTGCTGATTTTCCTTGGGAAGACTACTGCTTCCATGACAAAGACCCGTCTTTGTGTGCTGAGCGCATAACAGAGGTGATAGTGTCTGGCATGGAGGCGTACATCCCTCACTCTTTTTCTCAACCTAAACCTTCCAAACCTTGGCTTCACACAGCCTGTTCTCGTGCTATACATGATAGAGAGGTGGCCCACAAAAGGTACTTGGGCCTCCCATCACCAGAATATCATGCACTTTATATTTCTGCCCGGAATCATGCCAAGTCTGTTCTCCAACTAGCCAAAAAATCCTTCATTAATAGAAAGTGTCAAAATCTTTCAAGATCTAACTCCCTTCGTGACTTCTGGCATCTAGCCAAAAATATATCCAATAACTTTGCTTCTTTTTCTTTCCCTCCTTTATTTTAACCAGATGGCACCACTGTTATCACATCTATCTCTAAAGCTTAACTATTCGCTTAAACATTTGCTGAAAATTCTACCTTGGACGATTTAGGGCTTGATCCTCCCTCTCCTCCATCCTCTGACTACTTCATGTTACCTAATAAAATTCTTCACAATGATGTTTTCTATGTCCCTAATGGCCTGAACCCTCAGAAAGCTTATGGACCTGATGGGGTCCCTCCTTGCTTGCACCGTGCCTAGTCAAACTCTTTGAACTTTGTTTAGCAACATCTACCTTTCCTTCTTGCTGGAAATTTGCCTACATTCAGCCTATTCGTAAAAAAACCACTATTTTAATCCAACAAACTACCGTCTTATTGCTTTAATTTTCTGCCTATCTAAAGTTTTTTTTTTTTAATCGATCCTCAACAGGAAGATTTTTAAATATCTATCACTTCACAACCTTCTATTTGATCGTCAGTATGGGTTCTGTCAAGGCTGCTCTACTTCTGGCTTTCCTTACTGATTCTTGGTGAGTCTCTTTTTAAGATTTTGGTAAAACTTTTGCTGCTGCATTAGACATATCAAAAGCTCTTGATAGAGTCTGGCACAAAGCTTTGATTTCCAAACCCTCCTACAGCATCTACCCTTCTCTCTGTAACTTCATTTCAAGTTTCCTTTCTGACACACATTGCTATTGCTATTGCTGCTGTGGTAGACGGTCACTGTTCTCCTTAATCTATCAACAGTGGTGTTCCCCAGGGTTATGTCCTGTGACCCACTTTCTTCTTCTTATTATTCATCATTGACCTTCTATACCAAACTTCTTGTCTTATCCACTCCTACGCTGATGATACCACCCTGCACTTTTCTATGTCTTTTCTATGTCTTTTCTATGTCTAACCCTTCAGGAAGCTATCATTTCACGCAGGGAAGCCACAGAACGCCTGACTTCTGATCTTTGTAAATTTCTTCTTGGGGCAGAGCAAACTTGGTATTGTTCAATGCCTCAAAAACTCAATTCCTCCATCTATCAACTTGACACAACCTTCCAGACAACTATCAATGACACTCAACTTCCCTCTCTTCTACACTAAACATCCTTGGTCTGTCCTTTTCTTATAATCTGAACTGGAAACCTCACATCTCATCTCTAGCTAAAACAGCTTCTATGAAGTTAAGCGTTCTGAGACGTCTCCTCCAGTTTTTATTTATTTTTTTTTTCTCATTCACCACCTGCTGGCTCTGCACAGGGTTCTTATCCGTCCATGTATGGAGTATGCTTCACATGTCTGTGGGGGCTTCCATTCATACCGCTCTTCTAGACAAGGTGGAATCAAAAGTTTTTCGTCTCATGAACTCTTCTCCTCTAACTGGGTGTCTTCAGCCTCTCTCTCATCGCCTCAATGTTTCATCTCTAGCTGTCTTCTACCGCTATTTTCATGCTAACTGCTCTTCTGATCTTAATAACTGCATGCCTACCCTCCTCCCGTGGCCTCGCTGCACAAGACTTTCTTCCTTCTATCACCCCTATCCTGTCCACTTCTCTAATGCAAGAGTTAACCAGTATTCTCAGTCATTCTTCTCTTTCTCTAGTAAACTCTAGAACTCCCTGGCTGCTTCTGTATTTCTGCCTTCCTATGATTTGAATTCCATCAAGAGGGAGTTTTCAAGACACTTATCCTTCAATTTTTGACTACCACTTTGGACCCTTTTCTGGGACTGGCATCAATGCACTTTTGTTTTCTTTATGATTTTTTTCTTTTTTTGCCCTTCGCCAGTGTACTTCCTATATATATATATATATATATATATATATATATATATATATATATATATATATATATATATATATATATATATATATATATATATATATATATATATATATATATATATATATATATATATATATATATATATATATATATATATATATATATATATATATATATATATATATATATTCTGGCGATGAGAAAAAGGTTGAAGACAGTCGGTTAGAGGAGGAGTTGATGAGATGAGAGTCTTTTCATTTCACCCTATCTAAAATAGCGATATGATGGGAACCCCCCCCCCATCCTGCACATGTAAGGAATACTTCATACATGGATGGAGGAGGCCCCTGTACATAATTAACAGCTGGGGGTGGTGAGAGGAACTGACAAAGACGTCTCAGAAAACCTAACTTCATAGAAGCTGTTTTAGCTAGAGATGAGATGTGAAGTTTCAGTTTAGATTATAAGTAACAGATAAACCAATGATGTTCATTGTTAAAGAGGGGGACAGTTAAGTGCCATTGAAGAAAAGGGGATAGCTTTCTGGAAGGTTGTGTCGAGTTGATAGATGGCGAAATTGTGTGTTTTTTTTTTTTTTTTAAGGTATTAAACAATACTAGGTTTTTTTTTTTTTTTATGTAGGAGGGACACCGGCCAAGGGCAACAAAAATCTAATTAAAAATAAAAATCCCACTGAGATGCCGGTCCCCGAATAGGATCCGAAGCGGCAGACAAAAATTGAAGAATAAGTGTCTTGAGACCTCCCTCTTAAAGGAGCTCAAGTCATAGGAAGGTGGAAATACGAAAACCGGCAGGGAGTTCCAGAATTTACCAGAGAAAGGAATGAATGATTGAGAATACTGGTTAACTTTTGCATTAGAGAGGTAGACGGAATAGGGATGAGAGAAAGAAGAAAGTCTTGTGTAGCTAGGCCACAGGAGGAGGGAAGGCACGCATTTAGCAAGATCAGAAGGCCAGTTAGCATGAAAATAGTGGTAGAAGATAGCTAGAGATGCAACATTGCGGCGATGCGAAAGAGACTGAAGACAGTCAGTTAGAGGAGAGGAGCTGATGAAACGAAAAGCTTTTGATTCCACACTATCTAAAAGAGCGCTATGAGTGAATCCCCACCCCCAGACATGTGAAGCATACTCCATACATGAATGGATAAGGCCCTTGTACAGAGTTAGCAGCTGGGGGGAGGGGGAGGGGAAGAAAACTGGTGAAGACGTCTCAGAACACCTACTTTCATAGAAGCTGTTTTAGCTAGAGATGAGATGTGAAGTTTCCAGTTTAGATTACACTATGTAGAAAAATTTCACTTTTGTTTTGTCCTTGGCCCAAAACCATAATTTTCTAGTTATTTCCATCTAAACGATATATATATATATATATATATATATATATATATATATATATATATATATATATATATATATATATATATATATATATATATATATATATATATATATATATATATATATATATAAAGGGTATTTTGATCCTAAAACTTTGCTTTTGTAGTTAGAACAATGAATTTCCCTTTTTTTGCTTTATTGCATTAAGGCATTTTTGCCATATTTCATTATAGTTTAGGTTACTATTGGTTTCCATGACAGGTAAAGACCTTTGCAAAATCTCATTTTCTAATTTAATTGTTTTCGAAATGCTGCAAATAAGTTAAAACAATGAGAGAAAGAATATAAAGTGTTCTAAAATTTGTTTATATTTTAATAAGATTATTCTTGAATTGGCCAGATATAGCAAGAAATTTATCATATTTAGAAAAATTTACATACATTTCAGATATCTTCTCAAAACTTCTAGAATGTTTTACCAGACACGTTTACAAGTTTCTAGAACATTTTAGAACATTCTGTTCAATGTAATCATTTCCAGAATATTCTAGAACTTTCTAGAATATTGTAGAAATATTTAGAAGTATCAAAAATTTTCTAGAATATACAAGGATTTTCTTGAATGATTCAGAATATTCTAAAGTAGGTTCAAGAATAATGTGGAAAGATTGAGAGCATTCTGGAACACATTCTAGAAAGACTAAGAATATTCTAGAGTACTGCTTGACAATATATAAGGGGCTTGCAGACTATCAATCAGTTCTACTGCTTTGGTTGCCTGAGAAGACACACCACAAGAGATGAAATTATATCAAGAGGCTGCAATCATTCTCCAGATGCATTTTGCTACATATGTGGTCAATTCATCAAGATAAGAGCAAAGGCATTTATTGTGACAGCATCTGAAAAAAAAAAAATGAAATTTACATATTTTGGGGCAAAAAATCATTGTAAAAGCAACAAAAGCAAAGTTTGACAAAAAATAATGGACATTTTTTATTGTTTTGCAATGAAAAGAGTTGGTAAAATAACACTTGTTTGTCAAAGACAAAAATCGTATTACATGGTGTTATAAGAAAACGACAGACAGTGTTCATTGTAGAAGAGGGGGACAGTACAGTGTAAATGAAGAAGAGGGGATAGTTGTCTGGAAGGCTGTGTCGAGTTGATAGATGGAGGAATTGAGTTTTTGAGGCATTGAACAATACCAAATTTGTTCTGCCTCAATCAGAAATTTTAAAGAGATCAGAAGTCTGGCATTCTGTGGCTTCTCTGCGGTAACTGTTTACTTCCTGAAGGGTTGGACGTCCATGAAAAGACTTGGAAAAGTGCAGGGTGGTATCATCAACGTAGGAGTGGATAGGACAAAAAGTTTGGTTTAGAAGATCATTGATGAATAATAGGAACAGAGTGGATGACACGAAAGAACCCTGAGGAACACCATTGTTAATAGATTTAGAAAAAGAACAGTGACCGTCTACCACAGCAGCAATAGAACGGTGAGAAAGGAAACCTGAGATCATGTTACAGAGAGAAAGATAAAAGCTGTAAGAGGGTAGTTTGCAAATCGAAGTTTTGTGCCAGACTCTGTCAAAAGCTTTTCTTATGTCTAAGGCAACAGTAAAAGTTTCACTAAAATCTCTAGAAGAGGATGACCAAGACTTAATAAGGAAACCAGAAGACCACCAGCAGACCTTCCTTGATGGAACCCATACTGGCGATCAGATAGAAGGTTGTGAAGTGATAGATGTTTAAGAACCTTCCTGTTGATGATAAATTTAAAAAAAAAATTAGATAAGCGGGAAATTAAAACAATAGAACGGTAGTTTGAGGGATTAGAACGGTCATCCTTTTTAGGAACAAGCTGAATGTAGGAAAAGTTCCATCAGGAAGAAGAGGTAGATATTGATAGACAAAGTTCAAACAGTTTGACTAGGCAAAGTGAAAGCACAGAGGCACAGTTTTTGAGAACAATAGGAGGTACCCCATCAGGTCCATAAGCCTTCTGAGGGTTAAGACCAGCGAGAGCATGAAAAACATCTTAATGGGTAACATGAAGTAGCTGGAGGATGGAAGACAGGGAGGCACAAGCCGTGAATAATCCAAGGTGGAGTTATCAGCAAAAGTTTGAAGGAAGATTTATTCTTTAGAAATAGATGAGATGGTAGTGGTGCCATCAGGTTGAAATATAGGAGGGAAAGATGAAGAAGCAAAGTTATTGTAGGTGTTTTTCGCTGGGTGCCAGAAGTCATGAGGAGAGTTTGACACTTTCTGTTAATGAAGGAATTTTTGGCTAGTGAAGAACAGACTTGGCATGGTTCCGGACAGAAACATAAAGTGGATGAGAGTAAGGTGATGGAACCCTCAGGTACCTTTCGTGGGTCATCTCTCTAACATGTATAGTGCGTGAAAATGTTGCCTTAAACCAAGGTCTGGAAGGTTTAGGGCGAGAGAAAGAATGAGGAACGTACGCCTACGTGCCAGATACTATCACCTATGCTATGCGCTTAGCACACAGAGATGGGTCTTTGACATGGAAGCAGTAGTCATTCCATGGAAAATCAGTGTAATACCTCCTCAGGTACCCCCCACTAAGTAGAGATAAAACGCCAGACACACCTCAGCTATGAGGGATCCTGAGGAGGTATTGGAGAGATAGGACAAGATATAGATATGAGGTTGTGATCGGAGAATCCCAATGGAGAAGAGAGGGTGACAGCATAAGCAGAATGATTAGAGATAAGGAAAAAGGTCAAGAATGTTGGCCATATCTCCAAGACGATCAGGAATACGAACAGGGTGTTACACCAATTGCTGTAAGTCGTAGAGGATAGCATAGTTAAAAGCTATTTCACCAGGATGGTCGGTGAAGGGAGATGAAAGCCAAAGTTGGTGGTGAATGCTGAAGTCTCCAAGAATGGAGATCTCTGTGAAAGGGAAGAGAGTCAGGATGTGCTCCGTTTTGAATTTAATCAAGTAGTCAATTTTTTTTTTTTTTTTTTCTAGTTAGAGGAGTTAAGTGTGAGGTATACTACACATAATAATAATAATAATAATAATAATAATAATAATAATAATAATAATAATAATAATAATAATAATAATAAAATAATAATAAAAAATCGTTCTTCCATCCAAGTCTGCCTGCAAGGTGATGGCATCCGAAGCTGACCTAATTAACTTACCTTCGTGTTATTCGCAAATTTATTAACATTACTTCTTATCCCACTACATATGTCATTAATATATATTAAAAACAACAATGATCCTAAAACTGATCCTTGTGGCATCCCGCTAATTACTCGATCTAACTCAGATTTAGAGCCTGTTGCCTAACCACGACCTTATCCTACCTAACACCTTTCCATCCATCTAGTGTGGCCCAACCTTTCCTAAAAACCTCTGATGGAGTATCTTGTCGAATGCCTTACTAAAGTTCAGGTATGTCATAACTATCCCTATTATCTCCCGCATCGTAAACTTTACTCTAAAAACTCAACAAGTTCGAAAGGCTTCATGATGCCATGGTATGACTGATTTATGAAGTTATGTTTCTCTAAATGTTCCCTAACACTCTACGATTATTGACTCCATTATTTTACCTACAATTTAAGTTAAGCTGACAAATTTATAACTAGATGTTAACGTTTTTTTTTTCTTAAAGAATGGTACTACATTCGTCTTCCTCCACATTACTGGTACCTCTCCTGAATCTAGCTATTTCCTAAAAACTATAATTAGTGGCTCACTAATAAGCTATTTACATTCCTTAGGTACACTGGGATATACTCGTATTTCCTCTGGTCTTTGTTACTTTTTTTTCAGTTTATCTATATCCTGTTCCACTATTTCCTTAGTTATGGAAATATCTATCAATTTTTTTTTTTCATTTCCCTCTGCTCTAAAAAACCTCTTCTCTATCAGGCATTTCAAGCATATTTTCCTTGGTGAAAACTGTTTAAAATTACTCGTTCAGAATTTTATCCATCTCTTCTCTAGATTTTACTCCCCATTAGATGTCTTTAAATGACCTATGAATTATTTATCAGTCCTTCATCCTATATACCTGATAGAATCCAATGGGGTCAGCCTTCGCCTGACTAGCTACCTTTAATTCGTAACTGTTTTATGCCTTCTTCGTTAACTTCTTGACTCTTCTAACCAACTCATTATATTGAGGCCTTAAATTGTTTTCCCTGCCTTTAATCCCTTGCATTTATTTATTTTTATTTTTCAGTCTTATGCAGTGTTTTGACATACCAGTCATCCACTTAGGGCCATTCTTCTGTGATCTTATTGTTCTATAAGGAACGTTTGTAATCTATCAACGAAATATTTATGCAACTCATCAACATTTATCTCCCCTAAACTCTCCATCCTGGCTCCCTTCATTGTCTCCCCTCCATCTTCCACCCGCTTCAACATAATCTCACTCATCTCAGCTTGACCTGACCCGCTAATCCCATACTCGCACCTTATTCCATCTCCCCCTTTCTTATCCCTCCATCTCATCTGGCCATTTCTCACCTCCTCTTGCCCTCCACCCTCAAACTTCACCACCTCAAACCTCGCCTTCCTTTATCTCCCTCACACTTGTCTTAGATCTCATCTGCCCATTCCCTCCCATCCGTTGCCAGTCAACTCTCTGGAGGTACCTTCTTAATCCCTCAAAATCTCCTCTCCAAATATATATCAATGATTATGTAAGTATTTGTTCCATAGGTGTGTTATTTAAAGTTGTGGCCGCCTTTGATAGAACGTGTTGTTGAAAAGTGTGTCCTTGTTTGTGTCAACTTACTTGTTTGCGATCTTCTGTAACATCTGTTGTCTGTCTATTAGTCTTCTTGCTTCCAAAGTGTCTAGTTTTAAGTGTTGTTTAAGTAAGGTGACAGATGTATTGTGTCTGTATTCACGCCTGGCCCCATATAGCACCTTTGTTTTGCATGGACTCTAATTAGTTGATTAATGTTAATGTAAGTCCGTGGGTCTCAGACGGTGTCGCATTATTCAAGGTGTGGCCGAACGAGTGAACCCTGGCTTCCTGCAGCTCTGTATCTGTATTTTTATCCATATAGTTTCAGAATCCATGTTAATTTCAGCGGCTAGGGTCACAACTAGTCCCGGCTTTGTCGCATTAAGATTCTGTGGTAACGGTCTGTTGTCTTTCCTGCGTAAGGCCATTGTATAGTCATGTCCGTCGGGAAGTCGGGAACACTTTACTGTCCTGAATGTCTTTTGTGAGCCAAGTATCTGTCCCTAGAATAATGTCTGGATCATAGGTATGGACGGTTTGATGAACGGCGGCTTTTCTTGTTAATGATGCTTCGGAAACTGATGCTGAGGTGCGAAGGGAAGATGACTCCATTTTATTTAAGGATTCATGTGTGGTGGCGAAGAGGAAAGAAGAGAGAATCTGTTGGAGATGGTGGCTGGGGTTATGGAAGGTGAACTGGCACCATGGAGGGTCTGGTTGGGTGTGGAATGGTGTGGATGGGCGGTGAGAGTGGATGAAGTTTGGGAGTCAAGCGTCATGTCTTGTCATCGGTCCTATGTAGGGGTGGACTTGTCAGTGAGTCTATCTATATGTTGGATGATGCTACCTATGGGTGATGTTGTGGTGGGATTTGGGTTTAAGGCGGAAATGATAAGGTAGGGTCTAAGAAGGTAAATTTATTGTTGTTAAGAATAGAGGGGTGAAAGAAGGAGGAAGTAGATTTGGGTGCGCCGCACTCCCAGCAGATCAGCTACAGACTCTGGCCCTCCAGCACATAGAACGGTGTCGTGAAACCCCTTACATAGCTGACGTAGTACCAGCCAGCATGCACATAGGCCTCACAGCAGAAGCCGCATTGAATAGCACACTAGCACCCACTTGATCGGTCGCCGGCAGAGCTGTCATGTGTATTTGGGAGCACAGTGGCCAGGGTGGACCAGAACACTAGTGTCACCATACATAAGCAGCACCAGTAACTGCTTAAATTATGTTGATTTTCCTTGCAAAGACTACTGCTCCCCTGTCAGAAACCCATCTCTATGTGCTGAGCGCATAACATAGATAATAGTGTCTGGAAAGCAGGCGTACATTTCTCACTCTTTCCCTCGATCTAAACCTTTCAGACCTTAGTACAACACAGCCTGTTCTCGTGCTAAACATCATAGAAAGGTGGCCCATAAAAGGCACTTGAACATTCTATCACCTGAATCTCATGCGCTCTATAATTCTGCCCGGAATCATGCCAATTCAGTTCTCCAACTAGCGAAAAACGCATTTATTAATAGAAAGTGTCAAAATCGTTTAAGATCTAACTCCCCATAATTTTACTTCCTCATCATTCCCTCCTTTATTTCAGCCCGATGGCACCACTACCATCTCATCAATTTCTAAATCTGAACTCTTCACTCAAAACTTGGCTAAAAACTCTACCTTGGATGGATCAGGCCTTGTTCTTCCTTCTCGTCCTCTCCTCTGACTACTTCATGCTACACATTAACATCTTTCCCAGTATTTTTTTTTTCCATTCTCTCGCTGGTCTAAACCCCATTAAGGCTTGTGGACCGGATGGGGTCTCTCCTATTGTCCTCCGAAACTGTGCCTCCGTGCTTGCACCTTGCCTAGTCAAACTCTTTCGACTTTCTCTGTCAACATCTACCTTTCTTTCTTCCTGGAAGTTTGTCTACATTAAGCCTGTTCCTAAAAAGGATGACCGTTCTAATCCTTCAAACTGCCGTCCTATTGCTTTAATTTCCTGCCGATCTAAAGTTTTTTAATCTCTCCGCAATAGGTCACTTCACAACCTTCTATCTGATCGCCAGTATGGGTTCTGTCAAGAACGCTCTACTGGTGATCTGACTTTCCTTACTGAGTCTTGGTCGTCCTCTTTTAGAGATTTTAGTGAAATAGGTATATCAAAAGCTTTTGATAAAGTCTGGTACAAAGCTTTGATTTCCAAACAACCCTCCTACAGCTTCTTTCCTTCTCTCTGTAATCTTATCTCAAGTTCCCTTTCTGACTGTTATATTGCTGCTTAACAGTGGTGTTCCTCAGGGTTCTGTCCTGCCACCCACTCTCTTCCTATTATTCATCAATGATCTTCTAATCCAAACTTCTTGTCCTATCCACTCCTACGCTGATAATACCACCCTGCACTTTACCACGTCTTTTCATAGACGTCTAACCCTTCAGGAAGTAAACAGTTAACGCAGGGAAGCAAAAGAACGCCTGATTTTTAATCTCTCCAGAATTTATGATTGGGCCAAAGCAAACTTAGTATTGTTTAATGCCTCAAAAACTCAATTCTTCCATCTATCAACTCGTCATAACCCTCCAGACAACTACCTCCTCTTTTTCAATGACACTCAATTGTCCCCCTTTTCTACGCTAAACATCCTCAGTCTGTCCTTTTCTTATAACCTAAACTGGAAACTTCGCATCATATCTCTAGCTAAGAGCGCTTCTATGAAATTAGGCCTTTTGAGACGTTTCCGCCAGTTTTTTCTCACCCCTCAAGTTGCTAGCTCTAAACAAGAGCCTTATCCGTCCATGTATGGAGTATGCTTCACATGTTTGGGGGGGTTTCCACTCATACCGCTCTTTTAGACAGGATGGAATCAAAAGATTTTCTTCTCATCAACTCCTCTTCTCTAACTGACTGTCTTAAGCCTCTTTCTCATCGCCGCAATGTTGCATCTCTAGCTATCTTCTACCGCTACTTTTCATGCTAATTGCTCTTCTGATCTTGTTAACTGCATGCATTACCTCGTTCCACGGCCTAGCTGCACAAGATTTTTTTTTTCTCTCTGGAGGAGGTAGTAGGCACCTGCCGAAACGATAATTACTCCCAGTGAGGTCTAAAGCGCTGGATCAGGGGGAGCTGTGAACTTATTAAACCCAACTGTGACTTCACTGAACGTTTCCCTTTGTGTATCACAACACAAATCGCAGTCACAGTTCTGCCATCTAATGACAACTCTCTTCCTTCACACAAAACTACAAGGACCTAAAAACACACACACCCTTAACTCAAAAATTCAAAATTATCATGGTTACTCCTACACCAGCCTCGGAGTCCCCATCTAGTGATGGGACCACAAATATCAACATGTCGGACTGCTCTTTTAATAACGACTTTAAGTATCTTGACACCTCCCCTCAACTTTTTTTTTTTTATTAAGTTCTCCAACATTCGCGGTCTTACATTTAATATTCAGTCAGTAGAATACCACCTCTCCTCTTCTAAACCTCATCTTATTCTCCTCACCGAAACACATGTGTCTGAAGCAACTGACAGTAGCCTCTTTTCTGAGCCTTGCTGCTTTCTCTATCCTCATTTTCAATCTAAAACTGGAGGTTTATGGGTCTATATGCCTCACAACTTAACCTGCTTTCTTGCCCACGCTCTTGAATCTTCCGAGTTTTCCACCATCTTGCTACGATTAGAGAGTCACTCTCAGACTATATTTATCTGTGCTGCATACCTCTCACCTAACTCCTCTGACTATAAAATTCTTTGAGTACTTAAATTCCAAAGTGGAGCACATTCTAACTCTCTTCCCTTTTGTAGAGAACTCTATTCTTGGGACCTTCAATGTTCACCAGCTTTGGCTTTCCTCTCCCTTCACTGACCATCCTGGTGAACTAGCCTTTAGCTTTGCTATCCTCCACGACCTACAGCAATTAGTGCAACACCTTACTCGTGTTTCTTTCTGACCATGTTGAAGATACATCAAACATTCTTGACCTTTTCCTGACCTCTAATCATTCTGCTTATGATGTCACCCTCCCTTTTCCGTTGGGCTCCCCCGATCACAATCTCATATCTGTATCTTGTCCTATCGCTCCAATCCCTCCTTAGGATCCCCCCTAAGAGGAGATGCCTCTGGCGTTTTGCCTGTGCTAGTTGGGGGGACCTGAGGAGGCATTTTGCTGATTTCCCATAGAATGACTACTGCGTCTGTGCCAGAGATCCGTCTTTGTGTGCCGAGCTCTTAACAGAGTTGATAGTGTCTGGCATGGAGGCATACATTCCTCACTCACTTTCTTACTTCCAAACCTTGGTTTAACACTGCTTGTTTTCCTTTTACTATACATGATAGAGAGGTGGCCCACAAGTGTCAAAATCTTTCAAGATCTAACTCCCCTCGTGACTTCTGGCATCTAGCCAAAAAATATCTCCAATAACTTTGCTTCTTCTTCTTTCCCTCTTTTTTTTTTTTTTTTGCAATCAGATGGCACCACTGATATCATATTTATCTCTAAAGCTGAACCGTTCGCTCAAATTTTTGCTAAAAACTCTACCTTGGACGATTCAGGGCTTGTTCCTGCCTCTCCTCCACCCTCTGACTACTTCATGCTACCTATTAAATTTCTCCGCAATGATGTTTTCCGTGCTCTCACTGGCGGAAACCCTCGGAAGCCTTATGGACCTGATGGGATCCCTCCTATTGTTCTCCGAAACTAGTCAAACTCTTTCATCTCTAGCTGTCAACATCTTTCCTGTCTTTCCTTCTTGCTGGAAGTTTGCCTTCATTCAGCCTGTTCCTAAAAAGGGAGACCGCTCTAATTCCTCAAACTACCGTCCTATTGATTTAATTTCCCGCTTATCTTATGTTTTTAAATCTATCCTCAACAGGAAGATTCTTAAACATCTATCACTTCACAACCTTCTATCTGATTGCCAGTAAGGGTTCCATCAAGGAAGGACTGCGAGTGATCTGGCTTTTCTTACTGAGTCTTGGTCATCCTCTTTTAGAAATTTTGATGAAACTTTTGCTGTTGCCTTGGATATATCAAAAGCTTTTGATAGAATGCGGTACAAAGCTTTGATTTCCAAACTACTCTCCTACGGCTTCTGTCCTTCTCTCTGTAACTTCATCTCAAGTTTCATTTGTGACCGTTCTGTTGCTGCTGGGGTAGACGTCATTGTTCTTCTCTTAAATCTATTAAAAATGATGTTCCTCAGAGTTCTGTCTTGTCACCCACTCTCTTCTTCTTATTCATCAATGACCTTCTAAACCAAACTTATTGTCCTACCCACTCCTACCCTGATGATACCACCCTGCACTTTTCCACGTCTTTTCATAGACGTCCAACACTTCAGGAAGTAAAAATTTCACGCATGGAATAGACAGAACGCCTGACTTCCGATCTTTCTAAAATTTCTGATTGGGGAAGGCTAAACTTGGTAATGTTCAATGCCTCAATAACTCAATTCCTCGATCTACCAACTCGATGCAACCTTCCAAACAACTATTCTCTCTTTTTCAATGACACTCAACTGTCCCCCTTCTTCTACATTGAATATCCTCGGCCTATCCTTTACTTATAATCTGAATCGGAAACTTTACATCTTATCTCTAGCTAAAACAACTTATATGAAGTTAAGCGTTCTGAGACGTCTCCGCCAGTTTTTTTCTTACCCCACCAGCTGCTAAATTTGTAGAAGGGCCTTATCATATATATATATATATATATATATATATATATATATATATATATATATATATATATATATATATATATATATATATATATATATATATATATATATATATATATATATATATATATATATATATATATATATATATATATATATATATATATATATATATATATATATATGCAGTATGCTTGACATATCTGGGGGATTCCACTCATACGGCTCTTCTAGACTGGGTGGAATCAAAAGATTTTCGTTTCAACTCCTCTGACTGTCTTCAGCCTCTCTCTCATCGCCGCAATGTTGCATTTCTAGCTTTCTTCTACCGCTATTTCCGTGTTAACTGCTCTTCTGATCTTGCTAACTGCATGCCTCCCCTCCTCCCGCGGCCTCGTTGCACAAGACTTTCTTCTTTCTATGACCCTTGTTCTCTTCACTTTTCTAATGCAAGAGTTAACCAGTATTTTCAATCATTCATCCCTTTCTCTTGTAAACTTTGCCTGCTTCTCTATTTTCACCTTCCTATGATATTCTTGAATTCTTCAAGAGGGAAGTTTCAAGGCACTTATCCTTTAATTTTTGACAACCGCTTTGGACCATTTTCTGGGAGTGGCTTCTCAATGGGCTATTTTTTTTACTGGATTTATGTTGCCCTTGGTCAGTGTCCCTCCTACATAAAAAAATAAAAAAAAAAGAATCTGTCCACCTCACTAATGCAAGAGTTAACCATTATTTTCATCCCTTTCTCTGGTAAACTCTGGAACTCCCTGCCTGCTTATGTATTTCCACCTTCCTATCAGTTGGATTCCTTCGAGAGGGAGGTTTCAAGGCACTTATCCTTAATTTTTTTTTACTAACGCTTTGGACTCTTTTCTGAGACCGGCATCTCAGTGGGCTCTTTTTTTTATTTTTTTTTTTTATTTTATTGGATATTTGGTGCCCTTGGCCGGTGCTCCTGCTACATGAAAGAAAAAAAAATACGCACACGCACACGCACACACACACACACACACACACACACACACACACACACACACACACACACACACACACACACACACACGCACACACACACACAAACACACACACACACACACACATTCATAAACACACACTTTTAATCCATGATACTGTAATATTTGTTGTCTTTTTCATATGCAATATTTACCTCAGACTCATAGGTGTTTTCAGGAGGCTCCCTTTTTGCACAATGGTAGATAAAAGGTAGGGCAGGAACCTTTCTCTAAGTCTATAGAAGTCACAACGTTCTGAAAATAAAAAAAAAGAATATATATATATATATATATATATATATATATATATATATATATATATATATATATATATATATATATATATATATATATATATATATATATATATATATATATATATATATATATATATATATATATATATATATATATATATATATATATATATATATATATATATATATATATATATATATATATATATATATATATATATATATATATATATATATATATATATATATATATATATATATATATATATATATATATATATATATATATATATATATATATATATATATATATATATATATTTATTTTTATTTATTTTTTTATTTTTATTTATTTTTTTTTTTATGTATGAAGGATACTGGCCAAGGGCAACAAAAATCTAATAAAAAAAAATGCCCACTGGGATGCCAGTCCCATAAAAGGGTCAAAGCAGTGGTCAAAAATTGGTGGATAAGTGTCTTGAAACCTCCCTCTTCAAGGAATTCAAGTCATAGGAAGGTGGAAATACAGAAGCAGAAGGGGAGCTCCAGAGTTTACTAGAGAAAGGGATGAATGACTGAGAATACTGGTTAACTCTTGCGTTAGAGAGGTGGACAGAATAGGGGTGAGAAAAAGAAGAAAGTCTTGTGCAGCGAGGCCGCGGAAGGAGGGGAGGCATGCAGTTAGCAAGATCAAAAGAGCAGTTAGCATGAAAATAGCGGTAGAAGACAGCTAGATATGCAATATTGCGGCGGTGAGAGAGAGGCTGAAGACAGTCAGTTAGAGGAGAGGAGTTGATGAGACGAAAAGCTTTTGATTCCACCCTGTCTAGAAGAGCAGTATGAGTGGAACCCCCCCAGACATGTGAAGCATACTCCATACATGGACGGATAAGGCCCTTTTACAGAGTTAGCAGCTAGGGGGTGAGAAAAACTGGCGGAGACGTCTCAGAACACCTAACTTCATAGAATCTATTTTAGCTAGAGATGAGATGTGAAGTTTCCAGTTCAGATTATAGGTAAAAGACAGACTGAGGATGTTCAGTGTAGAAGAGGGGGACAGTTGAGTGTCATTGAAGAAGAGGGGATAGTCGTCTGGAAGGTTGTGTCGAGTTGATAGATAGAGGAAATGAGTTTTTGAGGCATTGAATAATACCAAGTTTTCTCTGCCCCAATCAGAACTTTTTAGAAAGATCAGAAGTCAGGCGTTCTGTGGCTTCCCTGCGTGATATGTTTACTTCCTGAAGGGTTGGACGTCTATGAAAAGACGTGGAAAAGTGCAGGGTGGTATCATCAGCATAGGAGTGGATAGGACAATAAGTTTGGTTTAGAAGATCATTAATGAATAATAAGAAGAGAGTGGGCGACAGGAGAGAACCCTGAGTAACACCACTGTTAATAGATTTAGGAGAAGAACAGTGACCGTCTACCACAGCAGCAATAGAACGGTCAGAAAGGAAACTTGAGATGAAGTTACAGAGAGGATAGAAACCTTAAGAGGAGGAGGAGGCAGTAGACACCTGCCGAAACGATAATTACTCCCAGTGAGGTCTAAAGCACTGTTCAGGGGGTGCTGTGAACTTATCATTAAACCCAGCTGTGACCTCACTGAACGTTTCCCTTTGTATCTCACAACACAAGGGGGTAGTCACAGCCTGCCCTCTAAAGACAACTCTCTTCCTCCACACAAAACTACAAGCACCTAATAACACACACACCCTTCACTCAAAAAATTTTAAAATCATGTCGACTCCTACACCAACCTCGGAGTCCCCATCTGGGGACGGGACCATAAATGTCCCCAGGTCGGACTGCCTTTCCGTCGACAACCCTAAGTGTCTTGACACCCCCCTCAACTTTTTCTTCATTAACTTCTGCAACATTCGCCGTCTAAGATCTAATTTTCAATCTGTAGAACACCACCTCTCCTCTTCTAAACCTCATCTTCTTTTCCTCACTGAAACTCAGGTGTCTGAGGCAACTGACAGTAGCCCCTTTTCTGTTCCCTCCTACTTTCTCTATCCTCATTTTCGATCCAAAGCTGGATGCTGCGTTTATGTGTGCAATGACTTAACCTGCTCTCGTGCCCACGCTCTTGAATCTTCCGAGTTTTCCACCATCTGGCTACGACTACAGAATCATTCTCATACTAAATTTATCTGTGCTGTATACCTCTCTCCTAACTCCTCTGACTATAAAAAATTCTTTGACTACTTAACTTCCAAAGTGGAGCACATTCTGACCCTCTTCCCTTTTGCAGAGATCTCCAATCTTGGAGACTTCAATGTTCACCACCAGCTTTGGCTTTCCTCTCCCTTCACTGACCATCCTGGTGAACTAGCCTACAACTTTGCTATCCTCCATGACCTAGAGCAATTGGTGCAACACCCTACTCGTATTCCTGACCGTCTTGGAGATACGCCCAACATTCTTGACCTTTTCCTGACCTCTAATCCTTCTGCTTATGCTGTCACCCATTCTTCTCCGTTTGGCTCCTCCGATCACAATCTCATATCTTTATCTTGTCCTAACACTCCAATCCCTCCTCAGGATCCCCCTAAGTGAAGGTGCCTCTGGCGTTTTGCCTCTACTAGTTGGGGGGACCTGAGGAGGTATTTTGCTAATTTTCCTTGGAATGACTACTGCTTCCGTGTCAGAGACCCGTCTTTGTGTGCTGAGCGCATAACAGAGGTGATAGTGTCTGGCATGGAGGCATACATTCCTCACTCTTTTTCTCGTCCTAAACCTTCTAAACCTTGGTTTAACACAGCTTGTTCTCGTGCTATACATGATAGAGAGGTCGCCCACAAAAGGTACTTAAGCCTTCCTTCACCAGAATCTCATGCACTTTATATTTCTGCCCGGAACCATGCCAAGTCTGTTCTCCAACTAGCCAAAAACTCCTTCATTAACAGAAAATGTCAAAACTTTTCAAGATCTAACTCCCCTCGTGATTTCTGGCATCTAGCCAAAAATATCTCCAATAACTTTGCTTCTTCTTCTTTCCCTCCTCTACTTCAACCAGATAGCACCACTGCTATCACATCTATTTCTAAAGCTGAACTCTTTGCTCAAACCTTTGCTAAAAACTCTACCTTGGACGATTCTGGGCTTGTTCCTCCCTCTCCTCCACCCTCTGACTACTTCATGCCACATATTAAAATTCTTCGTAATGATGTTTTCCATGCCCTCGTTGGCCTAAACCCTCGGAAGGCTTATGGACCTGATGGGGTCCCTCCTATTGTTCTCCGAAACTGTGCCTCCGTGCTTGCACCTTGCCTAGTCAAACTCCTTCAGCTCTGTCTGTCAACATCTACCTTTCCTTCTTGCTGGAAGTTTGCCTACATTCAACCTGTTCCTAAAAAGGGTGACCGCTCTAATCCCTCAAACTACCGTCCTATTGCTTTAATTTCCTGCTTATCTAAAGTTTTTGAATCTATCCTCAACAGGAAGATTCTTAAACATCTATCACTTCACAACCTTCTATCTGATCGCCAGTATGGGTTCCGTCAAGGCCGCTCTACTGGTGATCTTCTGGCTTTCCTTACTGAGTCTTGGTCATCCTCTTTTAGAGACTTTGGTGAAACTTTTGCTGTTGCCTTGGACATATCAAAAGCCTTTGATAGAGTCTGGCACAAAGCTTTGATTTCCAAACTACCCTCCTACGGTTTCTATCCTTCTCTCTGTAACTTCATCTCAAGTTTCCTTTCTGACCGTTCTATTGCTGCTGTGGTAGACGGTCACTGTTCTTCTCCTAAATCTATTAACAGTGGTGTTCCTCAGGGTTCTGTCCTGTCACCCACTCTCTTCTTATTATTCATTAATGATCTTCTAAACCAAACTTCTTGTCCTATCCACTCCTATGCTGATGATACCACCCTGCACTTTTCCACGTCTTTTCATAGACGTACAACTCTTCAGGAGGTAAACATATCACGCAGGGAAGCCACAGAACGCCTGACTTCTGATCTTTCTAAAAGTTCTGATTGGGGCAGAGCAAACTTGGTATTGTTCAATGCCTCAAAAACTCAATTCCTCCATCTATCAACTCGACACAATCTTCCAGACAACTATCCCCTCTTCTTCAATGACACTCAACTGTCCCCCTCTTCTACACTGAACATCCTCGGTCTGTCCTTTACTTATAATCTGAACTGGAAACTTCACATCTCATCTCTAGCTAAAACAGCTTCTATGAAGTTAGGTGTTCTGAGACGTCTCCGCCAGTTTTTCTCACCCCCCCAGCTGCTAACTCTGTACAAGGGCCTTATCCGTCCATGTATGGAGTATGCTTCACATGTCTGGGGGGGTTCCACTCATACTGCTGTTCTAGACAGGGTGGAATCAAAAGCTTTTCGTCTCATCAACTCCTCTCCTCTAACTGACTGTCTTCAGCCCCTCTCTCACCGACGCAATGTTGCATATCTAGCTGTCTTCTACCGCTGTTTTCATGCCAACTGCTCTTTTCATCTTGCTAACTGCATGCCTCCCCTCCTCCTGCGGCCCAGCTGCACAAGACTTTCTTCTTTCTCTCACTACTATTCTGTCCACCTCTCTAATGCAAGACTTAACCAGTATTCTCAATCATTCATCCCTTTCTCTGGTAAACTCTGGAACTCCTTGCCTGCTTCTGTATTTCCACCTTCCTATGACTTGAATTCCTTCAAGAGGGAGGTTTCAAGACACTTATATACCAATTTTTGACCACTGCTTTGACCCTTTTAAGGGACTGGCATTTCAGTGGGCATTTTATTTTTATTAGATTTTTGTTGCCCTTGGCCAGTGTCCTTCCTACATAAAAAAAAAAAAAAAAAGTTTGGGAATCAAAGCTTTGTGCCAGACTCTGTCAAAGGCTTTTGATATGTCCAAGGCAACAGCAAAATCTTCACCAAAATCTCTAAAAGAGGATGACCAAGACTCAGTAAGGAAAGCCAGAAGATCACTAGTAGAGCGGCCTTGACGGAATCCATACTGGCGATAAGATAGAAGGTTGTGAAGTGATATATGTTTAAAAATCTTCCTGTTGAGGATAGATTCAAAAACTTTAGATAAGCAGGTAATTAAAGCAATAGGACGGTAGTTTGAGGGATTAGAGTGGTCACCCTTTTTAGGAACAGGTTGAATGTAGGCAAACTTCCAGCAAGAAGGAAATGTAGATGTTGACAGACAGAGCTGAAAGAGTTTGACTAGGCAAGGTGCAAGCACGGAGGCACAGTTTCGGAGAACAATTGGAGGGACCCCATCAGGTCCATAAGCCTTCCGAGGGTTTAGGCCAGCGAAGGCATGGAAAACATCATTGCGAAGAATTTTAATAGGTGGCATGAATTAGTCAGAGGGTGGAGGAGAGGAAGGAACAAGCCCAGAATCGTCCAAGGTAGAGTTTTTAGCAAAGGTTTGAGCAAAGAGTTCAGCTATAGAAATAGATGTGATAGCAGTGGTGCCATCTGGTTGAAGTAGAGGAGGGAAAGAAGAAGAAGCAAAGTTATTGGAGATATTTTTGGCTAGATGCCAGAAATCACGAGGGGAGTTAGATCTTGAAAGGTTTTGACATTTTCTGTTAATGAAGGAGTTTTGGCTAGTTGGAGAACAGACTTGGCACGGTTCCGGGCAGAAATATAAAGTGCATGAGATTCTGGTGATGGAAGGCTTAAGTACCTTTTGTGGGCCACCTCTATCATGTATAGCACGAGAACAAGCTGTGTTAAACCAAGGTTTAGAAGGTTTAGGACGAAAAAAAGAGTGAGGAATGTACGCCTCCATGCTAGACACTATCACCTCTGTTATGCGCTCAGCACACAAAGACGGGTCTCTGACACGGAAGCAGTAGTCATTCCAAGGAAAATCAGCAAAGTACCTCCTCAGGTCCCCCCAAGTAGCAGAGGCAAAACGCCAGAGGCACCTTCGCTTAGGGGGATCCTGAGGAGGGATTGGAGTGATAGGACAAGGTAAAGATATGAGATTGTGATCGGAGGAGCCCAACGGAGAAGAAAGGGTGACAGCATAAGCAGAAGGATTAGAGGTCAGGAAAAGGTCAAGAATGTTGGGCGTATCTCCAAGACGGTCAGGAATACGAGTAGGGTGTTATACCAATTGCTCTAGGTCATGGAGGATAGCAAAGTTGTAGGCTAGTTCACCAGGATGGTCAGTGAAGGGAGAGGAAAGCCAAAGCTGGTGGTGAACATTGAAGTCTCCAAGAATGGAGATCTCTGCAAAAGGGAAGAGGGTCAGAATGTGCTCCACTTTGGAAGTTATGTAGTCAAAGAATTTCTTATAGTCAGAGGAGTTAGGAGAGAGGTATACAGCACAGATAAATTTAGTATGAGAATGACTCTGTAGTCGTAGCCAGATGGTGGAAAACTCAGGAGATTCAAGAGCGTGGGCAAGAGAGCAGGTTAAGTCATTTCGCACATAAACGAAGCATCCAGCTTTGGATCGAAAATGAGGATAGAGAAAGTAGGAGGGAACAGAAAAGGGGCTACTGTCAGTTGCCTCAGACACCTGAGTTTCAGTGAGGAAAAGAAAATGAGGTTTAAAAGAGGAGAGGTGGTGTTCTACAGATTGAAAATTAGATCTTAGACCGCGAATGTTGCAGAAGTTAATGAAGAAAAAGTTGAGGGAGGTGTCAAGACACTTAAGGTCGTCGACAGAAAGGCAGTCCGACCTGGGGACATTTATGGTCCCCTCCCCAGATGGGGACTCCGAGGCTGGTGTAGGAGTCGCCATGATTTTAAAATTTTTTGAGTGAAGGGTGTGTGTGTTATTAGGTGCTTGTAGTTTTGTGTGGAGGAAGAGAGTTGTCTTTAGAGGGCTGGCTGTGACTGCCCCCTAGTGTTGTGAGACACAAAGGGAAACGTTTAGTGAGGTCATTATATATATATATATATATATATATATATATATATATATATATATATATATATATATATATATATATATATATATATATATATATTGCATCTTATAATTTCTTTAATATTTTTTACACGGTATCATAACTCATTACTAAGTTGCAGAATCTCTCTCTCTCTCTCTCTCTCTCTCTCTCTCTCTCTCTCTCTCTCTCTCTCTCTCTCTCTCTCTCTCTCTCTCTCTCTCTCTCTCTCTCTCTCTCTCTCTCTCTCTCTCTCTCTCTCTTTCTCTCTCTCTCTCTATTTTTTTTCTTCTTTTTTTTTTATTATTATTGTTTTTTTTTTTTTTTTCTGAGCGGTGGCGTGGATATATAGGGGACACTTATAGAATTTGGTGCAAAATTTAAGCCTCTGTGAAGCGCAGTATAGAACAGAGCTAATCATGGCAAGATAAAAATCGTGTTATGCTCATATTTTTGCTATTTATTTATGTATATTTTTCAAAAGCAAAAATATCTTGCAAGCTTCAAAATAAAACCACAATGATCTTCTTATGATCAACAGTAAGTTTGTACCGAGTGATATGATAAATAAGGATACAGTCAGTTTTCAGGAATTTTCATACATTAATTAAATGTGATTTTGTACTGGATGTACGGTTGTGGCTGTGGTTCAAGTTTTCCCAAGGGTGAAGGGAAACACGATTGTAGAAAGACTGCCGTATATTAAAAGAAAAACTGAGGTGATACAGTGGGGACGCAGAGCGCACGTATGATCATCCCCTGGGACAGCCGCCCAAGCTCTGGGTGCGAGGCGCCAGGAGGCGCGATGAGGGAGGCAATGTATGAAGCGCAGAAAATATGTGCTTGTACAATCTCACTGACCAGGGACAAATACCATTAGACGCCGAATTAATTATACTATTGATTATTTTCATTGCGATGGACTCACGAAAAAAATAATTGAGTTATAGCGAATTGAAATTGAAATTGTCTGGGAAAGAGCTGCTACATGTCCTTGGTAGGTATTCTGCCAAGGTGTGTTCTTATGTTCTTTAGTTGTTTATCATGGCTTTCGCCTACTACAACTGAGTCACTCTTTTGTCAACGTATTTATACTCTCTTACCGTGTAGTATTTCTGTTAAATATTATCTCAATTATTAATACAATGTCTATAGAATTACAAACAATCAGTAAGGTTCGCCAATGTCCGACTGCACGCCAAATAAAAAAAAAAAACTGTAATAACAAGAAAAGGAACAAGCGGAACCTCACTGGCACAGCGCATTACCCCCCCCCCCAAAAAAAAAGCCGCGACATGAAGTTCACAACCATCCGCCTATATTTCAGGCACCTCACCCATTGTAGAAGGAAGGCTGCGACCCACATGGGCCCCGATATACAAGCCCGTAAGTCCGTCATCCACACTTGGAAGACTCACCTACCAGCCCTAGAGCCCCGTAACTGGATGTATCGCCAATTAAGTTGACGGATAGCTAAACATTACTTCTCCTTTAAAGATAGTTGTGAAATTGGTAATTATATTACTGTTATGTGCACATTCTTATTCTATACGGAAATTTTGCGTAATGGCACTTAAGCAAATTACACAACTTTGAATAAGCTAACTATTATGGTAAATAGATTAATTTTCTTTTTATTATTATTATTATGATTATTATTATTATAATTATGACCATTATTATTATTTAATTATTTATTTTTTTCATAACTAAGTACTATCATGAAAACCTCAACGTGGTATAAGTCTAAGTGATGAAAACGCAAAACAGTAGATACATTTTGCATTTCACTTAAGTGTTAAGCCCCAGGTAAAGGTAAAAGTTTCCCACCCTCTGTCCCCACGCCACTCCCTAATTTCTCTCTCTCTCTCTCTCTCTCTCTCTCTCTCTCTCTCTCTCTCTCTCTCTCTCTCTCTCTCTCTCTCTCTCTCTCTCTCTCTCTCTAATGATAATAATGATAATAATAATAATAATAATAAAAATAATAATAATAATAATAATAATTATAATAATAATAGTAATGAGAGAGAGAGAGAGAGAGAGTAAGAGGATGACGTCCATCTGCAGATGGGGGAGGAATCAGCTAAGGGAGGACAGAAGGCGAAAGCTCAGTGGCCCAGGTGTTGGCAACAAGACCTGGTGGAATCTGGTGAAGGAGCAGCAAGGAGCATGTCACCGCGAGACTCTTCCTCCACTCACCAGACCTGACGGATCCACTGCCACGAGTAGTGCAGACAAGGCCACATTCCTCGCCGAGCTTTTCGCCAACAAGATGAAGGTTGATGACTCGGCACGACCTGTACCACAGCTGGCCCCGGAAACTGATTGCACTGTCACCACTGTCCTGGTGACGGCAGAGCAGGTTGAGCGGCTACTCGGTGCGGTGGATGTGGGTAAAGCCACAGGCCCGGATGACGTCAGCCCACGGCTCCTCAAGCACTGCGCTAGAGAGCTGTCAGCTCCTCCAACCATCGTCTTCACATCTTGCCTGAGGGAGAAGAAGTGGCCCTCAGTATGGAAGGAAGCGCGTGTGGTTCCGGTCCACAAGAAAAAACTCAAGGGTCTGAGCCCAGCAACTACAGACCCATCTCCCTGCTCTCAGTGCTGGGCAAGTTACTGGAGCAAATAGTGGCTGCTGCCATCTGCCAACACCTGAGCGAAAACCACCCCCTCTCAGACAGGCAGTTTGGGTTCAGGCCTGGCAGATCCACCGCAGACCTCCTCCTCATCCTCTCCAAGGACTGGCAAGATGCCCTGGAAGAAGACCTGGACACCCTTGTGGTGGCCCTGGACATTGCTGGGGCTTTTGACAGGGTCTGGCACGCGGGGCTCATTGAAAAGCTTCGCGCCAAGGGTGTCCAAGGTGACCTGCTAATGCTGCTCGAAGATTACCTCCAGGGTAGGACCCTTCGGACCCTTCAGGTAGTAGTCAATGGGCAGTCATCAAGGCCTTCACCTGTCCGGGGCTCAGTTCCACAAGGCTCCGTCTTGGGCCCAGTCCTATGGAACACATACATCGACGACCTCCTCCGGCAGCTGTTATCTGTGGCAGCATACGCCGACGACTGCACACTCTCCCCGCTCCTACTGCCGCCTCGACAGTCAGCGTGCCGTCACTGAGCTGAACAGGCAGCTCGGACTGGTGGAGCAGTGGGGAAAGATGTGGCAGGTTAACTTCGCTCCTGAGAAGACGCAGGCGATGGTCATCTCGCGGTCCCCAGGTGCCTCACACGCAGTCTCAGGACAACTGCGTTTTGGAGGCAAGAGCCTGCCACTTCAGGATTACATCAAGATCCTGGGCGTGTCTGTGGACCGCGGCCTACGCTTCGATCACCACATCGCTCCGAGTTTCTGCCCTGCACAGGATGGCGAACACCCTCGACCCACGGGGCATCCTCACGCTATACAGGGCACAGATACGCCCATGTATGGAGCACGGTGCCCTGTCCTGGATATCGAGTGCCACCACCCACATACAGAGACTGGATGCTGTGCAGCGGCGAGCCCTGCGCTTGGTGGCCACCGATGAGGACCAACAGCACCCACCACCAGTAACGTCACTGGAGCACCGCCGGGACGTGTCGGCACTAGTGGTGTGCCACAAAACTCAGGTGCAGAGGGTCCCTCACCTCGACCCCCTGAGGCTGCTGCCCCACACAGTGCAGAGATGCACCAGAGCTGCGGCTAGTAGCGACGAGCTAGTAGTGAAGGTGCCTCGATCTCGCTCTAGCCAACACCAGCGCACCTACACAGCCAGGACTTCGCGGATGTGGAACATATTCACGGCGGCCACGCCCCAAGTGCAGGACATGTCCACGCACCAGGTGAAGCTAGCAGCCCACAGCTGGCGTAGCACGCACCTGTCCCCACTGGCGCTTTAAATTTTTATTATTTTATGGTATTATTGTATTACTATTATTATCTTTATGTTAAGTATGTATAGTGTTATTCCTGTAAGTAATACTATCATAGGCTTTTTAAATAATTCCATACTCAACGTGGAATTTTAAGCTTTTCTGTAAATATTTGTAAAAGAGAGAGAGAGAGAGAGAGAGAGAGAGAGAGAGAGAGAGAGAGAGAGAGAAGAGAGAGAGAGAGAGAGAGAGAGAGAGAGAGAGAGAGAGAGAGAGAGAGAGAGAGAGAGAGAAGCACGTACTGGAGTCAGCACAGTGACAAGCCGAGACTTCGTTCTAAGTGGCCAACAAGTGTGTGTGTGTGTGTGTGTGTGTGTGTGTGTGTGCCTCTTTTTCAGTTATTAATATAATTTTATTGTTATCATTACTTTTTGTTTCCTTATTTATTAACATTATTACTCTCTCTCTCTCTCTCTCTCTCTCTCTCTCTCTCTCTCTCTCTCTCTCTCTCTCTCTCTCTCTCTCTCTCTCTCTCTCTCTCTCTCTCTCTCTCTCTCTCTCCATCCTTCTCTCCCCACCATATGACCTCACTTCCCCCTCCCCTCATCGATGACCTGTTCTTCGTCTTCGTTACTGAACCTAAGAATTTTGCTTACGCCCCCCTTGATATAACACTTATACCACTTAAAGCCTTTTATCAGATCCCCTCTTAACCTACGTCTCTCTAAAGAATGTAAATTTAACAGCTTCAATTTCGCTTCGTAAGGAATGCTCCTCACTGCCTGTATCCTTTTAGTCCTTTGTACTGATTCTAATAGACCTATATCCTTCCTGTAATATGAAGACCAGAACTGCACAGCATAGTCTAGATGGGGTCTGACCAGCGCCAAATATTACTGTAATATTACTTCGGGACCTCTACTTTTAACACTCCTAAAAAAGAATCCTAATATCCTATTTGCCCTGTTTTTCGCCTCTCTGCATTGCTTTCTTAGACGGAGTTCAGAACTAACTATAACTCCTAAATCATTTTCGTACCCAGAGCCTACCAGAGCTTTTTGTTTATTGTGGTTTTCCTCTATCTACGCTAAGTATTTTGCATTTGTTGATATTAAACTGCATTTGACATTTGTCTTTCTATTCGTCCATTTTATCCAAATCTGCCTGCAAGGCGATAGCATCCAATTATGACCTATAGTCGGTTCAGAGCATGAAGTCCCTTCAAGGTATTGCAGATTCTGGAATTCCCTTGAGTGCGACGATGCCAGTTCGTCCGCCAATTATTGGATTAACAGTCTGTTCCCCTTCCTTCACACCTGTTTATCTCTCTCTCTCTCTCTCTCTCTCTCTCTCTCTCTCTCTCTCTCTCTCTCTCTCTCTCTCTCTCTCTCTCTCTCTCTCTCTCTCTCTCTCTCTCTCTCTTTTTTTTTTTTTTTTTTTTTAGGAGTTAAGTTTGGAGAAAGTTTGTTTTTTGCAATGTGAATTGGTTAATTTTATCTGGACAGGATTTTTATTTGTAGCTCTTTTTATATGATATAATGATTTTAGTGAAATGATTTTTACTTTAAGCTCCTTGTAATCGCAAAAATTCTGTCAATAAACTATAATAATCTCTCTCTCTCTCTCTCTCTCTCTCTCTCTCTCTCTCTCTCTCTCTCTCTCTCTCTCTCTCTCTCTCTCTCTATATATATATATATATATATATATATATATATATATATATATATATACATATATATATATATATATATATATATATATATATATATATATATATATATATATATATATATATATATATATATATATATATATATATATATATATATATATATATATATATATTATTTATATTATATTTATGTAATATTTATTTATTATCAATTTTTTTTTTTTTTTTTTTTTTTTTTTTTTTTTTTTTTTTTTTACACACCACCATATATAAGTTTCATCTAGATATACGATGTTTTGGGAGGCCTGCTTGACTATTTTATGTCTTGCAAAAACGTATTGCGAGCTGCCGCAACATTACTCCTTTCCATCAGGAATGTGCGGCCATCAACCTTGGCATATTTGAAGCCAATCTCCTGCAGAATCTTGTGAAGGGAGGTTTTACAGCCACTGAAGGATATTTTTTTTTCCTTGAGTTCTTCTTGAATTTTTTTAGCAGTCAGGACTTGATGGCTCTCATAAAATGCCAAGACTGTTCTTCTTACAACATATTTATCAAAGTCGTCTATAGTGGTGAAAGGTGCAGAATATCTCCGCTTCTTTGGTAACAAAAAACACAATCCTTTCTGGTGATGTCCGGCCTCGTTTCGAGCAGATTCTTTGAACAGTTTTCTTGGAAACATTGGTGTCTTTTACAGTCCATGCAGTAAGATAAGGAATCCATTACAAGCTTTCTCTTCAGTGAAATACTTGTTGACGTAGTAAAGCATTTCCATTTCCTTGCTATGCAGGACTCTGGAACGCGAGCAAGTTTGAGTTGTAGCTTCCATCATGGGTGGTGGCAAGAAAGGAAGTGAGCAGTCTCCCTCAATACATCTATCGTTTTACTCCGTCACTTCTTCAAAATCCCTTTCCCACTGCTCCTCCTTCTCCTCCTTACACACACACACACACACACACACACACACACACACACACACACACATACGAGCGAGTGCTAATCCCTTTT
>NC_087169.1:8059644-8074644 GCF_035594125.1 Scylla paramamosain
TGTAAGATACTTTCTTATGATTAAATGTATACCAAAGATGTAATATGTATATTAGTATATAAGTATGTAACATGTGGATTTTCAGCTGTAAGGCTGAAAAATTAGTAAACCGATTATTATTATTATCATTATTATTATTATTGTTATTATTATTATTATTATTATTATTATTATTATTATTATTATTATTATTATTATTATTATTATTATTATTATTATTATTATTATTATTACTATTATCATTATTATTAATATTTTTATTATTATCATTATTATTATTATTATTATTATTATTATTATTATTATTATTATTATTATTATTATTATTATTATATTATTATTATTATTATTATTATTATTATTATTATTATTATTATTATTATTATTATTATTATTACACACACACACACACACACACACACACACACATTAATATGATATAAGAATGAGCATAATTTTTTTTTTCTTTTTCGTTATGAATGGATGAGGACATTAATTTTAAACAAACTGATATTGTATTAAAAAAATAAAGATTTATAAAATCGGTAAAAAAAATAAATAAAATAAATAAATCATATATATATATATATATATATATATATATATATATATATATATATATATATATATATATATATATATATATATATATATATATATATATATATAATAAATCCTTGTCATATAGCCCCTCCCCTTTCCCCAACAAGCTTGAGGGATTTGTGAGAGGAGCGGAAAGCGGGGCTTTAGGGTGGAGGAAGCCAAATTTGGACATTTATGAAAAATAAGTCTAAGTATGAGACGCCATACTTTGACACCTGGGAAAATTTCAAGCCTAGCCTCTCTTTATTTTACCAGTCCTAAACTAACATGGGTCACGACAAAATTTCGCTATTTAAGTTTGCGTCAACTGCACTCACCTACCATTTTGACACTGGGAAGCCAACTGACTGGCTGCCACGGAGGCTATGTATGGACAAAAAAGTTTTTTTTTTTTTTTTTTTTTTTTTTTTTTTTTTTTTTGACTACATAGAAATTACTTCCTGGGGCGCATAAGAAGTGTTCCAGACCTCTGGTGAGTGAAAGTAGCCGCACACAAATTGTGGACTTAAGCTCTGGAAGGCACCTCTAATTTGCAACTGATTTGTGAGTTAACTATAGGAAGGTGCTACCTAAAAGTTTTACTAACGTACACTACGGTAAATATATTTTATATCTATATTACTATCCAACAGTCAATAATAATAATAATAATAATAATAATTATCGGAAACATTAACTATAAAATGATATCTAAATCTGAGGATATATAGGATGCTTTGTGTACAAAACAAGATAATTTAAACCATTTTGAACATAAAAAAAAAAAAAAGTAATCTTTGAAATTGACACTGACGCTGTTTATCAGCAATAATTATTAGAGAACAATAAGCAGATAGCAGTCACTGAATTAAGAATATCATGCATTTTTTTTGTTTGTTTTTGTTTTTCGCGGTTTTTTTTTTCTTGAATTTTCATTTAGCATAGATCATCAAATTTCCCATAATTTGGTGTGGAGAGGTTCCAATCACTCTACTTGTTACACAAAATTATTTGTTTAGACTATTTTCCACTGATATTTATTATTAAAGTTATAATAATTGTAAGAGATATGATTTAAAACCTAATAAATTCATTTTTACAACTAGAATGAGGGCTCCTCCGATCACAACCTCATTCTTGTTCTATTGCTCCAATCCCTTCTCAGGTCCTCCCACAGCGGAATAGCCTCTGGCGTTTTGTAGGGGCCCTTATGAGGGCCCGTACAAAACGTGTCACAGACCCGTCTCTGTGTGCTGAGCGCATAAAAGAGGTGATAGGCGTACATTCCTCCCTCTCTCTCTCTGTCCCTAAACCTTCCAAATCTTAGTTTAACACAGTCTGTTCTCACGCTATATATTATGGTACTGCTACTGGTGATCTTCTGGCATTCCTTTCGGAATCTTGGTCATCCTCTTTTGCGAGTTTTGGCGAAACTTTCGCTGTTGCCTTAGACATATGAAAAGCTTTTGATAGAGTCTTCCCCAAAGCTTTGGTTTCCAAACTAACCTCCTAAGGCTTCTATCCTTCTCTCTGTAATTTCATTTCAAATTTCTTTTCTGACCGTTCTATTGCTGTTATGGTGCACAATCACTGTTCTTATCCTAAAACTATTAAACGTGGTGTTTCTCAGGGTTATGTCCTGTCACCCATCCTCTTCTTATTATTCATCAATGATCTAACTCAAACTTCTTGTACTATCCACTCTTACGCTGATGATATCACCCTGCACTTTTCTACGTCTTTTCATAGATATCCAACTCTTCAGGTTGTAAACAGTTCATGCTGGGAAGCCACAGAACGCTTTATTTCCGATCTCTCTAAAATTTCTAATTGGAGAAGAGAAAATTTTGTATTGTTCATTGCCTCAAAAACTCTATTCCTCCATCTGTTAACTAGACACAACTTTACAGATAACTATGCCCCTTTTTCAATGACATTCAACTATCCCCCGCTTCTACACTGAACATTCTACATTCTTCATCCTGAACATCCATGCTTCACATGTTAGGGGGAATTCCACTTATACCGCTATTTTAGACAACGTGGAATCAAAAGCTTTTTGTCTTATTAATTCCTCTCCTCAAACTGACTGTCTTTAGCCTTTTTCTTATCGCCGCAATGTTCCATCTCTTGTTGTTTTCTACCGATATTTTCAAGGTAACTACGCTTCTGATCTTGTTAACTGCATATCTTTCCTCCTACAGTGGCCTCGCTGCACAAGATTTTCTTCTTTCTTTCATCCCTATTCTGTCCACCTCCTTAACGCAAGGGTTAACCAGTATTCTCATTCATTCATCCCTTTCTCTGGTAAATTACAACTCCCTGCCTGTTTCTGTATTTTCTCATTTGTATGACTTGAACTCTTTCAAGAGGAAGGTTTCAACACACACACACACACACACACACACACACACACACACACACACACACACACACACACACACACCCACACACACACACACACACACACACACACACACACACACACACTCTCCATTTGTAAAACAAATAGAAAGATTGGGCACAGAAGAAATCAAGTCGTATAAGCAATGAACTGGATAGGTAGGCAGATGAAAATTGCCACTTAGAGCAAAATGCAACAAACTAAAAGAACTGAATCAAGCTTCAATCATCAATTTCAGTCCGTACTGCACATAGCTGTACACTCATGAATTTTCACTTATTTCTAAACATTTTGCACTAGTCTCATTTCTCTTGGTGCACCCTTGGAGCCTCTCTCTCTCTCTCTCTCTCTCTCTCTCTCTCTCTCTCTCTCTCTCTCTCTCTCTCTCTCTCTCTCTCTCTCTCTCTCTCTCTCTCTCTCTCTCTCTCTCTCTCTCTCTCTCTCTCTAATTTTACACTGCCCTATCTGAATTATCTTTAATAAACATTCCGCAAATCATCTTATCTTTCCTTACCTTTTTTTATTACTTTTTCACCACCTTAACTTTCCTCACTTTAAATTCTACTCATTTATCTAGACCCATAATGCTCTGCTCTAACCTACAGTTCTTTCTAACGTTATACTACCCTTACTTTCTTTTACAATCTAACCTTTTCTATCTTAATCTACCTATAATTTACCTAACCTAACCTTCCCTTACCTAACCTTACTTCAAGCTATCCTTTCTTACTAACTCCAACAAATTGTTCTTCCTAACACAACTCTAGCCTTACTTTATTCATTGCCTAATTTTATCTATCTAAATTTATCAACAGCTCACCTACCATAGGTAACCTGCCTTTAACCTAACCATTCTACAAGCTCATATTACCTTAGCAAGCCTTACTTCATTTATACACTTCACCTAACCCTACTTCACCTGTTATTAATTTCTAACCCTAATTTACCTTACCTTACCCCAACTCTAAGTCTGAATCACCTAACTCAATCTAACTTACCTTATTATAATTATGAGTTTATCATCAAATTGTATACTTAGTAATGACCTATAGGTAAAAATAATGCAATCTCCGCAATATACCTCCTTGGTTATTTGTTCGCTGCTTTCCTGGAAGGCTTACTGTATTGTGTTGTCATTACTTTGTTTTATCTTACTGTACCAGCTAGATAATCTCTCACCTTAATTACAACTCATATACCTCATACTTAATCTACTAAAGCCCAAATATTATTTGTGTATATACCGGTATCTGCGTGTGTGTGTGTGTGTATATATATATATATATATATATATATATATATATATATATATATATATATATATATATATATATATATATATATATATATATATATATATATATATATATATATATATATATATATATATATTTTTTTTTTTTTTTTTTTTTTTTCTTCATTCTAGCTCACTTTTTCTAACGTAATTTATGTTAATACTTATGTTAATACTTATGTAACTTATGTTAGACATTTAACTTAAGAATACTTTTCCTGCCATTTTTTTTTTTCCTTTTCTTTCTTTACCTTCTACTTACAAAGTCCATACTTATTCGTATAATCTGTTGTTTTACACTGGCCAAGGGCAACAAAAATCCAATAAAAAAATATGGCAACTGAAATGCCAGTCCCATAAAAGGGTCAAAGCAGTGGTCAAAAATTGATGAATAAGTGTCATGAAACCTCCCTCTTAAAGGAATTCAAGTCATAGGAAGGTGGAAATACAGAAGCAGGCAGGGAGTTCCAGAGTTTACCAGAGAAAGGGATGAATGATTAAGAATACTGGTTGACTCTTGCGTTAGAGAGGTGGACAGAATAGGGGTGAGAGAAAGAAGAAAGTTTTGTGCAGCGAGGCCACGGAAGGAGGTGAGGTATGCAGTTAGCAAGATCAGAAGAGCAGTTAGCATGAAAATAGCGGTAGAAGACAGTTAGATATGCAACATTGCGGCGGTGAGAGAGAGGCTGAAGACAGTCATTTAGAGGAGAGGAGTTGATGAAACAAAAAGCTTTTGATTCCACCCTGTCTAGAAGAGCAGTAGGAGTGGAACCCCCCCAGATATGTGAAGCATACTCCATACATGGACGGATAAGGCCCTTGTACAGAGTTAGCAGCTGGGGGGGTGAGTAAAACTGGCGGAGACGTCTCAGAACACCTAACTTCATAGAAGCTGTTTTAGCTAGAGATGAGATGTGAAGTTTCCAGTTCAGATTATAAGTAAAGGACAGACCGAAGATGTTCAGTGTAGAAGAGGGGGACAGTTGAGTGTCATTGAAGAAGAGGGGATAGTTGTCTGGAAGGTTGTATCGAGTTGATAGATGGAGGAATTGAGTTTTTGAGGCATTGAACAATACCAAGTTTGCTCTGCCCCAAGAAGAAATTTTAGAAAGATCAGAAGTCAAGCGTTCTGTGGCTTCCTTGCGTGATATGTTTACATCCTGAAGGGTTGGACGTCTATGAAAAGACGTGGAAAAGTGCAGGGTGATATCATCAGCGTAGGAGTGGATAGGACAATAAGTTTGGTTTAGAAGATCATTAATGAATAATAAGAAGAGAGTGGGTTACAGAACAGAACCCTGAGGAACACCACTGTTAATAGATCTAGGAGAAGAACAGTGACCGTCTACCACAGCAGCAATAGAACGGTCAGAAATTAAACTTGAGATGAAGTTACAGAGAGAAGGATAGAAACCGTAAGAGGGTAGTTTGGAAATCAAAGTTTTGTGCCAGACTCTATCAAAAGCTTTTGAAATGTCCAAGGCAACAGCAAAAGTTTCACCAAAATCTCTAAAAGAGGATGACCAAGACTCAGTAAGGAAAGCCAGAAGATCACCAGTAGAGCGGCCTTGACGTAACCCATACTGGCGATCAGATAGAAGGTTGTGAAGAGATAGATGTTTAAGAATCTTCCTGTTGAGGATAGATTCAAAAACTTTAGATAGGCAGGAAATTAAAGCAATAGGACGGTAGTTTGAGGGATTAGAACGGTCACCCTTTTTAGGAACAGGTTGAATGTAGGCAAACTTCAAGCAAGAAGGAAAGGTAGATGTTGACAGACAGAGATGAAAGAGTTTGACTAAGCAAGGTGCAAGCATGGAGGCACATTTTCGGAGAATAATAGGAGGGATCCCATCAGGTCCATAAGCCTTCCGAGGGTTTAGGCCAGCGAGGGCATGGAAAACATCATTGCGAAGAATTTTTATAGGTGGCATGAAGTAGTCAGAGGGTGGAGGAGAGGGAGATACAAGCCCAGAATCGTCCAAGTTAGAGTTTTTAGCAAAGGTTTGAGCAAAGAGTTCAGCTTTAGAAATAGATGTGATAGCAGTGGTGCCATCTGGTTGAAATAGAGGAGGGAAAGAAGAAAAAGCAAAGTTATTGGAGATATTTTTGGCTAGATGCCAGAAATCGCGAGGGGAGTTAGATCTTGAAAGGTTTTGACATAGTCTGTTAATGAAGGAGTTTTTGGCTAGTTGGAGAACAGACTTGGCATGGATCCGGACAGAAATATAAAGTGCATGAGATTCTGGTGATGGAAGGCTTAAGTACCTTTTGTGGGCCACCTCTCTATCATGTATAGCACGAGAACAAGCTGTGTTAAACCAAGGTTTAGAAGGTTTAGGACGAGAAAAAGAGTGAGGAATGTATGCCTCCATGCCAGACACTATCACCTCTGTTTTGCGCTCAGCACACAAAGACGGGTCTCTGACACGGAAGCAGTAGTCATTCCAAGGAAAATCAGCAAAATACCTCCTCAGGTCCCCCCAACTAGCAGAGGCAAAACGCCAGAGGTACCTTCGTTTAGGGGGATCCTGAGGAGTGATATTGGAGTGATAGGACAAGATAAAGATATGAGATTGTGATCGGAGGAGCCCAACGGAGAAGAAAGGGTGACAGCATAAGCAAAAGCACTATAGGTCAGGAAAAGGTCAAGAATGTTGGGCGTATCTTTAAGACGGTCAGGAATACTAGTAGGGTGTTGCACCAATTGCTCTAGGTCATGGAGGATAGCAAAGTTGTAGGCTAGTCCACCAGGATGGTCAGTGAAGGGAGAGGAAAGCCAAAGCTGGTGGTGAACATTGAAGTCTCCAAGAATGGAGATCTCTGCAAAAGGGAAGAGGGTCAGAATGTGCTCCGCTTTGGAATTTAAGTAGTCAAAGAATTTCTTATAGTCAGAGGAGTTAGGTGAGAGGTATACAACACAGATAAATTTAGTATGAGAGTGACTCTGTAGTCGTAGCCAGGTGGTGGAAAACTCGGAAGATTCAAGAGCGTGGGCACGAGAGCAGGTTAAGTCATTGCGCACATAAACGCAGCATCCAGCTTTGGATCGAAAATTAGGATAGAGAAAGTAGGAGGGAACAGAAAAGGGGCTACTGTCAGTTGCCTCAGACACGTGAGTTTCAGTGAGGAAAAGAAGATGAGGTTTAGAAGAGGAGAGGTGGTGTTCTACAGATTAAAAATAAGATCTTAGACCGCGAATGTTGCATAAGTTAATGAAGAAAAAGTTGAGGGGGGTGTCAAGACATCTAGGGTCGTCGACATAAAGGCAGTTCGACCTGGGGACATTTATGGTCCTCTCCCTAGATGGGGACTCCGAGGCTGGTGCAGGACCTGAACAATTCTCACTGGGGACTTTAACATTAATTTATTTGAACATTCCACTCATCTTCCTACCAACTTATTGTTCAACACAATGCAAACTCTAAATTACTTTCTTCATATATCTCGACCAACAAGATTTCCTGACAGCCCTGACCTTGGTCAACCATTGTAAACGCCACATAGTGATGATGGTGGTGGCGCTGATAGATTAGTTTACCCTCAGACCGTTTTCTAGATGGATTTGCTATGTGTAGATTATTACACCATGTTTTTCAATACAACATAACAGAAGAATGTCATTTATATGTAATTAATATTGTATATTAAACTGTATAACATTGTAACTCTGCATTTCCTGTAATATGACCATAATATGATGAAAGCATGAACAGTAGCTAATGAGTAGAAGTGAGAAATGAAATTAGCCAGCGGGCATCCATGCCCCATTTGGCGCGGAGGAATGGAGAAGACAGAGGGACTTGTTTCGACCAGGTCGCCAGTCGCACAATTTCCTTTATTTCGAGATCTGCCCCTCCACCCTTTGATTGACAGCTTTTCATAGTGTACCTGAGCTGTAGTAAGGTGTACGGTGGACCATAGAGATCTGATTAGGAGCCGTTGCAATGAGTTTTGGAAGGAATATGCTTTGGTGAGTAACAGTGATTTTTACTGAGTCAGCAATTGCTTTGTGCATAGAATTTGTGTGGTTATTTTGTTACGTAGGCGTAGATATATTATTATTGTATTCTGTAGTCATGTATTTGTCGGTAGAAACGAGTTGTACTGAGATACGCTGATGTTATGAAGGAATAAACAAGACCGTGTACTCGGAACAAGAGTTTACAGTATTCCACCACTTCGACGAGTTTATAGATGCAGCAGACGATTACAACCATCATTACCAGACCATATCTGGACTAATTTCACACCTCCATAATTATCAGGTATTTTCCATTATTATATGACTGATCATCTCCCTATATTTATAAATATTATTCAGCACTCTGTGCCAAATGCCAAACATAAGATTGTCTTTAGAGACCTTAACACAAATAACCAAAGTTTATTTACCAGTGAAATAAAAAGGATAAATTGGGATGAAATACTCAATCTGGTAGTCGGAAATGATAATTTTAACCTATTCTTTAATATTGTTTATGAACTCTATAACAAATGCTTTCCAGTAAAAAAAACAAATATGTAACAGAAAAAAAGACTCCAAAACGCTAACTACCGGAATACTTAATTCAATTAGATATAAATGTAAACTTTTTAAGATGTATAAACTTAGTCAAATTTCACACATGATATTCAAACAATATAGGAACAATCTAACTCAAGTTATACGTGCTGCCAGATCCAACTATTATCGTCAAATATTTAATAATTTTAGAAGCAACACAAAGAATATTTGGTAAACAATCAATAAAATAAGAGGCAATACACAAAATAAAAACACAATTAAAACATTGCAGTATAATGATTTCCTATTCAGCAGCCCATCTGATATCTCTGAAGTTTTTAGTAATTACTTCTCTAATATTGCCCCGGAACTAGATAGTAATCACCCATAATCTAATAATACAAACCCAATTGATTATATAAGAGACAATCACTCACACTCAATTGTATTTCCTGCCATTACACCGTGTGAAGTCAATGCAATAATAAAGTCATTAAATAATAAAAATTCTGGTATACAGGACATATTTGCTCCTATTATCAAAAGAAACTAATATATTCTCATTCCCTCTGTCCATACTATTCAATCAATGTATTGCAAATGGAACTTTTCCAGGTATTTTAAAATGGCCAAAATCACTCCCATACACAAATCTGGACCTGCCAGTGACCCTAAAAACTACCGACCAATTTTTCAACTTACATAATTTTCAAAGATATTAGAAACCTTTATATAAAAAAAATATATATAATAATAATAATAATGCATTATATGGAAAGTAAAAACATTCTAAATCCCTCCCAATATAGTTCTAGGCAAAACAATAACACTTTTACAGCACTAAATAAATTTTCTAATGATGTGTTTTATGCCCTAGGTAACAAATTATCAGTTCTATCAATCTTCATTGACCTCGCTAAAGCATTCGACACTGTAAACCATAAAATTCTTTTAAACGAAAGGCACAAATATGGAATTCGTGGACAAATCATTTTATGGTTCAAAGATTAATTAGCAAACAGAAAACAATTTGCTATTTTTAATAAAGAAAAGTCTTCCACAACAACAGGCATCACATAAATAACCTCACTTTAAAAGTATCAAGACACGTCGCTCTACTTTATCAAGTAAAAGAATACATGCCACATGAAGTACTTAAGACCATTTATTATGCCCACATATGTCCACTATTAATTTTTTTGCAATTCAATATGGTGGACAACTAATCCAACTTATTTAATTCCTCTTAAATTACAACTCAAGAAAATAATAAGAATAATAACCAATAGTAATTTCTTAGAACATACAAATCCTCTCTTCAAAGAAACAAAAATGTTAAAACTAGATGACATTACTAAATTTGCTATCGCTACTTACATGTATTCAAATAAGAATAAAATACAGAACCTCATTCCATCTCATGACCATAACACCCACAATAGTGATAACCTCAGCATTCCCCCTCATCGACTTACAAAATTTCAGCACTCAGTTTCTTATCTAGGGCCTCGTGTATAGAACTCTGTACCTCTCCAAATTCAGGATGCACCCACTATCACCACATTTAAAAGAAATTAAAAAAAAATCAGATCTTAGCCACCTACTAATTTGAAATATTACTTCATTCTAAAACAACAGTGTATCCAGACTCTTGTTATCATATCTAGTACACTACCTTATATTGAAATCATCAGTATGTTACTGTTATTGTATCTACTATACTTATTCTAGAATATTTGATATTCCTATATTATATTTATTACATATGTATTATTTATTATTACTATTTATTATATTATCTGTATTATCTATTATCATTATTATTTATTATATCTATATATATTATAACTGCATATTTATTTATATTTATTTTGTAACCATTTGTTAATGCAATTACCTTCATAAATCATATTAACTAATGTTGAAAATGATCTGTACAACATATTATATCCTTGTTGCCATCTGCCATATTACTTACCCATTATTACTCACCATTTTGCCTGGAAAGCTCTGCTTTGAAAAGGCCAACTACAGTCACATTAATCATCACTATGTATGTATATATATATATATATATATATATATATATATATATATATATATATATATATATATATATATATATATATATATATATATATATATATATATTAAGTAATTGTAAATCTTTGTTTTGCCAACTGTATATGTGAATGTGTATACGAGAGAGAGAGAGAGAGAGAGAGAGAGAGAGAGAACATTTGAACATATGAACATCTATTGATAACTAACAGTTATATATATATATATATATATATATATATATATATATATATATATATATATATATATATATATATATATATATATATATATATATATATATATATATATATATATACCTCCCAATTGTAACTGTTAGTTATCAATAGATGTTCATATGTTCAAATGTTCTCTCTCTCTCTCTCTCTCTCTCTCTCTCTCTCTCTCTCTCTCTCTCTCTCTCTCTCTCTCTCTCTCTCTCTCTCTCTCTCTCTCTCTCTCTCTCTCTCTCTCTCTCTCTCTCTCTCGTATACACATTCACATATACAGTTGGCAAAACAAAGATTTACAATTACTTAATACACTTACTACTTATAGATAGATTATAAAAATACAATAAAAATATAATAAAATACTATTTACATCTTACATTATATACATTAATTATACTAGGGTGGGTGTAGGCGCATCCATCTATGAGCGGTGACTTTCATCTGTTGTGTGGATAGACTTCTCACGTCCACATTGGTAGTGAGCGTGTTCCACCACAGCACTGATGCTGTTGAGAAGGCACGCTGATGTGTAGTAGTGTGGGACCTCGGGACTTTCAGTAGGAGAACATTGCTCAGCACCGTCCTCGTGCCATGCTCATATCTCCTCCAAGTGGCCCCCAGGTCTGTCAGGTGGGGAACGCGTTGGATTTGTGTCTTGTATATCATGGTCAGTGCGGCAACTCTCCTGCGGTGCTCCAGACTTTCCCGCAGGTCACTTGTCTCACCTGGTTGGAGATTCTCGTGCTGCTGCTGCTGCTGGTGCTGCTGCTGCTGCTGCCGCCGCTGCCGCTGCTCCTCTTGCTGCTGCTGCCGCCGGTGTGGGTGGTGTAGCTGGTGGTTTTGTGCTCAGCTGATTAGGCGCTCTGCCCGCCTTTGCACTTTGTCCAGCAGGCTAAGGTTGCAGCGGGCACTTGACACCCAAGTGAGAGGGACGTACTCCATGATGGGCCTGACCTGGGCCTTGTACAGCGTGAGTAAGCCGTCAGCATGGAGGAGGTGTTTCATCCGGCGTAGTAACGTCACCTTAAGGGAGGCACTCCTCGCCATCCTCTCCAGGTGACGGTCAAATTGTAGCCGGGAATCCACCTCCACCCCCAAGGATGTCGATGCTGGCCTGCAGAGGGATGGTGACCTCGCGCGTGCTTCAGCTTCCCGCGCAGACAGTTCGCTTCATCTTGGGAGCGAGTTATCACCCATGGCCTGGGTTTTCTTAGGGGACAAACTTAACTTGCCACCTTTCTCCCCATGCCATGAAGTTCTGCAGCTGTCTGTTGGCGGTTTGTACCACGTTCTAAGTGTCACCCCTCTTGTAAGTCCAGGAAAGGGTACAGTCGTCTGCATAAGCACTGGCTTCGGGAGTGCTCTGCAGGAGATCGTTAAAATATACGTTCCACAGTATGGGACCGAAGACTGACCCCTGTGGAACGGAACCCTCCACTGGGAAGCTGGGCGATGTGATGCCATTCACCACGACGCGGAGGCTTCCCCCTGTCAGGTAGTTGGACAAGAGGTGCAGCATGTCCCCGGTGATGCCCAGGTGCTGGAGCTTGGTCAACAGCCCACGATGCCACACACAGTCAAATTCGCCAGCTATTTCCAGGGCAATCACCAGGGAGGGACGTCCGGCATCAAGGGCGTCGCGCCAGGATTTGGAGAGGAGGATTTTGAAGCAGGCAGCTACGCCTCCGCCCACTTTATGCTCACGGTCCTTCCTCACCCCACTTTGTGCAGGCCGCAATGTTGCCAAACGTCGGCTCCACCTCAATACTGAGCCACGTTTCCGTGACGGCAACAATGTCCGCGCGGTGTCGGAGGACAAAGTTGTGGGTGAGGTCACCGAGGTTGGTCCAAAGACCCCTCACGTTGGCCGACACAACAGTCAGGTGTCGGCTGAGGTGGCCAGTCTTTTGCTTTTTCTTTGGCGCTGGTTTGACCTAAGGCTACCTTGGCAGGGTGGAGGCGCGTTACTGCCTTCCCTGCCACATGAGTGGGCTCCAGTCGTGGTGTTGCCTGGGTTGTGGTTGCCTTGATGGTGGGCAGGGGTGGAGAGGGGGATCTTGAAAGGGCAGTTGAGGGTGAGGATTTAAATCTTTTCTCCATTCTTCTATCAGGATCCTTCTGAGAATCGTTTCCTGCCTTATATCAGCAGTGCGGCTGTAACACACCTCGGATGTGTGTCCGAGGCGGGAGCAGTAGTCGCAGCGTGGTCTGTCTCCACCTCTGACGCCCCTTTGGGACCTAAGATGATGTGGGTGGGGCTGGGGTGCGGGAGGGTTGGGTCGCGCACCTGGTGTGGCGGAGTAAGGCCCTAACCGCTGCTGACCTCGTTTCTTCCTCCTCTTGTTGCTGCTGCTCATGTTGTTGTTGTTTTTGCCATTGTTGTTGTTGCTGATACTGCTCCTGTTGTTACTGTCGTTGCTGCTGATGCTACTCCTGTTGTTGTTGTTGGTGGTGGTGATGGTGGTGTTGGTGGCGACGGCGGCGGCGGAGTCAGTGTCGGTGTCGGCGGCTGCTGATGCTGCGGCGGCGACGGTGGTGGCGGTGGCGGTGGCAGTAGTGGTAACTGTATTAGTGGTGGGGTCTGCTTCTGCTGCCGCGTGTCTAAGAGGTCTGGGCTTCCCTGATCTCCACCATTGCCTCCAGCGACCCGAGGAAGCACACGAGTCTTCCCAGGTCCTGGCAATCGAGAGAGGGGTGGCTGTTGTCACCACAGAGCAGGTGGCGGTCTTCTACTCATTCTCCCTCGCATCAGTAAGAGCGTCTATAAGCCCTAATAGGTCTATCAATTGTGCCTTTTTGTTAATTATCCAGTCTCTTTGTAGACGGAGGGACTGAATCACCTTGCTGTCTTTCATTACCTGTTTTTGTAGCTGGATAATAGTGGTGACGAGCTCGTCTTTCTCCAGTTGCAACAGGTGTTGCCTCGCGTCATCATCCATCCCATCGTGTAGAGGTGTGGATGGAAGGTCCACTCCAGGGTTTTCACTAATGGAGACCACTTCATCCACTAAATTGGCTTCGTGACGTAGCTGCTGAGTGTCCTTACAAGTGTAGGTCTCTCTGTCACCTAGGCAAGCTGTGTGCCACACGTTAGGACATTCGTTACTGCCCTCACAACTCACGTAGGGGTCCGATTTGGTAGCCGTCCTACCACACACGGCACACCATCGCTGAGGGCAATATCCCGGGAGATCACGCCTCTTGATAAGCCTGTGTTCCGCCATTTCACGTAGAGATGGAGATAAAAACAGTGATCTTCAGCGTTACTGAAGAACCGATTTGAATACGTGGAGCACGCTGAAAACACGTCCGTCCTCCACGGCGGTGACCTGACTCTCTCTCTCTCTCTCTCTCTCTCTCTCTCTCTCTCTCTCTCTCTCTCTCTCTCTCTCTCTCTCTCTCTCTCTCTCTCTCTCTCTTCCCTCTTTCTCTCTCTCTCTCTTCTATTCCCTCTCTCTGCCTCTCTTTTCTATTCCCCCCCTCTCTCTCTCTCTCTCTCTCTCTCTCTCTCTCTCTCTCTCTCTCTCTCTCTCTCTCTCTCTCTCTCTCTCTCTCTCTCTCTCTCTCTCTCTCTCTCTCTCTCTCTCTCTCTCTCTCTCTCTCTCTCTCTCTCTCTCTCTCTCTCTCTCTCTCTCTCTCTCTCTCTCTCTCTCTCTCTCTCTCTCTCTCTCTCTCTCTCTCTCTCTCTCTCTCTCTCTCTCTCTCTCTCTCTCTCTCTCTCTCTCTCTCTCTCTCTCTCTCTCTCTCTCTCTCTCTCTCTCTCTCTCTCTCTCTCTCTCTCTCTCTCTCTCTCTCTCTCTCTCTCTCTCTCTCTCTCTCTCTCTCTCTCTCTCTCTCTCTCTCTCTCTCTCTCTCTCTCTCTCTCTCTCTCTCTCTCTCTCTCTCTCTCTCTCTCTCTCTCTCTCTCTCTCTCTCTCTC
>NC_087169.1:8077144-8147144 GCF_035594125.1 Scylla paramamosain
AGTAGAGCGTTGTAATAAACGTATCATGGACGTTCTGTGTTACATAATAGAAGCAAGGCACTCCTGAGACCAATGGCTTCCTCAGATAGCCTGCTTTATCAACTCATCATTCCACTCCACCATCAATGAATTTTCACATTTCGTGCTGTTTGGTACCGACAAGCATCTTCCATATGAATATCTCCACAGCGCACCGAGTCCTGTCAACAACATGGATGACTACGTTAAATGTCGTCCTCACGATTTTCATTTCACTCATAAGCTCATTCACGATCGCCTCACTGCGGTAGACACCTGCTGAAACGATAATTATTCCCAGTTAGGTCGAAAGCACTGTTCAGGGGGTGCTGTGAGCTTATCATTAAACCCAGCTGTGACTCACTGAACGTTTCCCTTTGTGTCCCACAATACAAGGGGGAAGTCACAGCCTACCATCTAAAGACAACTCTCTTCCTTCACACAAAACTACAAGCGCCTAATAACACACACACACACCCTTCATTAAAAAAAAATTCAGAATTATTATAGCGACTTCTACACCAACATTCGGAGTCCCCATCTCGGGAGAGGACCATAAATGTACCCAGGTCGGACTACCCTTCTGTCGACGACCCTAAGTGTCTTGACACCCCCCTCAACTTTTTCTTCATTAACTTCTGCAACATTCGCGGTCTAAAATCTAATTTTCAATTTGTAGAAAACCACCTCTCCTCTTCTAAACCTCATCTTCTTTTCCTCACTGAAACTCAGGTGTCTGAGGCAACTGACAGTAGCCCCTTTTCTGTTCCCTCCTACTTTCTCTATCCTCATTTTCGATCCAAAGCTGGATGTTGCGTTTATGCGCGCAATGACTTAATCTGCTCTCGTGCCCAAGCTCTTGAATCTTCCAAGTTTTCCATAATCTGGCTACGACTACAGAGTCACTCTCAAACTAAATTAGTCTGTGCTGTATACCTTTAACCCAACTCCTCTGACTATAATAAATTCTTTGACTAAACTTCCAAAGTTGAGCACATTCTGACCCTCTTCCCTTTTCCAGAGATCTCCATTCTTGGAAACTTGAATGTTCACCACCAGCTTTGGCTTTCCTCTCCCTTCACTGACCATCCTGGTAAACTAGCCTTCAACTTTGCTATCCTCCACGACCTAGAGGAATTGGTGCAACACCCTACTCGTATTCCTGACTGTCTTGGAGATACGCCCAACATTCTTGACCTTTTCCTGACCTCTAATCCTTCTGTTTATGCTGTCACCCTTTCTTCTCCGTTGGGCTCCTACGATCACAATCTCATATCTGTATCTTGTCCTATCGCTCCAATCCCTCCTCATGATCCCCCTAAGCGAAGGTGCCTCTGCTAGTTGGGTGTCCTGAGGAGGTATTTTGCTGATTTTCCTTGGAATGACTACTGCTTCCGTGACAGAGACCCGTCTTTGTGTGCTTAGCGCATAACAGAGGTGATAGTGTCTGGCATGGAGGCGTACATTCCTCACTTTTTTTTCTCGACCTAAACCTTCCAAACCTTGGTTTAACACAGCTTGTTCTCGTGCTATACATGATAGAGAGGTGGCCCACAAAAGGTACTTAAGCCTTCCATCACCAGAATCTCATGCACTTTATATTTCTGCCCAGAACCATGCCAAGTCTGTTCTCCAACTAGCCAAAAACTCCTTCATTAAAAGAAAACGTCAAAACCTTTCAAGATCTAACTCCCCTCGTGACTTCTGGCATGTAGCCAAAAATATCTCCAATAACTTTGCTTCTTCTTTCCTTCCTTTATTTCAACCAGATGGCACCACTGCTATCACATCTATTTCTAAAGCTGAACTCTTCGCTCAAACCTTTGCTAAAAACTCTACCTTGGACGATTCAGGGTTTCTTTCTCCCTCTCCTCCACCCTCTGACTACTTCATGCTACCTATTAAAATTCTTCGCAAAGATGTTTTCCATGCCTTCGCTGGCCTAATCCCTCGGAATGCTTATGGACCTGATGGGGTCCCTCCTATTGTTCTCCGAAACTGTGCCTCCGTGCTTGCACCTTGCCTAGTCAAACTTTTTCAGCTCTGTCTGTCAACATTTACCTTTTCTTCTTGCTGGAAGTTTGCCTACATTCAGCCTGTTCCTAAAAAGGGTGACCGTAATAATCCCTCAAACTACCGTCCTATTGCTTTAATTTCCTGCCTATCTAAAGTTTTTTAATCTATCCTCAACAGGAAGATTCTTAAACATCTATCACTCCAGAACCTTCTATCAGATCGCCAGTATGGTTCTGTCTACTGGTGATCTTCTGGCTTTCCTTACTGAGTCTTGGTCATCCTCTTTTAGAGATTTTAGTGAAACTTTTGCTGTTGCTTTGGACATATCAAAAGCTTTTGATAGAGTCTGGCACAAAGCTTTGATTTCCAAACTACCCTCCTACGGCTTCTATCCTATGCTCTGCAACTTCATCTCAAGTTTCCTTTCTGACCGTTCTTTTGCTGCTGTGGTAGACGGTCACTGTTCTTTTCCTAAATCTATTAACAGTGGTGTTTCTCAGGGATCTGTCTTGTCACCCACTCTCTTCTTATTATTCATTAATGATCTTCTAAACCAAACTTCTTGTCCTATCTACTCCTACGCTGATGATACCACCCTGCACTTTTCCATGTCTTTTCTTAGACGTCAAACCCTTCAGGAAGTAAACATTTCGCGCAGGGAAGCCACAGAACACTTCACTTCTGATCTTTCTAAAATTTATGATCGGTGCAGAGCAAACTTGGTATTGTTCAATGCCTCAAAAACTCAATTCCTCCATCTATCAACTCGACACAACCTTCCGGACAACTATCCCCTCTTTTTCATTGACACTCAACTGTCCCCCTCTTCTACACTGAACATCCTCTGTCTGTCCTTTACTTATAATCTGAAATGGAAACTTCACATGTCATCTCTAGCTAAAAAAGCTTCTATGAAGTTAGGCGTTCTGGACGTCTCTGCCAGTTTTTCTCACCCTCCCAGCTGCTAACTCTGTACAAGGGCCTTACCCTTCCATGTATGGAGTATGCTTCACATGCGTGGGGGGGTTCCACTCATACTGCTCTTCTAGACAGATTGGAATCAAAAGCTTTTCGTCTCATCAATTCCTCTCCTCTAAATGACTGTCTTCAGCCTCTCTCTCATCGCCGCGATGTTGCATATCTAGCTGTCTTCTACCGCTATTTTCATACTAACTGCTCTTCTGATCTTGCTTACTGCATGCCTCCCATGCTCCCGCGGCCTCGCTGCACAAGACTTTCTTCTTTCTCTCACCCCTATTCTGTCCACCTTTCTAATGCAAGATTTAACCAGTATTCTCAATCATTCATCCCTTTCTCTGGTAAACTCTGGAACTCCCTGCCTGCTTCTGTATTTCCAAATTCCTATGACTTAAATTCTTTCAAGAGGGGGTTTTCAAGACATTGGGCAATTTTTTTTATTGGATTTTTGTTGCCTTTGGTCAGTATCCCCCCTACATAAAAAGAAAAAAAAAAAAGCTGAGATCCTACGGAAACAACATCGTAGAGCTACAGATTCTTCCATTGAAATCGGCGATATAGTCTTTGCCAGAGTTCACGATCGTAACTCTAAAGTAGATCCATTGTTCTTTGGGCCACACCATGTAATCGAATCTCTCCATGGCCACAAAGTCAAAATTCTAGATCTCTAAACCTTAGGAGAAGAGATCGTCCATATCAATCATTTAAAGCGTGTGAACAAGGGATTCGATGATGAGTGTGGACATCAGGTTTCATTAAAATCTGATTTAGGAGATCCTTCAAGCGACTCAAGCTTAACCGCAAACACGCTTTCTTATAAACTGAAACTTCATTCCCATTCTAAGGTTTAATCATCCAATTTCAATATCATATATATATATATATATATATATATATATATATATATATATATATATATATATATATATATATATATATATATGTATTATATTGTCCTGTCTGTGTTTTTTTTTTTTTGTAGGAAGAACACTGTCCAAGGGCAACAAAAATCCAATAAAAAAATATATGCCCACTGAAATGCCAGTCCCACAAAGGGGTCAAAGTAGTGGTCAAAAATTGATGAATAAGTGTCTTGAAACCTCCCTCTTGAAGGAATTCAAGTCATAGGAAGGTGAAAATACAGAAGCAGGCAGGGAGTTCCAGAGTTTAACAGAGAAAGGGATGAATGATTGAGAATACTGGTTAACTCTTGCGTTAGAGAGGTAGACAGAATACGGGTGAGAGAAAGAAGAAAGTCTTGTGTAGCGAGGCTGCGAGAGGAGGGGAGGCATGCAGTTAGCAAGATCAGTAGAGCAGTTAGCATGAAAATAGCGGTAGAAGACAGCTAGATATGCAACATTGCGGCGGTGAGAGAGAGGCTGAAGATAGTCAGTTAGAGGAGAGGAGTTGATGAGACGAAAAGCTTTTGATTCTTTTGATTATTAAGGTTCTCGTTCCATACTCTCTCTCTGATGTCATGTATTATCTGTTAATTGCTCCCATTTAATTACTTTCTTTATTGTAATATCCAAATGCGAGGGTGCATTTTTTTGTGGAAGGCATCTATATCAGTTTCAAGAATTATATATATATATATATATATATATATATATATATATATATATATATATATATATATATATATATATATATATATATATATATATATATATATATATATATATATATATATATATATATAGTCACCATTTCATAGATTGATCCCAAGTGTGCCCAAGTGTGCAATCTATTATATTTTATCCTTTCTCCTCCTCTACCTCTCTAAGGAATTTCAAACCAACTTCCAGTTCTCAGGGGAAACACCCGTGTTCACTTTCAGTCCTCGTTGGTCATTGGCTAAAATAACGAGATCTCTCATTAGCTGTTTCACCTCATTTCATGCCATCTCATTGGTCATTTCTTCTCCCCCAAAACCAAAACGTGATCCACTTAGTTCAGATAAATACAGACCACATAGTAGCGAGCACTTTGTCCCATCCAAGAGTCAGTCACGAGCATTCACTCTTGGTCTTTCACTCAGTTCTGCTCAGTCACAGTCAGTCTTGAGAGACGCTGCTAAATCATCGTTTCATATCACTTCAGAGAGAGAGAGAGAACAATCAATCATCAAGTTACAAACTCATCTCATATCAAGTGTGTACATTCTCTATTATAAAATCAAGAAGAACTCTTATCATACGTGTCTTTTATTCCCACACACCAAATATATCAACTTATACCCACGACTTATACCAGGCTCACTAACGGTCCTCCACGATACCAACACACCAAACTCCTCATCTGATCCAGCAGTGGCAAATATCATCAGCTGGGCAAGTACTTCATCTCAACTCAAAACAGTAAAGAAGAGGAGAGGTAAAACATAATCTAGAATAAGTGGTGATCGCATCAAATATCAAAATATAGATTTTTTTTTCTTTTTTTCTTTTTTTTTGTTCACCATGTTTTATTTATTTATCTATTTTTTTAGCTTTTTTTTTTTTTTTTTTTTTTCTTTCTTGTTTGCCGTAAGACTCTGTGCACGTTTTCCTTTCCATGTCAGATTGTTCTCACCTTTATATATTGCTCTATACTTGAGCCTTTCAGCCAGATTAGTGTGGCGGCCGGATCCTCAAGGATGTCGGTCAATGTTTGGTAAGGCTGTGGGATGTGCCTCACTGCAAGCAGGGACATAAGATTGCCGGAGTAACTCCTTGTCAAGACAAGTGTGCTTAACAGCCATAACCCAAGGACCACACGCTCCCACCACCACCATTCCGCCGGCATAACAATATCTGTCAAGCAAATAAAAAAAAAAAAAAATAAATAAATAATAAATTAATAAATAAATAAGCAAAATCATAATAAACTTATGGAAACTATAACAGTAGAACGGTGGCACAAGTCTGTGCCAACTAGTTACCGAAAATAACCTTGTTGCAGGATGACACGAATGCAGCTGAATATGTTAGATTCCTGCCACTGTCTGTCCGATATATTAATGGAATACCAAAAAGACAGCGCCCAAAGTACTCCTAAAATAGCCAGCAGCACAGCAGCGGTGGAAATCCATACCATTGGAGCTAAGGGCAACAAAAATCCCCATGGATCGATCTCAGGACGCTTTCGACCTCCGATGATTATTATGGAGCCAATGTCAATGGGCCAAGTGAAATCGATTACATTTGCTCTGTCTGACTTCACTGTCACGATGGTGCTGGTGAAGTCTACTTCCTGCAAAGATCATGATATAATACAATTCATCCATTTCTCCTTATTACAGTCACACACACACACACACACACACACACACACACATATATATATATATATATATATATATATATATATATATATATATATATATATATATATATATATATATATATATATATATATATATATATATATTGCTTTAATTTCCTGCTTATCTAAAGTTTTTGAATCTATCCTCAACAGGAAGATTCTTAAACATCTATCACTTCACAACCTTCTATCTGATCGCCAGTATGGGTTCCGTCAAGGCCGCTCTACTGGTGATCTTCTGGCTTTCCTTACTGAGTCTTGGTCATCCTCTTTTAGAGACTTTGGTGAAACTTTTGCTGTTGCCTTGGACATATCAAAAGCCTTTGATAGAGTCTGGCACAAAGCTTTGATTTCCAAACTACCCTCCTACGGTTTCTATCCTTCTCTCTGTAACTTCATCTCAAGTTTCCTTTCTGACCGTTCTATTGCTGCTGTGGTAGACGGTCACTGTTCTTCTCCTAAATCTATTAACAGTGGTGTTCCTCAGGGTTCTGTCCTGTCACCCACTCTCTTCTTATTATTCATTAATGATCTTCTAAACCAAACTTCTTGTCCTATCCACTCCTATGCTGATGATACCACCCTGCACTTTTCCACGTCTTTTCATAGACGTCCAACCCTTCAGGAGGTAAACATATCACGCAGGGAAGCCACAGAACGCCTGACTTCTGATCTTTCTAAAATTTCTGATTGGGGCAGAGCAAACTTGGTATTGTTCAATGCCTCAAAAACTCAATTCCTCCATCTATCAACTCGACACAACCTTCCAGACAACTATCCCCTCTTCTTCAATGACACTCAACTATCCCCCTCTTCTACACTGAACATCCTTGGTCTGTCCTTTACTTATAATCTGAACTGGAAACTTCACATCTCATCTCTAGCTAAAACAGCTTCTATGAAGTTAGGTGTTCTGAGACGTCTCCGCCAGTTTTTCTCACCCCCCCAGCTGCTAACTCTGTACAAGGGCCTTATCCGTCCATGTTTGGAGTATGCTTCACATGTCTGGGGGGGTTCCACTCATACTGCTGTTCTAGACAGGGTGGAATCAAAAGCTTTTCGTCTCATCAACTCCTCTCCTCTAACTGACTGTCTTCAGCCTCTCTCTCACCGCCGCAATGTTGCATCTCTAGCTGTCTTCTACCGCTATTTTCATGCTAACTGCTCTTCTGATCTTGCTAACTGCATGCCTCCCCTCCTTCCGCGGCCTCGCTGCACAAGACTTTCATCTTTCTCTCACTCCTATTCTGTCCACCTCTCTAACGCAAGAGTTAACCAGTATTCTCAATCATTCATCCCTTTCTCTGGTAAACTCTGGAATTCCTTGCCTGCTTCTGTATTTCCACCTTCCTATGACTTGAATTCCTTCAAGAGGGAGGTTTCAAGACACTTATCCACCAATTTTTGACCACTGCTTTGACCCTTTTAGGGACTGGCATTTCAGTGGGCATTTTTTTTATTAGATTTTTGTTGCCCTTGGCCAGTATCCTTCCTACATAAAAAAAAAAAAAAAAAAAAAAAAAAAAAAAAAAAAAAAAATATATATATATATATATATATATATATATATATATATATATATATATATATATATATATATATATATATATATATATATATATATATATATATATATATATATATATATGTATATATATATATATATATATATATATATATATATATATATATATATATATATATATATATATATATATATATATATATATATATATATTCCCTCTTTAAATAATTCAAGTCATAGGAAGGTGGAGATACAGAAGCAGGCAGGGAATTCCAAACTTTACCAGAGAAAGGGATGAATGATTGAGAATACTGGTTAACTCTTGCATTAGAGAGGTGAATAGAACAGGGATGAAAGAAAGAAGAAACTCTTGTGCAGCGAGGCCGCGGGAAGAGCGGAGGCATGCAGTTAGTGAGATCAGAAGAGTAGTTAACGTGAAAATAGCGGTGGAAAACAGCAAGAGATGCAACATTGTGGCGATGAGAGAGAGGCTGAAGTATATATATATATATATATATATATATATATATATATATATATATATATATATATATATATATATATATATATATATATATATATATATATATATAATGCAAGAGTTAACCAGTATTCTCAATCATTCATCCCTTTCTCTGGTAAAGTTTGGAATTCCCTGCCTGCTTCAGTATCTCCACCTTCCTATGACTTGAATTATTTAAAGAGGGAATATATATATATATTTATATATATATATATATATATATATATATATATATATATATATATATATATATATATATATATATATATATATATATATATATATATATATATATATATATATATATATATATATATATATATATATATATATATATATATATATATATATATATATATATATATATATATATATATATATATATATATATATATATATATATATATATATATATTTTTTTTTTTATGTAGGAAGGATACTGGCCAAGGGCAACAAAAATCTAATAAAAAAATGTCCACTGAAATGCCAGTCCCATAAAAGGGTCAAAGCAGTGGTAAAAAATTGGTGGATAAGTGTCTTGAAACCTCCCACTTGAAGGAATTCAAGTCATAGGAAGGTGGAAATACAGAAGCAGGCAGGGAGTTCCAGAGTTTACAAGAGAAAAGAATGAATGATTGATAATACTGGTTAACTCTTGCGTTAGAGAGGTGGACAGTATAAGGGTGAGAGAAAGAAGAAAGTCTTGTGCAGCGAGGCCGCAGAAGGGGGGGAGGCATGCAATTAGCAAGATCAGAAGAGCAGTTGGCATGAAAATAGCGGTAGAAGACAGCTGGATATGCAACATTGCGGCGGTGAGAGAGAGGCTGAAGACAGTCAGTTAGAGGAGAGGAGTTGATGAGACGAAAAGCTTTTGATTCCACCCTGTCTAGAAGAGCAGTATGAGTGGAACCCCCCCAGACATGTGAAGCATACTCCATGCATGGACGGATAAGGCCATTGTACAGAGTTAGCAGCTGGGGGGGTGAGAAAAACTGGCGGAGACGTCTCAGAACACCTAACTTCATATAAGCTGTTCTAGCTAGAGATAAGATGTGAAGTTTCCAGTTCAGATTATAAGTAAAGGACAGACCGAGGATGTTCAGTGTAGAAGAGGGGGACAGTTGAGTGTCATTGAAGAAGAGGGGATAGTTGTCTGGAAGGTTGTGTCGAGTTGATAGATGGAGGAACTGAGTTTTTGAGGCATTGAACAATACCAAGTTTGCTCTGCCCCAATCAGAAATTTTAGAAAGATCAGAAGTCAGGCGTTCTGTGGCTTCCCTGCGTGATATGTTTATCTCCTGAAGGGTTGGACGTCTATGAAAAGACGTGGAAAAGTGCAGGGTGGTATCATCAGCGTAGGAGTGGATAGGACAAGAAGTTTGGTTTAGAAGATCATTAATGAATAATAAGAAGAGAGTGGGTGACAGGACAGAACCCTGAGGAACACCACTGTTAATAGATTTAGGAGTAGAACAGTGACCGTCTACCACAGCAGCAATAGAACGGTCAGAAAGGAAACTTGAGATGAAGCTACAGAGAGAAGGATAGAAACCGTAGGAGGGTAGTTCGGAAATCAAAGCTTTGTGCCAGACTCTATCAAAGTCTTTTGATATGTCCAAGGCAACAGCATACATATATAAATATAATATTATATATATATATATATATATATATATATATATATATATATATATATATATATATATATATATATATATATATATATATATATATATATATATATATATATATATATATATATATATATATATATATATATATATATATATATATATATATATATATATATATATATATATATATATATATATATATATATATATATATATATATATATATATATATATATATATATATATATATATATATATATATATATATATATATATATATATATATATATATATATATATATATATATATATATATATATATATATATATATATATATATATATATATATATATATATATATATATATATATATATATATATATATATATATATATATATATATATATATATATATATATATATATATATATATATATATATATATATATATATATACGAGTATATATATATATATATATATATATATATATATATATATATATATATATTATATTATATTTATATATGTATGCTGTAGCCTTGGACATATCAAAAGCCTTTGATAGAGTCTGGCACAAAGCTTTGATTTCCGAACTACCCTCCTACGGTTTCTATCTCTGTAGCTTCATCTCAAGTTTCCTTTCTGACCGTTCTATTGCTGCTGTGGTAGACGGTCACTGTTCTACTCCTAAATCTATATATATATATATATATATATATATATATATATATATATATATATATATATATATATATATATATATATATATATATATATATATATATATATATATATATATATATATATATATATATATATATATATTGTTCCTGTGTGTTTGTGTGAGTGTGTGTGAAACAGTTACCTTCCGTGTGATCATCCCGATTACCCCCGTCCAAGATCCATTAGGCTGTTTGGTTCCTGATACAGGTTGCCGTGAATTCCTGTATACGAATCTGTACATGTACAATATGATATAAAATATGTTATTATTTTAGACTACATTTTATTATATATATATATATATATATATATATATATATATATATATATATATATATATATATATATATATATATATATATATATATATATATATATATATATATATATATATATATATATACATATGCGATAAAGATCCAATTAAGGCGTACTCTGACGCCATAAATGACCTACCAGAAAAATGCGAGTGTTAGTTATTGGCAATAGTAGATTCCCTACTTGGCAATGCTATGAAAGTAAAAAAGAACCATCTCCAGTTAATCGAAAGACTTACCAGAATAATCTAATATTAACCAGGAAGCTTGAGATTGGTGGGCACCGTGAGTAGAGAGTGACTGAAAGCGATGGCGACACAAAGGCCGGGAACTCAGCTGACACTTGACCTGACCTCACGCTGTCACCATCTCATCCTCCTCCACCCGTTCGCCTCCCCCACTATCGTTTCTACATGCAGCATCCCCGACCGCCCGACACCGCCAACTTCAGTGACACCTAGCGACACGCACCATCACCCTCAATATAGACCCTGAGAGGCGCGTGTGGTTTCTGCACCTCACCAACCACACCAGGAACGTCGGCAGCTGCCACGCCACGAGAAACTCAAGAAGCAGAGCTCCAGGCTGGTGCGCGTCGTCACCAACGCCCGAGAGGAGAACCCGGGGCCACCTCAGCAAGATAAGTCGTTTCGCTGTCACAGCAGAGTCCATTTCAGAGATCAGCACCCGAAGCACCTCAAATGTGAGTCTGCCAGGGACCGTACCACACAGCAGCCACCTACCACGAGAGGTTGGCAGAGCGCTAGCTCCAGGACCTGGTAGAGGCATTCCGGGTCAACAGCCAGGAGACGATCGCTCTCATCCGAAGTGTTGCCTTGCGTCTTCTCCCCTACAGCCACACCAGCTGGGGATCCCTGTCTGCCCCGCCCACGGTGCCACCTACCGCTTCCCACACCAGCAAGGGACAAGCTATCTGCCGCAGTTCATTCTGTACGGATAAAAATTATGTCCTTCAGCGGAAGCAGGAGGCACACAGGTAGAGTTGATAAGGAACTGTGCATTGTGTTAGCAAACCTACGAGCGAACCTACGAACTGGGCCAGGCAGGTGCAAGGAGACGTGGATCATCAGGCAGAGCGGTTAACTGACCCCACAAGCTGCAAAGAGTGAGGTCCTCAGACCAGCCATGGATTGGATCTCATTTCCTCGTCGCCTCTGACAACAAGCACCGGCTGTGGCGCATCTGGCATCTAGAATCTAGCATCTAGCCAAAAAATCTCCAATAACTTTGCTTCTTCTTCTTTCCCTACTTTATTTCAACCAGATGCTACCACTGGTATCATATTTATCTCTAAAGCTGAACTCTTCGCTCAAACCTTTGCTAAAAACTCTTTGACCTGAATCTTGGACGATTCAGGACTTGTTCCTCCCTCTCCTCCACCCTCTGACTACTTCATGGAACCTATTAAAATTCTTCGCAATGATGTTTTCCATGCCCTCGCTGGCCTCAGAAGGCTTATGGACCTGATGGGGTCATTCCTATTGTTCTCCGAAACTGTGCCTCTGTGCACCTTGCCTAGTCAAACTCTTTCAACTCTGTTTGTCAACAGACCTTTACTTTTCCTTTTTGCTGGAAGTTTGCCTACATTCATTTTGTTTCTAAAAAACGGTTCTAATCCCTCAAACTACCGTCCAATTGCTTTAATTTCCCGCCCATCTAAGGTTTTTGAATCTATCCTCAACAGGAAGATTCTTAAACATTCTTAAGCATCTTAAACATCACTTCACAACCTTCTATCTGATCACCAGTATGGGTTCCATCAAGGCTGCTCTACTGGCTATTCTTACTGGATATTGGTCATCCTCTTTTATAGATTTTGGTAAAGCTTTTGCTGTTGCCTTAGACATATCAAAAGCTTGTGATAGAGTCTGGCACAAAGCATCGATTTCCAAACTACCCTCCTACGGCTTCCATCCTTCTCTCTGTAACTTCATCTCCAGTTTTCCGTTCTATTGCTGTGGTATACGGCCACTGTTCTCCTAAATTTATTAACAGTGATGTTCCTCACGGTTCTGAGCTGTCACCCACTCTCTTCCTATTATTCATCAATGATCTCCTAAACCAAACTTCTTGTCCTATCCACTCCTACGATGATGATACCACACTGCACTTTTCCACATCTTTTTATAGACGTCAAACCTCTCAGGAAGTAAACAGTTCATGCATGGAAGCCACAGAACGCCTGATTTCTGATATTTCTATAATTTCTGATTGGGGCAGAGCAAACTTGGTATTGTTCAATGCCTCAAAAAATCATTTCCTTCACCTATCAACTCGACACAGCCTTCCAGACAACTATCCCCTCTTCTTCAGTGACACTCACCTGTCGCCCTCTTCTACACTGAATATCCTCGGTCTGCCCGTTGCTTATAATCTAAACTGGAAACTTCACATATTATCTCTAGCAAAAACAGCTTCTATGAAGATAGGCGTTCTGAGACGTCTCCGCCAGTTTTTTCTCACCCCTCATCTGCTAACTATGTACAAGGGCCTTATCCGATCATGTAAGGAGTATGCTTCACATGTCTTCGGGGGTTCACTCATACCGCTCTTCTAGGCAGTGTGGGATCAAAAGCTTTTCGTCTCATCAACTCTTCTCCTCTAACTGACTGTCTTCAGCCTCTCTCTCTCATAGCCGCAATGTTGCATCTCTAGCTATCTTCTACCACTATTTCCATGCTAATTGCTCTTCTGATCCTGCTAACTGCATGCCTCCCTTCCTCCCGCGGCATCCCTGCATAAAACTTTCTTCTTTCTCTCACCCCTATTCTGTCCACCTCCCTAATGCAAGAGTTAACCAGTATTCCCAATCATTCATCCCCTTCTCTGGTAAACTCTGGAATCCCCTTCCTGCTTCTATATTTCAACCTTCCTATGACTTGAACTCCTTCAAGAGGGAGGTTTCAAGACACTTATTCTTCAATTTTTGACTACTGCTTTGGGTCCTGTTCTGGGATTGGCATCTCATTGTTTTTTGTTTTGTTTTGTTTTTGTATTTTTGCTGCCCTTGGCCACTGTCCCTCCTACATAAAAAAAAATAAATAAAAATAATAAGAACATAAGAACATAAAAATTAAGGGAAGCTGCAAGAAGCGACCAGGCTTACACGTGGCAATCCCTGTATGAAATATAGCCACCTATTTCCACCTATCATCCCTATCCATAAACCCGTCTAATTTTATCTTAAAGCTCTCTAATATGTCTTAGCACTAACAAGTGGAGCCCCACTCGGCGGAACAATGACCGTCACAAAAATGCAGCCTCCCACATGGAGGCCACCCAAGCCTGTGTCAGGAAACAGTGGGTGGAGAACAAGAAAAGGAAATTGAGGGGCGGTCATATCGGCTCAAAACAGTGGCGGCACCTTGTGAAAGACACACAAAGAGAAGACAACACCTCCACCATCCACCATCTCCTCAAAGAATCCGGGGGAACTCATTATAAAAAAAAAAAATAAGGATAAGGTGGACTTGCTGGTCCATCAATTTGCCGCAAAAATGACTGTCCCTTATCCCACTAAGCTTCCTTCCTCTCACCCTGTGTTCGCGGGGGGCAGGCTGACCGCAATCACTACAACTAAGGGAGAGGTGCGAGCTGCCAACTCAGCCCTCGAGGAGAACAAGGCTGTGGGCCCTGACAGAGTAGGTCCCACCTACTTCGCAGGTGCTCTGGAGTGCTGGCACACCCTCTCTCCGGGTTATTCGAGGCCATCTTACGCCAAGAAAGATGGACGAGAATCTGGAAGAACAGCCATGTGGTGTCAGTACACAAGAAGGGTAGCAGATCGGAGGCAGCGAAATACCGCCCCATCTCCCTGCTATCAGTAGTGGACTGCTGAACTGGTGGAGCGACTACATTCGGTCGGATTGGGCGGCGGCCTGCTGGAACTGCTGCGTGACTACCTGCACGAATGGGAGATGCGGGTAGTCCTCAAAGGGCAGCAGTCTTCCCCGGTGAAAATAGGCGCAGTTGTTCCACAGAGCAGCGTCATTACACTGGAACGTGTATGTCAGCGATATGCTTAACCTCGTTCCGAGCCCCCACGCATATGTCGATGGCGTCACCTTGTCGCTGCCCTTCTCACCAGGGGAAGAGGTGACGGCCCGCCTGAGCACACACTACGCCGCCTGGAGAACTAGGGACGCAGATGGCAAGTCACCTTCACCCCCCCCCCAAAAAAAAAAGAAAAAAAAAAACTGCTCGTGTCCAGGTCGGCTCATGACATCCACCCCCACTTTCAATGTTGCGCAACTGACGCCACAGCAGGAGCTGTGCATCCAGGGAGTCACGTTTGACAGCAAGCTGACTTACCGGGCACACATAACTCAGCTCACCAGGTCAGCAGCAGGAAAGCTGGCCTTCCTCAGAAGGATGTCCGGACTCCTGGACAGCAGGGGACGGAAGCTGCAGTATAAAGCCGAGATCCGCTCCTCTCTCGAGTTCTGCCTTGCCTGGGGCGGAGCGGCACCCTCCCAACTCGCTGCCCCGGACAAAATTCATCGAGGGCAGAACGGCTGATAGAGGATGGCCTTTCCGAGCAGCAGGTCGGCCTCGACAGCCTGCACAGACTCCAGGACCGCAGGGGCGTGGCGGGCCTCACCACCCTATACAAGGTGCAGGAGCAACGGACACCCCACTTACAGGAACTCCGCTTGCCACCACGCCGCGTTGAGGCGCTCACTAGCGTGCAGAGGCTAGAAATTCAAAGTGTTAGTGAAGTGGTTTAGTGAAATGCGTGACAGAGACACGGGCGTAGATATTAAAAGTTCGGCCAATGAGTGACAGTGACACATCAACAGAGTATAGCAGAGGTTAGGCCTCGTGTGCGAAAATGAAGGTTTGATTCGTAGTAGAGGCTCGACCTCACGAGTGACAGTCACACTTGTAAAGTAAATATAAGATCTTACCATAGACAGTTGGCTGGATTTTTGGATAGGGAGGTTACCCAAAATATATCCTTCAACCTGTACAATCGTCAACAAGAAAAATGGTTTATTATGTATTAATTAAGAGAGAGAGAGAGAGAGAGAGAGAGAGAGAGAGAGAGAGAGAGAGAGAGAGAGAGAGAGAGAGAGAGAGAGAGAGAGAGAGAGAGAGAGAGAGAGAGAGAGAGACCAAGCGTAGGCAGCAAGACTTGGTGGTCCCTTGTAAAAGAAAAGTAGGGAATCAGCCAGCAAGACGCCATCCCTCCCCTCATCAGACAAGATGGAAGTGAGGCCACCAGCGGTAAGAAGGCCCAATTGCTGACTGACCTCTTCTCCCAGAAAATGAAGGTGGACAACCCAAGACAGCCCCCACCTCATTTAGAGCAGCAGTTCGAGAAGACTGTAACCAAGGTTGAGGTGACCCTAGTACAAGTTACAAACTGAGGGGACTGCACGCTGGCACGCTGGCAAGTAACCTTTGCCCGGAAAAAGACTCAGGCAATGGTGGTGTCTCGGTCCGCCGCTGCTGGGCCGGCAGTGGATGGAAGACTCCACTCCTGGAATACTTTAAGATTCTGGGAGTGGAGGTGGACCGAGCACTACGAATCGATGTCCACATCAGGACCATCGCCAAAAAAAGTTTCCCACAGAGTCTCCCCCCTACGAATGATGGCTGCTTTTCTCGACAGGAGAGGGAGGCTCTTGCTCTTTAAGGCCCAAATACGGCCATTATTAGAGTATGCTTCCCTCTCCTAGATGTCAAGCGCCGCCTCCCACACCAAGAGACTGGACAACATCCACCGCCGGGCTCTCAAACTAGTGGATGCTGCAGACATCCCCACCCCCCGGCCCCCTTTTGACTCATTCGGACACCGCAGGGACGTTGCAGCAACAGCGGTGTTCCACAAGGCGCAGGTGCAGGAAGTGCCACATCTGGCCGGGTTGCGCCAACCTCCAAGAGTCGCTGCACGGTGCATGAAAATGATGCTCTCAAGACAGCGTCGCAGTGGAGGTGCCATGCTCCAGAGCCAGCCAGCACCAGCTTACCTTTGTGGTCCGCGTCTCCAGGACGTGGAACATTTTTATAACCACTGTGCTTCAAGTCCGTCACATGAACACGCATAGTGTCAAAGTGACGGCCCATACCTGGAGACAGACACAGCCCACCCCCATGATACTCACCTCCATGATACTACACACACAGTGAGAGTGAGTGCTATACACAAACGAAAGAGAGAGAGAGAGAGAGAGAGAGAGAGAGAGAGAGAGAGAGAGAGAGAGAGAGAGAGAGAGAGAGAGAGAGAGAGAGAGAGAGAGGAGAGAGGTGAAACGAGAGAGGAGGGAGGCGGAACGACAGCGGAGAGAGGTGGAACGAGAGAGAGAGAGAGAGAGAGAGAGAGAGAGAGAGAGAGAGAGAGAGAGAGAGAGAGAGGAGAGAGGTGAAACAAGAGAGGAGGGAGGCGGAACGACAGCGGAGAGAGGTGGAACGAGAGAGAGAGAGAGAGAGAGAGAGAGAGAGAGAGAGAGAGAGAGAGAGAGAGAGCGAGAGAGAGAGAGAGAGATAGTGTGATTTTTTTTACATACATTTCATACAAATGACATGTTGTGAGGGTTGCAAGACACAGATGGCTATTTTTTTTATCTTGATTTACAGGAAGCCTCATAGCACTACGCGTACCTCCGGGATACTTACGAAAAATTCATTCCTTGAGCCAAGTAGTCAGCAATCTTGCTAAGAGGTCCTTCTGTTATTTTTGTTTCAGTTAATATTTTCTGCACCGTCCCACAGAGAAGACGTGGCCGCTCAGAGAACCTGTAATATATCGTGTTTTAATTTGGTCATTGCAACACACACACACACACACACACACACACACACACACACACATATATATAATATATATATATATATATATATATATATATATATATATATATATATATATATATATATATATATATATATATATATATATATATATATATGTGTGTGTGTGTGTGTGTGTGTGTGTGTGTGTGTGTGTGTGTGTGTGTATGTGTGTGTGTCACTCATAATAAGAAAAAAAAAATAGGCAACCCTATCTACAATGCTGTCAACAGAACAGTTGTCAGTCTTTCAAATAGAACACTTACCAACTCAGCACTTGAAGTACTCTCGATGGGACTTTCGCATTCCCAACCTAAATGTAAAATTAACTTCGTGAATCATTTCCTTGCCTTTGAACAGTTAAGCAATACACTTAAAAACCTACCATATAAGTCCAAGAGATAGGGAAATCTAATTAAGGATATTTCTTCTGTTGCTCACTCCTCATTTCTAGATTTCAGTACAGTTAAACGGTCGTTCCTGAAATTACCACAAGCTCTTTATGATTTTATCATTAAACTAAAATACGACGACTACATCATTATCATTGAACCAGATAAGGGTACAGTTTTTATGAATAAAAAAAAAATAAATAAATAAATAAAAAAAATAAAAATAAATAAATAAAAATTACCTTATGAAAGTTGAACATATTTTAAGTGTCTCTTCCAAGTTTACATTAAATAAAAATAAACCTTTCATTAAATTCAATTATTACATTAAAATAAATTGCATTTACATTAAATAAAAATACAACCTTTACACACCCTTCGCTCAAAATTCAAAATGATCATGGCGACTCCTACACCACCCTAGGAGTCCCCATCTGGGGAGGGGGCCACAAATGTTCCCAGGTCGGACTGCTTCTTTTGGTATCGATCCTAAGTGTCTTGACACCCCTGCTCAACTTTTTCTTCATAAATTTCTGCAACATTCCCGATCTTAGATCTAATTTTCAGTCTGTAGAACACCACCTCTTCTCTTCTAAACCCCATTTTCTTTTCTTCACCGAAACTCTGGTGTCTGAAGCAACTGACATTAGCCCCTTTTCTGTTTCCTCCTACTTTCTCTATCCTCATTTTCGATCCAAAGCTGGATGCTGCGTTTATGTGCGCAATGACTTAACCTGCTCTCGTGCCCACGCTCTTGAATCTTCCGAGTTTTCCACCATCTGGCTACGACTACAGAGTCACTCTCATACTAAATTTATCTGTGCTGTATACCTCTCTCCTAACTCCACTGACTATAAGAAATTCTTTGAGTACTTAACTTCCAAAGTGGAGCACATTCTGACCCTCTTCCCTTTTGCAGAGATCTCCATTCTTGGAGACTTCAATATTCACCACCAGCTTTGGCTTTGCTCTCCCTTCACTGACCATCCTGGTGAACTAGCCTACAACTTTGCTATCCTCCATGACCTAGAGCAATTGGTGCAACACCCTACTCGCATTCCTGACCGTCTTGGAGATACGCCCAACATTCTTGACTTTTTCCTGACCTCTAATCCTTCTGCTTATGCTGTCACCCTTTCTTCTCCGTTGGGCTCCTCCGATCACAATCTCATATCTTTATCTTGCCCTATCACTCCAATCCCTCCTCAGGATCCCCCTAAGCGAAGGTGCCTCTGGCGTTTTGCCTCTGCCAGTTGGGGGGACCTGAGGAGGTATTTTGCTGATTTTCCTTGGAATGACTACTGCTTCCGTGTCAGAGACCCGTCTTTGTGTGTTGAGTGCATAACAGAGGTGATAGTGTTTGGCATGGAGGCGTACATTCCTCACTCTTTTTCTCGTCCTAAACCTTCTAAACCTTGGTTTAACACAGCTTGTTCTCGTGCTATACATGATAGAGAGGTGGCCCACAAAAGGTACTTAAGCCTTCCATCACCAGAATCTCATGCACTTTATATTTCTGCCCGGAACCATGCCAAGTCTATTCTCCAACTAGCCAAAAACTCCTTCATTAACAGAAAATGTCAAAACCTTTCAAGATCTAACTCCCCTCGTGATTTCTGGCATCTAGCCAAAAATATCTCCAATAACTTTGCTTCTTCTTCTTTCCCTCCTTTATTTCAACCAGATGGCACCACTGCTATCACATCTATTTCTAAAGCTGAAGTCTTTGCTCAAACCTTTGCTAAAAACTCTACCTTGGACGATTCAGGGCTTGTTCCTCCCTCTCCTCCACCCTCTGACTACTTCATGCCATGTATTAAAATTCTTCGCAATGATGTTTTCCATGCCCTCGCTGCCCTAAACCCTCGGAAGGCTTATGGACCTGATGGGGTCCCTCCTATTGTTCTCCGAAACTGTGCCTCCGTGCTTGCACCTTGCCTAGTCAAACTCTTTCAGCTCTGTCTGTCAACATCTACCTTTCCTTCTTGCTGGAAGTTTGCCTACATTCAACCTGTTCCTAAAAAGGGTGACCGTTCTAATCCCTCAAACTACCGTCCTATTGCTTTAATTTCCTTTCTATCTAATGTTTTTGAGTCTATCCTCAACAGGAAGATTCTTAAACATCTATCACTTCACAACCTTCTATGTGATCGCCAGTGTGGGTTCCGTCAAGGCCGCTCTACTGGTGATCTTCTGGCTTTCCTTACTGAGTCTTGGTCATCCTCTTTTAGATATTTTGGTGAAACTTTTACTGTTGCCTTGGACATATCAAAAGCTTTTGATAGAGTCTGGCACAAAGCTTTGATTTCCAAACTACCCTCCTACGGTTTCTATCCTTCTCTCTGTAACTTCATCTCAAGTTTCCTTTCTGACCGTTCTATTGCTGCTGTGGTAGACGGTCACTGTTCTTCTCCTAAATCTATTAACAGTGGTGTTTCTCAGGGTTCTGTCCTGTCACCAACTCTCTTCTTATTATTCATTAATGATCTTCTAAACCAAACTTCTTGTCCTATCCACTCCTACGCTGATGATACCACCCTGCACTTTTCCACGTCTTTTCATAGACGTCCAACCCTTGAGGAGGTAAACATATCACGTAGGGAAGCCACAGAACGCCTGACTTCTGATCTTTCTAAAATTTCTGATTGGGGCAGAGCAAACTTGGTATTGTTCAATGCCTCAAAAACTCAATTCCTCCATCTATCAACTCGACATAACCTTCCAGACAACTATCCCCTCTTCTTCAATGACACTCAACTGTCCCCCTCTTCTACACTGAACATCCTCGGTCTGTCCTTTACTTATAATCTGAACTGGAAACTTCACATCTCATCTCTAGCTAAAAAAGCTTCTATGAAGTTAGGTGTTCTGAGACGTCTCCGCCAGTTTTACTCACCCCCCCAGTTGCTAACTCTGTACAAGGGCCTTATCCGTCCATGTATGGAGTATGCTTTACATGTCTGGGGGGGGGTTTCACTCATACTGCTCTTCTAGACAGGGTGGAATCAAAAGCTTTTCGTCTCATCAACTCCTCTCCTCTAACTGACTGTCTTCAGCCTCTCTCTCACCGCCGCAATGTTGCATATCTAGCTGTCTTCTACCGCTATTTTCATGCTAACTGCTCTTCTGATCTTGCTAACTGCATGCCTCCCCTCCTTCCGCGGCCTCGCTGCACAAGACTTTCTTCTTTCTCTCATCCCTATTCTGTCCACCTCTCTAACGCAAGAGTTAGCCAGTATTCTCAATCATTCATCCCTTTCTCTGGTAAACTCTGGAACTCCCTGCCTGCTTCTGTATTTCCACCTTCCTATGACTTGAATTCCTTCAAGAGGGAGGTTTCAAGGCACTTATCCACCAATTTTTGACCACTGCCTTGATCCTTTTACGGGACTGGCATTTCAGTGGGCATTTTTTTTTATTGATTTTTGTTGCCCTTGGCCAGTGTCCTTCTTACATAAAAAAAAAAAAAGAAGAGCACATTCTGATTCTGATTCTTCCATTTTGCGAAGACCTTCATTCTTGGAGACTTCAATGTTCACCACCAGCTTTGCCTTTCCTCTCCCTTCACTGACCATCCTGGTGAACTAGCCATCAACTCTGCTATCCATCACGATCTAAAACAACTGGTGCAACACCCTACTCGTATTCCTGAAAGTCTTGGAGACGTTCAACATTCTTGATCTTTTCCTAATCTCTAGTCCTTCTGTTTATGCTTTTACCCTCTCTTCTCCGTTGGGCTTCTCCGATCACAATTTTATGTCTGTATCTTGTCCTATTGCTCCAATCCCTCCTCAGGATCCTCCTAAGCGGAGATGCTTCTGGCGTTTGCTTTTGCTGGTTGGGGGGACCTGAGGAATCATTTTGCTGATTTTTCCTGGAATGACTACTGTTTCCGTGACAGAAACCCGGTTTTGTGTGCCGACCACACAACAGAGGTGATAGTGTCTGGCATAGAGGCGTACAATCCTCACTCTTTTTCTTGACCTACACCTTCCAAACCTTTCAGCTTGTTCTCGTGCTATATATGATAGAGAGGTAGCCCACAAAGGTAGTAGAGCCTTCCATCACAAGAATCTCATGCACTTTATATTTTTGCCTGGAACCATGCCAAGTCTGTTCTCAAACAAACCAAAACTCCTTCATTAATAGAAAGTGTCAAAATCTTTCAAGATCTAAAGGCCTGTCCACACCAGGAAACATTGTTTGGAACTAATGTTTGCAAACAGTTTGCAAACTGTTTTCAAACAAAATTTGCAAACTGTTTGCAAACAGTCTGTAAAACTGTTTGCAAACAGTTTGCAAACTGCCTCCAAACAATTTTGATGTATATTTCTTTCCCATCCAGAATGGAAAACACTGTGTGTGTGTGTGCGTGCGTGTGTGTGTGTGTGTGTGTGTGTGTGTGTGTGTGTGTGTGTGTGTGTGTGTGTGCGGAGGTGATGGATCAGTTTCAGCACGAGGCTTTGAGTGACAACGCCATGTCAGCAGAAAAAAAAACAAAAAAACACGAGCTTATTGAATTGCTGCATTCATCCCCAGCAATGTGGGATGTAACATGTGTGCATTATTTCAGTCGTGGAGATCCGCATGAAATTGGTGAAACTTGCTCTATCTACTTTCAGATCTGCCACAAATCACCATGAAAGGGTCCTTTTTCTAATAATTTCCTCACCCATCTCTTTTTATTTTTTCTTGCCCTACTTTTAGTGTATTAGGTAAAGTGCTAAGTAAAATATAGGGGCTGCTGCAGCGACCTTTACACTCACAGGCATCCTGACGACAACTGAGATCTGGACAGGAAACTAAGTTTACAAATAGTTTGCAAACTATTTGCAAACACTTTACAAAATGTTTGCAAACAGTTTGCAAACAGTTTCAAAAAAAAAAAAAAACAGTTTGCAAGCTGCTAGCAAACATTGTTTCCAAGCAATGTTTCCTGGTGGGGACAGGCCTTAACTCCCTTTGTGACTTCTGGTATCTTACCAAAAACATCTCCAATAACTTTGCTCCTTCTTCTTTCCCTCCTTTATTTCAACCAGATGGCACCACTGCTATTACTTTTATCTCTAAAGCTGAACTCTTCGCTCAAATCTTTGCTAAAAACCCTATCTTGGATGATTCAGAGTTTCTTCCTCCCTCTCCTCCACCCTCTGACTACTTCATGCTACCTATCAAAATTCTTCGCAATGATGTTTTCCATGCGCTCGCTGGCCTAAACGCTCAGAAGGCTTATGAACTTGATGGGGTTCCTCCTATTGTTCTCTGAAACAGCGCCTCCGTGCTTGCACCTTGCCTAGTCAAACTCTTCCAGCTCTGTCTGTCAACATCTACCTTTCTTTCTTGCTGGAAGTTTGTCTACATTCAGCCTGTTCCTAAAAAGGGTGACCGTTCTAATCCTTCAAACTACCATCCTATTGCTTTAATTTCCTGCATATCTAAAGTTTTTAAATCTATCCTTAACAGAAAGATTCTTAAACACATCCTTCTATCTGATCGCCGGTATGGGTTCCGTCGAGGCCGCTCTACTGGTGATCTTCTGGCTTTCTGTACTGAGTCTTGGTCATTCTCTTTTAGAGATTTTGGTGAAACTTTTGTTGTTGCCTTACACATATCAAAATCTTTTGATAAAGTGAGGCACAAGCTTTTAATAGAGTGTGGTACAAAACGTTGATTTCCAAAATACCGTCCTACGGTTTTTATCCTTCTATATGTAACTTCATCTCAAGTTTCTTTTCTGATCGTTCTATTGCAACTGCAGTAGACGGTCACTGTCCTTCTTCTAAATCTATTTATAGTGGTGTTCCTTAGGGTTCTGTCCTTTCACCCACTCTCTTCCTATTATTCATCAATGACCTTCTAAACCAAACTTCTTGTCCTATCAACTCCTACGCTGATGATACCACACTGCACTTTTCCACGTCTTTTAACAGACGTCAAACCCTTCAGGAAGTAAAAAGTTAAAGTAGGGAAGCCACAGAACTCTTGATTTATGATCTCTCTAAAATATTTGATTGGGACTAGAGAAATATCCCCTCTTTTTCAGTGACACTCAACTGCCCCCCTCTACTACACTCAACATTCTCGGTCTGTCCTTTTCTTATAATCTAAACTGGAAACTTCACATTTCATCTCTGGCTAAAGCAGCTTCTATGAAGTTCTAAGACGTCTCTATGTTCTATGACGTCTCGGCCAGATTTTCTCACCCCCCAGCTACTAACTCTGTACAAGGGCCTTATCCGTTCATGTATGGAATATGCTACACATGTCTGGAGGGAGGGGTTCCACTCATAGCGCTCTTTTAGAAATCAAAAGCTTTTTGTCTCGTCAACTCCTCTGCTCTTCAGCCTCTTTCTCATCGCTGTAGTGTTGCATCTCTAACTATCTTCTACCGCTATTTTCATGCTAACTGCTCTTCTGATCATGCTAACTGCATGCCTCCACTCCTCCCGCGGCCTCGCTGCGCAAGACTTTCTTCTTTTCTCTTCACCCTATTCTGTCGACCTCTGTAATGCAAGAGTTAACCAGTACTCTCAATCATTCATCCCTTTCTCTGGAAAACTCTGGAACTCAATGCCCGTTTCTGTATTTCCACCGTCTTATGACCTGAACTTCTTCAAGAGGGATGTTTCAAAACACTTATCCTTCATTTTTTGACCACTGCTTCGGACCCTATTAGAGAAGCATGATCTCAGTGGGCTTTCTTTTTTTTTATATTAGATTTTTAATGCTCTTGGCCGGTGTCTCACCTATATATATATATATATATATATATATATATATATATATATATATATATATATATATATATATATATATATATATATATATATATATATATATATATATATATATATATATATATATATATATATATATATATATATATATATATATATATATATATATATATATATATATATATATATATATATATATATATATATATATATATATATATATATATATATATATATATATATATATATATATATATATATATATATATATATATATATATATATATATATATATATATATATATATATATATATATATATATATATATATATATATATATATATATATATATATATATATATATATATATATATATATATATATATATATATTTCTAGTTGAGGCTGTAATCTCTAGTAGTTGGAGTGTACAGGCAGGTGAGAGTTTCTCAGAGAGTTTGCCTGTCTTTGGGAACAAATCTGGAAAGACTCATCTCCTCAACTTGATGCACGAGATCAAGGTGTGTTACATATGTTGCAAATGTATGCAATGAAATAATTGTATTTAAGAGTTTTCAGAACTATACTAGAAATGTTTCTTAGTTTCCAACTAGTTCAGTTAGTTTGAAATCAGGTTATGGAGTTTTGTGTTTGTGATTACGAGATTAACTGACAAGAGTATCAAAATCAATCTGGAAAAAGTGGTGGTAATATTCTAGAGTCCTTTCCAATTATTATTATTGGTTGTTTTAGTTCCATTCTTTTGCAGACACATTTGGATAAACATAAAACGTAAGAGAGTGAGAGGAAATGCCACCTCCCCTGTAACCTTGGAGAGGTGATGGAAATCGACAGCTCTTTCAATCTGGCGGGTGATCCGAACAATATATATATTTTTTTTATGTAGGAAGGATACTGGCCAAGGGCAACAAAGATCTAATAAAAAAAAATGCCCACTGAAATGCGAGTCTCATAAAAGGGTCAAAGCAGTGGACACTGGATAAGTGTCTTGAAACCTCCCTCTTGAAGGAATTCAAGTCGTAGGAAGGTAGAAATACAGAAGCAAGCAGGGAGTTCCAAAGTTTACCAGAGAAAGAGATGAATGATTGAGAATACTGATTAACTCTTGCGTTAGAGAGGTGGACAGAATAGGGGTGAGAGAAAGAAGAAAGTCTTGTGCAGCGAGGCCGCGGAAGGAGGGGAGGCATGCAGTTAGCAAGATCAGAAGAGCAGTTGGCATGAAAATAGCGGTAGAAGACAGCTAGATATCCAACATTGCGGCGGTGAGAGAGGGGCTGAAGAGAGTCAGTTAGAGGAGAGGAGTTGATGAGACGAAAAGCTTTTGATTCCACCCTGTCTAGAAGAGCAGTATGAGTGGAACCCCCCCAGACATGTGAGGCATACTCCATACATGGACGGATAAGGCCCTTGTACAGAGTTAGCAGCTAGAGGGGTGAGAAAAACTGGCGGAGACGTCTCGGAACACCTAACTTCATAGAAGCTGTTTTAGCTAGAGATGAGATGTGAAGTTTCCAGCTCAGATTATAAGTAAAGGACAGACCGAGGATGTTCAGTGTAGAAGAGGGGGACAATTGAGTGTCATTGAAGAAGGGGGGATAGTTGTCTGGAAGGTTGTGTCGAGTTGATAGATGGAGAAATTGAGTTTTTGAGGCATTGAACAATACCAAGTTTGCTCTGCCCCGATCAGAAATTTTAGAAAGATCAGAAGTCAGGCGTTCTGTGGCTTCCCTGTGTGATATGTTTACCTCCTGAAGGGTTGGACATCTATGAAAAGACGTGGAAAAGTGCAGGGGGGTATCATCAGCATAGGAGTGGATAGGACAAGAAGTTTGGTTTAGAAGATCATTAATGAATAATAAAAAGAGAGTGGGTGACAGGACAGAACCCTGAGGAACACCACTGTTAATAGATTTAGGAGAAGAACAGTGACCGTCTACCACAGCAGCAATAGAACGGTCAGAAAAGAAACTTGAGATGAAGTTACAGAGAGAAGGATAGAAACCGTAGGAGGGTAGTTTGGAAATCAAACCTTTGTGCCAGACTCTATCAAAGGCTTTTGATATGTCCAAGGCAACAGCAAAAGTTTCACCAAAGACTCTAAAAGAGGATGACCAAGACTCAGTAAGGAAAGCCAGAAGATCACCAGTAGAGCGGCCTTGACGGAACCCATACTGGCGATCAGATAGAAGGTTGTGAAGTGATAGATGTTTAAGAATCTTCCTGTTGAGGATAGATTCAAAAACTTTAGATAAGCAGGAAATTAAAGCAATAGGTCGGTAGTTTGAGGGATTAGAGCGGTCAAACTACCGTCCTATTGTTTTAATTTCCTGCTTATCTAAAGTTTTTGAATCTATCCTCAACAGGAAGATTCTTAAACATCCATCACTTCACAACCTTCTATCTGATATCTATCTGATATATAAACGAACCATAAATCAAAAGGGTAGATGCGCCCGAATGCGCGAATTTATAAACACCTTAATTTCTTCCTTACGATGATGGATACTATTTTCCTTTAGCACAGAAGTATATTGATATATTATCGTGAGATCGTGAGATATGAATCTCACGTGAAGATCACTGGTGTTTCTTGTTGGGGAGGGGTAGGACAGACCAACAATTATTGTAGGAACATGTGGTGTCTGTAACGAGTTGACACTAACACCACAATTTAAAAAAAACGAGACATACTAAGAGTCATCTACATTGTTATTAGTAACTACTAAAACCACGTTTAAAAAAATCGGGCCATGGTGTCTCCCAGGAGCCAGGAGCGGGCAAGACGGAGTGAACGTGTGGATAGTGAAGGCCAGGTGGAGAGAGTACTGTTTTCCAATTCGTAGAATTGAAAGGACCAGCGAGTTAAACTTGCTTGGTGACCCAAAGGGGAGATTTGTTTGACCAGGAAGAGTATTGCCTGGCGGTACCGTGATGACACACCAGAAAATTAAGGGGCCTCTTGGTGCGTTCACTGTGTCAGGAGTGTAGGGATGTCACTGTTAGGTGTTGACACTTGTGTTTCTGCAGTCGAAGAAGGAAGTACAGAAGAAGGGGGTAGGGTGTGTAGTAGAGAGAGCAGGAGAGGTGCGAGTAGTTGGAAAAATAGTAAAGATAGAGGCATGAGAAGACGAAAGAGAAAAAAGAGTGACAGGAGTCAGAAGAGAAGTTGGAGCAGTGCCAGCTACTGGAGGAAAAGTAACATAGGTATAACTCCCTGTAGAAGTAAATCCGCACACCAACGCTGACAAGATCACAGATCCGGTGTGAGAGGCATAGACAGATATCGAGGGTGGAGTAGGAGGAGGAGAAAACGGCGTTTGAGTATGAAGGGCTAGTTGGAGCCTTGTTTGTTCTTACCTCCGCATACCCCCACCACATCGCTGCGCCACCCCTCCCTTCCTTCCCTCCATCTGCCGCGTCCCTTGTCTTTTTTTTTTTTTGGTGGGGGGGGCGAGGGAGGGGAAGGCGGTGACTTAACTGATTAATATTCCAACAGCTATCAGCTTAGTTGCCTGTCCGTCGTATTTGCGCCTGTATTTTGATGGAAGCAGGCCCAGTCTTCCCCTTTCTGGCTATGTGCAGTATCTGGTTATAGGTCTGGTGTTTGAGTGTTGTGAGTGTTGTGTGTCGTATTTGTTAAATGTTACTAGTGTGGGATCCAATAGTCGTGAGTGGGACCAACCGGAGGACTGATTACTCTCCGAGCCAAGTTATAGTTTTCTAGTTTATTCCCTCATTTCCCCAGTGTTCGCAGGTGAGAATCTGTCTTCCGGAAGATCTTACATATGCTTCTCTCTGGCCACAGAGGGTAATATTTCTGCTGGACAGTGGATGGTCTTGTTACAGAGGGCAGTTTGTCCAATGGGGTATTACCCTCGCCCTGTGCGTCCGTCGTCTAAACGGTCTGTGCCCTAAGACAAGGCATAATTAATTCAAAATTAAGTTTTGTTATGGATTACATCATAAGTTTTCGATATATTTAAGGCATTAGGAATCATGTCATTGAAATCCCGAAGGGAGGACTCGAAGATTGATCAAGAGAAACTATCAATTGGCTAGTTGTTCCTTAAGGAACCCATGTTCATGACAGACGTGTCAAAGAAAAAAAATAAAAAATAAAATAAATAAGTAAATAAATAAATAAATAAATAAATAAATAAAAATCATAGAGTTACGAGGTCAACAAAGATGGGATTTATTTTCATGGACTTTAAAATGCATTATTCAATGAATGTAGATACAGTTTATGTTTGATATGCATTAAAACAGCGCAAGAGTGGCGATCTCGCTCTTAACTATACATCAAAACAATATAACCTGTATAAGAAAGGACCCTCCCAATGTTGTTAATAAGTTCATATACATGTTTGATTCATGGAAAGCAAACTTTGAGAGCAGAGGAGCACATAGGATCAAAGCATTTCATCTTTGCTTTTAATTCTGCTCAACATAGTCAGGACTCCCAAGGCAAGTGTGGCACGTGATCATCCATACAAGCTGAAAAGGCAGGATATTTTATCTTATTATTATTTTATTTTATTTTTTTTTTTTTTTGAAAAAAAAGATAACACGCTTTCAACAAAACTTACGTAAAAAAAGTTTTCGAAAACAAAAAGTAATTTGTTAAAGGGTTGAAACTTGAAGGTTTCCAATAAGCAATTTTCTTGATATTTCTTTGTGGGTCCAAGTATAGGCCATATGAGAACACTCCGATTCTGTAAAAGAAAGATATATATATATATATATATATATATATATATATATATATATATATATATATATATATATATATATATATATATATATATATATATATATATATATATATATATATATATATATATATATATATATATATATATATATATATATATATATATATATATATATATATATATATATATATATATATATATATATATATATATATATATATATATATATATATATATATATATTACCAGTCCAAACACACGACTCGGAGAGCTGGAGCCTCGCTAGAGCCTACTATTTTATGAAAATAATTTATGTGTATACCATAGAAATAAGTCAAGAGATGTAGTACGGGTGTCTTAAAAATCTCTTACATTGGTAAGCAAAGGGAGTAATTAGTGTTCACGGAGGAATAAAAAAAAATTCATTGGATTCAGTACAATCTAGTCCTTGCTAAATCAGTGGATGTGCTCCAAGTGTGGCATAACATACCAGAGTGAGTGATATGATATTTAATGATTTGGGATGGGCATATAGAATAATAAAATAGAATAACTGTACCTACAACTTCGGTTATGTAAGGGGTTACCAGTAAATATTTCAGTTGTATCAAACTTTAATATAATGCATAAGGTGCCCCATCAAAGGCTCCTGAAAAAAGGTTAGGGCACACGGTATAGATGGGAAGGTGTTAGGCTGGATAAGGTCATGACTTAGCGACAGGCGACAAAGAGTTGTAATAAATCGAGTGGGGTCATGTAATTAGTGGAGTGTCACGAGGATCAGTATTAGGGCCATTGTTATTTCTAATATATATTAATGACTTGGATAGTGGAATTAGTAGTGATGATAGTAAATTTGAGGATGACACAAAGATAGGTAGATTAATTAGGTCACAAGCGGATGCCATCGCCTTGCAGGCAGATTTAGATAGCATGGATGAATGGACGGACAGATGGCAAATCCAGTTTAATATCAACAAATGCAAAGTACTTAGCGTAGGTAGAGGAAGCCCATACAGTAGGTACACATTAAACAACGAAACTAAGGTAGGTACAGGGTACGAAAAAGATTTAGGAGTTATAGTTAGCTCTGAAATCCGTCTAGGAAAATAATGCATAGAGGCCAGAAACAGGGCAAATAGGATACTAGGATTTATTTTTAGGATTGTTAAAAGTAGAAGGCCAGAAGTAATATTAAAGTTATAGTTGGCGCTGGTCAGACCTCATCTAGACTACGCTATGCAGTTCTGGTCCCCACATTACAGGAAAGATATAGGTCTATTAGAATCAGTACAGAGGAGAATGACTAAAAGGATACAGGGGATGAGGAGTATTCCTTACGAGGCGAGATTGAAGCTGTTAAATCTACATTCTTTAGAGAGACGTAGGTTAAGAGGGTACCTGATAGAAGTCTTTAAGTAGTATAAGGGTTATAACAAGGAGGATGTAATCAAAATTCTTAGGATCAGCAACCAGGAGAGTGAGAAATAACGGGTTTAAGCTTGAAAAATTTAGGTTTAGGAAGGAGATAGGAAAAAATTGGTTCTCAAATAGAGTGATAGATGAGTGGAACGGACTCAGTAATCATGTTGTTAGTGCTAGAACATTAGGGAGATTTAAAAGAAGATTAGACGGGTTTATGGATGGGGATAATAGATGAAAATAGGTAAGTATATTTCATACAGGGACTGCCACGTGCAAGCCTGGTCGCTTCTTGCAGCTTCCCTTATTTCTTATGTTCTAATGTTCTTATAATTCTATTATTTCTTTCGTCATATCTTAAACATGATAACTCAAGAAAAATTAGCTCTCATTTGGTGCGGGTAAGTGTAAAGTCATGCGAGCAAACGTGTTATTTTTTTTTTTTCACTCTTGCCTCTAAAGGTCCACCTATAGAGCCGAAAATTTGAGTGTCTTGAACGTGGAAGAGGATCAGTTGTGTGTAACTTGTGTAAGCTGTGTGTAAGGTAATTGTATGCGGTTTAGTCCAAACTGAGAATGATACTGGTTACCTGCTTGTTATTTTTTTTCTTTCCATTTGCATTTTGTTCAGTGAAGATGATCGGATTGGGGTGACATAGATTAGCTTGAAGAGGATGAATGCACGATAAATTTATGTTAAAATCTGAAAAAAAACACTTTGTTTATTGTATATGGAGCATGTGTAGCGTAAACGAAGCAACCGAGAGCATGGCGTTGGGATGCAGGTCTCAACAGCACTGAGCCTGTCGTCGAGGTGGATACCAGGTAGTTTGCTGGTATGAATCACTTTTTAGGATTATAGGTGGTAGAACAGGTATGATGACCATAAATGCAGTTTTCTTGTTATTGGTGATGAAGTTGTCTCGTGCCAAGGCATGTGAAGTCGAGGGACGTTTGGAGGGAGTTATAAGGAGGTATAAACTGGTGCATTATTATTGAGGGCAGCGACTACGGTAGAGTCAACATATTTTCACCTTTGATGTGTGCTCTGCGAGGTATCATTGACTGCAATAAGAAAGCAGAACGTGTGCCCTGAGAGACGCCACACGTCAGGCTTAAGAAGCTAGATATAGTGCCATTATAAAGATATATATATATATATATATATATATATATATATATATATATATATATATATATATATATATATATATATATATATATATATATATATATATATATATATATATATATATATATATATATATATATATATATATATATATATATATATATATATATATATATATATATATATATATATATATATATATATATATATATATATATATATATATATATATATAAATAAGGCCATAAAGAATGTATATATATATATATATATATATATATATATATATATATATATATATATATATATATATATATATATATATATATATATATATATATATATATATATATATATATATATATATATATATATATATATATATATATATATATATATATATATATATATATATATATATATATATATATGTATATATATCTTTATATTTATATATGTGTGTTGCGTCACACCCCCTAAAATAGGATGCACACGGCAGTGCGCCTTCGGGTGATAATGTACCTATGTTTAAAAAAAAAAAATGGCAGCAGACAACTTGTTGACGGCTGTTGAGAAAGTCCAATAATCAGAAATTAGCCATTCCCTGACCCATAATTTAGTGGTAAGATGACAACAGTGTTATGCTTGACCAGATCGAAAGCCTGCTTCTGATGCTACTACAAAATTCTTACTTTTGCCTAAATGTTTACCCATGAAATCGAGGAAACTGGTGATTTAGTAGGTAGTAAATGGATTTTACATGGCAAAATGTTTGAAGTCGGTTTTGTTGAAAGTGTTAGCGCAGATCCATTCTCTGATAAAACTATTGCAGAGCAGGTTGGAAACTGGTGTAATTTCTATAGATCGTAATTCATTGAGTGATAAAGGGATGGATAACTTTGGAAGATGTATTATGTATGATTTCTACATGTCAGGATAATTTGATTGTTGCAAGGATGCGCTGATGAATGACTTCGGAAGTTTAGCATGGCATATGGATAAGTCGTTGTGTGTGTGTGTGTGTGTGTGTGTGTGTGTCGGGCAAACTTACTGGCTAGTGTGCCAGCTTGTACACGTGAGTTTAATAGTGTTTTAAATAATTATATCTGTAACTTTTTTCCCATCATATGTAAATATTAAAATATTCATGAAGCAGAAATCTTCAAAATAGAATCTTACATAGGAGTACTGACGTCTTCGATGATGAGTACCAGCGATATTGTTTTTGATAATAGTCTTCCAAGTTCTTTGATTCCTCGTAGCTGATGCAACGGGACACGAGTAAGTACAATCAATTTCATTGATGACTTGAGTAGATGATGTTTAGATGCCCAGCAAGCAAAGGTGGCAAGGTAGTCAGGGGAATCGCTTACTACAACAACAACCGTTTGCCACGACTCCTTCACAACCTGAATGGTAGATTTAGATATTAATTATTGTGAATGTTCTGAACAGTCGCAACATATAATGTAGCACCCTGTATTTTTTTTTTTCTTGGCTCTGCAACGATATGCTAATATGGGACACAATCATATAATATATATATATATATATATATATATATATATATATATATATATATATATATATATATATATATATATATATATATATATATATATATATATATATATATATATATATATATATATATATATATATATATTTTTTTTTTTATTTTATTTTTTTTTTTTTTTTACGGCCACAAATCCCGCCACTCTTAAGGCTATCTTTATTTCGGCGAGCTTCCTTAAGTTACAAAGGCCCAGTTATGGGTCACAAGGTCCTTTTGGTCTCTTGCGCTCTTTAAACAAACGGTCATAACACCAGGTTACGCTCCTCTTCCCGGCTGCCATTACTAGGGTCAGCCTCCCTACACTGCCTCCTACACAAAGTAGTGCGGAGCTCACATTCACCCCCACACGGTCCTTCTGGTCTCTTGTGGTGAATTACACAACTGAGGTCGTCAGCCTGTTTCACCTCCTCCAGGCACCACACCTACAGTCACTCCAACAGCTGAGAAAGAATCGATGGCCACGTTCTAGGAGACACAGCTACGACAAGTGACAAACACATATAAGAATTATAATATTCTTTCGACTACTGGCCTCACAAACAACAAGAAAAAAGTCCATCTATATCCATAGAATATTATCTCCCTCCGCGATACAATATTATATTCAACGGAAGACAGGGCCTACCCCCCCATATGAACAACGCGGTCTGGGGATGAAGCACACTTTATTGTACAGTCACGATATGAAGTGATGTCACTGCTCTCAGAAAGTATTGTATATTTATTGTTTATGTTATAATGTTCCCTTTCATTGACAATATGTAATACGTTGTGATGTAAAACACGGTAAAATAACGTAATGCCTGAATCAGAATTATATATATATATATATATATATATATATATATATATATATATATATATATATATATATATATATATATATATATATATAGATATATATATATATATATATATATATATATATATATATATATATATATATATATATATATATATATATATATATATATATATATATATATATATATATATATATATATATATATATTTATTTAATTTTTTTATTCATTTATTTATTTTTTTATGCGGCTGCGAATGTCATGTGTCTTCAGTACTGATGAAATGATTTAGCTCACGTCGTGTGCTTATCTATCCAAAATAGTTTATATGTCGTTCAGATTTAGGTAATATATATATATATATATATATATATATATATATATATATATATATATATATATATATATATATATATATATATATATATATATATATATATATATATATATATATATATATATATATATATATATATATATATATATATATACGAGTATATATATATATATATATATATATATATATATATCTATATATATATATATATATATATATATATATATATATATATATATATATATATATATATATATATATATATATATATATAATGTATATATATTCCTGGGTCATTCCAAGAACTGTCTTCTGTAGTTATTAATGCAGTTGTGATACACACATAGTATGGCAGGAAGCGAATGAACAGTTAATTAAGAAACGATAAAATAATAAGGTTATACATTAAAAATCTTTTTATTTACTATGATGGCTTCTTATCATAAACACGGGCACTGAAATATACTTGTATAGCACCATACAACCGTTCACCACTCGCAGTAAGGCTCAAAGAGTGACTAAATAAAGATGCTAAGATGGTTACCCGCAGTTTCTATGGCTCTAAGAAAAAAAGAAAAAAATGCTGACCGCAAGTGTTCGGTTGGCATCAAGGCCGGTGACCTTAGAAAAAAAAAAAAAAATGCTGCCCACAAGTGTTCAATTGACATCAAGTCCGGTAACCTGGGTGGCCATGGGATCCTGATGATCCCAGGATACTGCCCGAACCACTGCCTCCACTTGCTTGGAGTTGTGGACTGGAGCGTTGTCCATGGCTATATATATATATATATATATATATATATATATATATATATATATATATATATATATATATATATATATATATATATATATATATATATATATATATATATATATATATATGGGCTGTGGTGCAGGAATGAGCATGGCCCGAGCAAGTGGAGGCAGTGGTTCGGGCAGCATCCTGGGATCATCAGGATATATATATATATATATATATATATATATATATATATATATATATATATATATATATATATATATATATATATATATATATATATATATATATATATATATATATATATATATATATATATATATATATATATATATATATATATATATATATATATATATATATATATATATATTTATATATATATATATATATATATATATATATATATATATATATATATATATATATATATATATATATATATATATATATATATATATATATATATATATATATATATATATATATATATATATATATATATATATATATATATGGGCTGTGGTGCAGGAATGAGCATGGCCCGGACTGATGGCAACTTGGCGCTCTACAGTATCTGGACGTATTGTTGAGTGGTAAGGCGTTCCTCGATGACAGGCAGCTCACCGGGACCCCTGGCTGACATCCAACCCCACAGTCCTGCTGTAATTCTCCCGCTCCGTCGTGACGGCTGGATGTTCTCTACATTATACTTAGAATATAAGATTTGTAATTACTCATCTGATCATGTTAATATAGTAGGCGATATAAATCTTGGCAGCGTCAGCTGGTAAATTAGCGAAGTGGAGCAAATATAACGGTAAAATAAATACAGATTACTTATCTTAATTTTAATACTGTGTCGTCATCGCCTTCCTTCTAATGCATCCTTTCATGTATAAATAAACACAGTTTATCACATTTTTACTTTGTGGATAGATTGTTTTCTACAAACATCGTCAGCTACAATGTGAATAGCGCTGCTTTTCACGTTATAAACATAAACAAATTGGTTCCCGGGACAAAGAATATAAACTCCAGTCTATCATTTTATTTTCTTGCTTGTTTGGCAACTCTGTGTGAGTAACGGACGAACTGACATCTATCACTTGCTTGTGTGTCTCAAGCAGTGTTACCAAATTTAGCATAATTTTATGCATTATTTCTAGCATAATTGATCATTTTAGCATAATTCTAGCATAATTCTGCTATGTCTGGAATAAAATTTAGCATAATAACCGCTTTTAAAATCGGTTTCATTATTTCATTTTTTTTTTCCATTTTAATCGACATAAAAATATATTTTTCAGTTCAATAAAATACAATATTGTGTCATGTATGTACTACCCCAACGATTTATACACGGTCGTTCATCCTCGTGCATTGTTCCCGTTCAACTCTTGCATACCGAGTACAGAAGGTTACTCAGTGACAGTCGCATACACGTCACGTACCAGTGCTAACCAGCGGCAGCCAGCCTCAGTGCCTCATCCTCACCCTCACCCAGGTCAGTCACCCGGTAGTACCAGTTTAGGCTGTTCAGCTGCCAATTGCCCAGGCCCCATGTTCAGGTTATAGAAGACACGCACTATGGACGCCTTGGAGAGCTTTAGTGCTAGTGATGGCAGCGACAGTGATAATGGTTTGACAGAAAGGATAAATACTTCACAACCATCGCAAAGAAAGAAGAAACGTTATAGCCAGTTGTTTCGACCTGAATGGCTGGCTGACAAAGAATTAAAGGAGTGGTTGGGGAGAGACAGTACAGGAAGTGTTTATCGTAAGTGGTGTAACAGCAGCATCCAGTTAAAGCTGAGTGTCCTTCGAAGTCGTGCCCAATCCAAGAAGCACAAAAAAAATTTAGGACAGGCCTCAAGTGGCTTCAATAAGGTAAGAGAATTATCGGAGCTGGACACCAAAGCGTTAATCCTTTAATCATTAATTAAGTTAACACTGTCGTTAACGATTTAACAACCTGAATTTTTTACACTTATTAACTTCCATTACATTTTATAATTGCGTTACAATATAATTATGAACTTAGATTAAGCTTGTTCGGGTTAGGTAAAGCTTAGCGTTTTGAAACTAAGACGAAAATCAGATAATTTGCATCCCGGGTATTGAAGGTTTAAAGATTGCTAATGAGTGACAGAGCGTATAGGAACAGTGTGCACACTATAACACCCACCACATACATTCGTGGTGGGCCGCACCTAGACCCCTCTTTATTCACGTGAGGTCTGAATGATTTAATCTGCCTTGACAGGTAGACCGTAACAGCTGACTCACACCCCCCCCCCACCCCCGCTCAATGGGGTGGTGACCTCTGGCAAGTGATATTTTTATCGGGTCTGAGCACGCCCTCTTCCACCAGAATGGCTGGCGAGTGTTATACCACGGTACTAGCCAGAGTATATATATATATATATATATATATATATATATATATATATATATATATATATATATATATATATATATATATATATATATATATATATATATATATATATATATATATATATATATATATATATATATATATATATATATATATATATATATATATATATATATATATATATATATATATATATATATATATATATATATATATATATATATATATATATATATATATATATATATATATATATATATATATATATATATATATATATATATATATATATATATATATATATATATATATATATATATATATATATATATATATATATATATATATATATATATATATATATATATATATATATATATATATATATATATATATATATATATATATATATATATATATATATATATATATATATATATATATACATATATATATATATATATATATATATATATATATATATATATATATATATATATATATATATATATATATATATATATATATATATATATATATATATATATATATATATATATATATATATATATATATATATATATATATATATATATATATATATATATATATATATATATATATATATATATATATATATATATATATATATATATATATATATATATATATATATATATATATATATATATATATATATATATATATATATATATATATATATATATATATATATAATCTTTTAGAGATTTTGGTGAAACTTTTGCTGTTGCCTTGGACATATCAAAAGCTTTTGATAGAGTCTGGCACAAAGCTTTGATTTCCAAACTACCCTCCTACGGTTTCTATCCTTCTCTCTGTAACTTCATCTCAAGTTTCCTTTCTGACCGTTCTATTGCTGCTGTGGTAGACGGTCACTGTTCTTCTCCTAAATCTATTAACAGTGGTGTTTCTCAGGGCTCTGTCCTGTCACCCACTCTCTTCTAATTATTCATTAATGATCTTCTAAACCAAACTTCTTGTCCTATCCACTCCTACGCTGATGATACCACTCTGCACTTTTCCACGTCTTTTCATAGACGTCCAACCCTTCAGAAGGTAAACATATCACACAGGAAAGCCACAGAACGCTTGACTTCTGATCTTTCTAAATTTTCTGATTGAGGCAGAGCAAACTTGGTATTGTTCAATGCCTCAAAAACTCAATTCCTCTATCTATCAACTTGACACAACCTTCCAGACAACTATCCCCTCTTCTTCAAAGACACTCAACTGTCCCCCTCTTCTACACTGAACATCCTCGGTCTGTCCTTTACTTATAATCTGAACTGGAAAATTCACATCTCATCTCTAGCTAAAACAGCTTCTATGAAGTTAGGCGTTCTGAGACGTCTCCGGCAGTTTTTCTCAACCCCCCAGCTGCTAACTCTGTACAAGGGCCTTATCCGTCCATGTATGGAGTATACTTCACATGTCTGGGGGAGTTCCACTCATACTGCTCTTCTAGACAGGGTGGAATCAAAAGCTTTTCGTCTCATCAACTCCTCTCCTCTAACTGACTGTCTTCTGCCTCTCTCTCACCGTCGCAATGTTGCATATCTAGCTGTCATGCTAACTGCTCTTTTGATCTTGCTAACTGCATGCCTCCCCTCCTTCCGCGGCCTCGATGCACAAGACTTTCTTCTGTCTCTCACCCCTATTCTGTCCACCTCTCTAACGCAAGAGTTAACCAATATTCTCAATCATTCATCCCTTTCTCTGGTAAACTCTGGAACTCCCTGCCTGCTTCTGTATTTCCACCTTCCTATGACTTGAATTCCTTCAAAAGGGGGGTTTTAAGACAGTTATTCATCAATTTTTGACCACTGCTTTGACCCTTTTATGGGACTGGCATTTCAGTGGGCATTTTTTTTTTATTAGATTTTTGTTGCCTTTGGCCAGTGTCCTTCCTACATAAAAAAAATATATATATATATATATATATATATATATATATATATATATATATATATATATATATATATATATATATATATATATATATATATATATATATATATATATATATATATATATATATATATATATATATATATATATATATATATATATATATATATATATATATATATATATATATATATATATATATATATATATATATATATATATATATATATATATATATATATATATATATATATATATATATATATATATATATATATATATATATATATATATATCTATATATATATATATATAATTGGATTATTGGTCCTACCAGTGTATGTTTGAGTTTATTTTTTATTTATTTATTTTTTATTTATTTGTTTATTTATTTTTTGTTTTGATAATTCTAAGCAAGGTATCTCTTTCAGATATCCCAGATGTTCAAGACCCCCGTTCGAGTCAAAGATGCTATTTTTAGTGGAGCATCACTTGCCATATGCAGTAATGGATCATTTGTCAGAACTTTTCTATAACATTTCAAGAGTCAGAAATTGCAAAGTGATATGCTTGTAAGCGAACAAAATGTGCTGCAATTGTTGAAAATGTCCTTGCATCAAAATTTAAAGGGGAAGTATTAGAAAAGGTCAAAGAGTCCAGCTACTTCTCATTAATAATTGATGAGTCAACAGACATTGAGACAATCTGTGATGGCAATAGTTGTTAAGTATTATGACTCTGTTGAGGGAAAAGTAGTAGCCCGGCTTCTTGGTTTACCCGCACTGAAGGCCAAATCTGCTGAAAACTTGTTTAAATTACTTTGTGAACAGCTGCAGTCATACAACATGGACTGGTCAAAATGTATTGGGTTTGCCGCAGACACAACGAATGTCATGTTCGGAGACTAACAGCATTGTTAGTAGATTAAAGGAAAAGAACCCCAGCATCATAACAATGAAATGGGTATGTCACTCACTATCTTTAGCAGTTAGTCATTCAACTAAACTTTTGCCAAAGCCACTTGAAAAATTATTGCGAGAATGTAACACCTATTTCAGTCACTCCAGCAAGAGGCTTCGGGACCTTTAAGAATTTCAGGAATTTTTGTAAGCTCAGCAACACAGAATTCTGAAGTTAAATGACTTTTGTTGGCTCTCGCTAAGTGCATGTATTCCTAGGATTCTTGAATGCTTTGCATATGTACTTTCAGCTAGCCCACACAGAAGACCGATTGCTTTCTTATGAATTCCTATACAGTCGGTTTTCAAACCCATATACTTTCAGTTCTTGGATTATGTTTTACAAGACTGATAAATATAATACAATCTCCCAAAGTTCTGACTCTATGGTACATCGCGTAGCAAAGGACTCACGTCAACTCTACGTTCAGATCTTCAGTTGTTTCTTCAAACCCTGTACTCCCAAGGGACCGATCAGTGAAGTGGTAAAACTAAATCCAAAGAACCAGGCCTACCATTTACAAATTAACAAAATCTATGGAGGCATTAAGTTTGCACGACTCTTAGAGACAACAGCCAGTAAGAGGGTCTTGTAGAGTACCAATCAAATGTTTGAGCGGTTGCTTCAGTTTCTGGTACAACTGGCCATTCAACTTCAGCAGCGCTTACCTCTCAGTAATGCAGTTCTTTCTAATATATGTTCTGTGTTTGATCCTGTAGAAATATTGCGTGGGAGTAATATGTTGTTGCAAATATCAGTGCCAAGATTCCTGGAATTCTTGGAGATGAAGATGAACAAAAGTTAGATGACGAATGGAGGTTACTAATCCTAAGTGATGATGCATAGAATATTCTCTCACAGAATGCTACCACTGACATTGACAATGAAGTCTTTTGGTCTAAAATCTGTCACACAGGGAAATACCCACTACTCTTCAAACTTTTTTAAAGCACTATTAACCATGCCAGTATCTAATGCAGACTGTTAGAGAATATTTTCAGTGATTACTTTGAAAAAAAGACAGAAAAAAAGCAGGTTCAAAAACAGCAGTCTGGCAAATTAAATCGTAACTGGAGAGTGAATTGGACAAAGTGAGTGCGTAGGAAAATTTGAGCCTTCAGAAGATATGATCAAGTCGATGAATAAGAATATATTCCCTCGGTGGCGTAATGATCAATAAGTAGTAATGAACTTGGCCAACTGAAGACTAAGTTTTATTTGGAGAAAAGTTTTCTTGAACCCGACTTTAATGGGTAATTTTGCATAGTCCTACTGAATATATATATATATATATATATATATATATATATATATATATATATATATATATATATATATATATATATATATATATATATATATATATATATATATATATATATATATATATATATATATATATATATATATATATATATATATATATATATATATATATATATTTTTTTTTTTTTTTTTTTTGTTCCTTGGCATCATCCGTTTTGCGAAACTGCTGTTCATTTATTTGATATTTGAGTTTTATTTCGTAGGCTATCTGGGTTATATCAATTAGGCCTATGTTTCCATTAAAGTATGTTAAGTAGCATGCATTATTGTTTTAATATATCTTTCGGTTTATTATGTTTAGCTAATAATGAGTCAGCATAATTGTAGCATAATATACTATTACATTTAGCACATTTTGGGTAGAGTTAGCATATTTTCACAGCACGTCTAGCACATTTTCGTCCTGACCATTTGGTAACACTGCTGCGTTCTTTGTTAGTCGGTCTCTCGCTTTGCCAGAGTAAAGACACATATCGATAGAGGTGGAGAAAGGCAAGGAGACCCAAAAGGAAGTTAGAGGGTTTTTGTTTGATTGGTTATTATTTAGATATTCAAGGTAGTACTTCCCTGCCGATATAGGAAGGATTAGCGTCTCCAGAAGCCTGCCTATGGTTTTGTGCCGTTAAATGCGACTGGTTCACAAAGCTCTGCTGGGAGCTTTGGAGCCAGAAGATAGAGATATTTTGTTGGCTAGTGGTTGTTTCCTTTCTCCCTGGGTTTTACCGTGTATAGGTAGTACTTGCCCGTCCTTTCGGAGACTAAATAGACTGCTTGCCAACGCATAACATTTCTGCGAACATGGGAGGTAGCTTAGAAAATATTATAAACCTCATAATTGTGTGACCTTTGTCCTAGCTGTGCCCCCTAGCACGTGGTTTTGCGATTCTTTCTCAGCAAATTGATGTTATTGGCAGTTGTAATGCTTCCTTATCTGTAGGTGGGTGAAACAGGTTAGCGACCTCGTTTGTTTAATCGTTACAGGAGACCAGAAGGACCCTGTAAATGCACATTTGTGCCCTGCACCAAACTGACACGAGTTAGTGGCAGCTGTGAGATGGGCTGAACCTGAGTCGTAACATCATGTATTGTTTATTATCCCAGCCATTCCTTTTATAGGTTTTTGAGAGATGGTGGTGTTGTTAGCCTTTCTCATTCTCATGACTAAAGAAAGCTTAAATTAAGGAGCAGCATACCACAGCGTTCGGAAAGTGTACACGAGTTCTTAAAGGAAATATTTTCATCACTAAAAGAGAGAAAAATAAAGCCTGTAACTTTATTGCTAGACGAGATTAATTTGAAAACGGGTCTAACTTATAAAAGTGGAAAACTATACGGTATATCAGTAAACTCATCATTAAACACATCATTAAAGGTATTTATGATATCCTTTCTTTTATCAAAGAACAAACATATTGTTGCACTTTATCCTGTACGTAACATATGTGCAGAAACACTTCTAGAATTGACAGAGCATTGTCAAAAGAAATATAAAAAAAAAACTGGATTCAAGGTAGCAGCACTTATTTCCGATAACAACAGAGTTAACATAAAAAAAAAAGAAGTTTTGAACAAATCTGTGGTGGAAAAGCTTTCTCCCTCTATCTCGAATCCTTTTGATCCAAGTGCACCCTACTTTTTTTTTTTCTTGATTAAGTTCATTTGACTAAATGTATCAGAAATAACTAGCTCAACCAAAAGAATCATATTTATACATTTGAAACAAAAAAAAAAAAAATGGGTTACGGTATACCTGGTCCCACCATCAAGAATTGGGTTACAGTGTCAAATTTGCCTGAATAATCTAACTGTTTTAGGTTGGAGTTATTTAAGACATAACCTGTGTCACTCCCTGGATCAAAGGGGGACCCCGTTACCAAATTTCGTCACAATTAGTTCAATATATATATATATATATATATATATATATATATATATATATATATATATATATATATATATATATATATATATATATATATATATATATATATATATATATATATATATATATATATAAGTGGAGGCACATGCAAATAGACTATGACTGTGTTTTATTTTATACTAGCAAAATTACTCGGTTTGGGATTGGAAGCAGTTAAGACATAGCCTATATCACTCTCCAGATAAAGGGGTACCCCTCTACCAAATTTCCTCACAATCAGTTCATAAATGTATGTTATATTAAATGCCATTCACGATTCATAATATCGGTGAACTGATAAAACCTAAATGAAAGATGAATTCGTTGGAGACCTCTGTATCAAAGAAAATTCGACCATATAGTGATGGAATCGGTAGGTTGATAGGATTCAACTCGAAGTTGACAAAGAATGTTCCATTTATACATCTCCCCACCACAAAAATCCAAGCTAACAATGAACGCTTGACGCCACCATAAAAAAAAAAAAAAAAAATGGGTTACGGTAAACCTGGCGCCACCATCAAGAACTGGGTTACGGTGACACATTTGTCTGAATATCTAAAGATTTTGGATTGGTCTATGTTACTCCCGGAATCTAGAGAGACCCTTCCTACCAAATTTTCGTGAAACTTTTATTTGTTTATTTTTATTTATTTATTTATTTATTTTCGTGAAACGCCAAGAATTGGGTTATGGTGAATAATCTAACGGTTTTGGTTTGGAAGTTGTTAAGACATAGCCTATGTCACTCCCCGGATCAAGGGGGAGCCCTTATGAAATTTCATAACAATCAGTTCAATAGTTTTTTTTATTTTTTTCGTGAAAAGCGGACGCACCCACTCAAACACCCACACATCCGCATATACAGACAAACAGAAAGACAGACAGTGTGTTTTAGTATTTAAGAAGATGGCACAAAATAAGAAAAATAAAAAAATTGTTCACTATGGCCTCACTCGCTGAGTGGTACAATGACGTGATATTCCTGGTGCGCGCCTCGTCAGTGAACCACACACAGGTGCTGGCTACAGTACTGCACCTGCACTCCGTCACTGTTCAGACTGTCTATCGTATCCGTCGATGTTGTTTAGAAAAAAAAGTCATTGATTACCATTCCACTTTCCATACAAAATTCCGAAACAGTAGCCAGTTTTTTCAAACACATTTCCAACAAGTTGCAAGTATTCCAGCGTCATCCATAAGTAATAAATAATACATGAAAATGATCTAGAATGCCATCTTTTGCTGTCGCTCTTTTTAACATTTGAACCATTTTATCTATACATATTTCAAACAGTAAACAACTTGTTGGAGCCCGTTGACGAACACGTATACTAGGATATATTATTGCAAATCTTAACACGTTCTTTGTCAAATGTACATTGCTTTTATGAATTCCAGCATTCATCGATGCTAAACCATAGCTGCATTCTTTTCAATAACCTTAAAAGGGCTGGTGAAATATCAATAACTGATGAGGGGGCAGGTCGTCCTGCCTTTCCCTTCATGTTACAAAACACGAACCGGACATCCCTAATGATGAAAGTAAAGGTAGAACAGGAAATTGAAAGAATAAGCAAATTTGAAAGAAAATGGAGGATTAAAACGAGTGAAGAGAAGTTTAAGATAATACCTATAGCAAAACTTAAAACAAAGAAAATCAAGGTAAATGGCAAATAAAAACTAGTAAAGCAGAAAAACTTCTCGGGATAAATCCCATGGATCTGTAAATCTCATCAGAAAAGGAAATGGAATTTGATCTCAATTAAGAAGATTTAACAATTTTTTAACCCCGAAAATAAAAACTACGTTAATTAAAACTCTTTTAATACCGGTAATTACATACCCTTCAATACCAATTTGCATGGCCTCACCATCTCAAAAAAGAAAAATGCAAACTATTTTAAATACAGCATTGAGATTCATTCACTGCAATGAACAAAAACCACTGAATTCATTTGACTTACATATTAAATATAACATCAGTCCCTTAAATATAATTAATTACCATAAGGCGCTAGACACTTGGGAAACAATAAAAATAAGTGAAAATTAACAGTATAATGTGTTCATAGCTCCACACAATAATACACATTCCTGGTCCTCAAGAAGCAGAATAATCGCGATGGAGCTACCTCAGGCGATCATTACATAAAGTAACCTCCACAGTCCTTAATAGACTGTTACAAGTGCTGACTCAGCAAGGAAACCTCATCCTTATCCTTATTTTTATCCTTCGTGAGGATGATGTGTGGAAGGACATTCTTGACTCGTAAGGTCACTGACCCAAAGGTAAATGGGAATCAAATCCCTATTCTTAGAAACCCCACTTTATCCCCCAGACTATTTTTACTAAAACCTAACTAAACTAATCTTGATTTTAACATAATCTAACTAATAAAATTGATACCTCCAAATAAATTAATAAATTACTAAACATCAAAAAACTATCCATAATTATTATGGGACTAAGTTAATAAATTACTTATTCTACATTGAATAACTGTAAATTATGCATAAATAATCGGCCGCTGCATCACGCAGTCTGTTACATTAGGGATTTAGCTGTGTTTCTCATTGCAATTTACGCACATGGGAAAAGCACTATGAAGCAGTCTCTCTCTCTCTCTCTCTCTCTCTCTCTCTCTCTCTCTCTCTCTCTCTCTCTCTCTCTCTCTCTCTCTCTCTCTCTCTCTCTCTCTCTCGCACAGTGAGACAGGCAATACATCCACAAAAGTCTGAGTCGTAGAGAAAGATGTGGTTTTGCTGATGCAGGTGCGGCCTTGATTCTGATTCTTTCTACAATGAGTGCAAATCCGCATATGAAAAAAAAATAAATAAAAATAATAATAATAAAAATAGCAATGTGATCAAGCCCACAGACTCTCTCTCTTCTCACTTTTTATCACCCCCTTCTCTTCCCACACACTTTTTCTTTAGCTTTCTTCTTCTCTTCACCCACCTTTTAATAAAAAAAATAAATAAATAACGCCGACCAGGGCACACACACATGACACACAGAAAAAAAAAATAAAATATCATTTAAAAAATAGCAACGTGGTCTGCCCACAATCTTTAATCTACTACTTTCCTTCAATTTCCTTTCTTTTACTTCTTCTGTCCAAACTCTTCAAAATTCCCAATCTTTCTACAAGTAAAAATAAATATATAAATACGCCGACCAGACCCAGCCTGAAGATGGATCTAGGAAGATCCGAAACGTCGCAATATGGACAATTACTCGGCAAAATTCATGAGCACCTCCGGAAGACTATACGAAAAATGCATATATATATATATATATATATATATATATATATATATATATACTCGTATATATATATATATATATATATATATATATATATATATATATATATATATATATATATATATATATATATATATATATATATATATATATATATATATATATATACATATATATATTTATATATATATTTATGTATTATATATATATATATATATATATATATATATATATATATATATATATATATATATATATATATATATATATATATATATATATATATATATATATATATACGAGTATATATATATATATATATATACATATATATATATATATATATATATATATATATATATATATATATATATATATATATATATATATATATATATATATATATATATATATATATATATATATATATATATATATATATATATATATATATATATATACATATATATATATATATATATATATATATATATATATATATATATATATATATATATATATATATATATATATATATATATATATATATATATATATATATATATATATATATATATATATATATATATATATATATATATATATATATATATATATATATATATATATATATATATATATATATATATATATATATATATATATATATATATATATATATATATATATATATATATATATATATATATATATATATATATATATATATATATATATATATATATATATATATATATATATATATATGTATATATATATATATATATATATATATATATATATATATATATATATATATATATATATATATATATATATATATATATATATATATATATATATATATATATATATATATATATATATATATATATATATATATATATATATATATATATATATATATATATATATATATATATATATATATATATATATATATATATATATATATATATATATATATATATATATATATATATATATATATATATATATATATATATATATATATATATATATATATATATATATATATATATATATATATATATATATATATATATATATATATATATATATATATATATATATATATATATATATATATATATATATATATATATATATATATATAATACATAAATATATATATATATGTATATATATATATATATATATATATATATATATATATATATATATATATATATATATATATATATATATATATATATATATATATATATATATATATATATATATATATATATATATATATATATATATATATATATATATATATATATATATATATATATACTTTATTAACTTTAGTACAGCCAGTTTTCTTTTTTGATCGTCTAATAATAGTTTCTATTTCCTCTAATGTTATTTCTCTGGTGTGAATATTTTCATTATTTATTCTGCTAATATCGACCGTAGGTAATGACTTCACTCTATTGTTATTTACATTTATGTATCGATCAATGCGCTCTGAATGATCTTTGTCAAAGTTATTTTCTTCCTCGTCTGTAATTCTAAAGACATCTTTCCTTGTTTTTTTTTTTTTTCCATTAAATTACATTTTTCTTTGTCCGTGTAGTATTTATTTCCGTCTTTGTCTTCCAAATAATTAATGTTATTTGTGTTTTTTACTCGTAATATTTTGATTTTATTCCAGAATCCTTTACTATTTTTCCTGTTCTCTGACATATAGTTAAATTATCCTCCCAATTCTTATTGTATGCTTCTTTACAAAGTTCTCTTAATTTAGTTTTAATTATTTCATGTTCTTGATAAGACTACATAGTCCATCCAAAATGTCTTGCAAATTCCTTTAAGGTTTTATATTGATTTTCTAAATTTTTAATTTCTGGGATAGTTTTTAATTGATGTCTATTGGTAACTTGTTTTGGGAATGGCTATATCCATTTCATTCTTAACATTTTTTTGTCCATTTCAGAGTTGCATTTTCTATTTGATCTGCAGTTTTACCCTCCAAGTTCGTAACATTTATTAGAGAGTCAAGTTTATATTAAAACAGGTCCCAATCGGCTTTGTGTGTTGTGTAAACTTTTCGTTTCTCCTTTATAAATGACATTGTAGAAAGTTTAAAAACAACAGATAAATTATAAGATGTAATTTCCCCTGGGTCGCATATGCAATTTAGATAATGATGTTTATTTGCAAAGATTTTGTCTGGATTTGTTCTTGAGTTATGGGAATAAAAAGTTGGGAAATGTGGGCCTTGATTAATAAAATTTATTAGACTTTTTCCAACCGTATTGTTTTCTCTGTTGCCAAAACTAGTGTGCCTACCATTGGAATCTCCCATAATGTAAGTCGGAATGGAATTGCTTAAAAGCCTGTGCATGTCGGTATATAAGGGAAGAGGTCGTCTTGGAGGTAGGTACGTGGTTACTATTATTATAGGGCCAAGGCTTGTTTCAATTTTTACTGCCAGAAAATCGGTATCAAAATCGTCGTAAAGTTTGTGTTTGATATCATGTTTGACTGCTATTGCAGAACCATTTACTATGGTCTCACTGTAATTGATTTTATAGATTTTATAACCAGGTATTTTTAATTCTTCATTAGATTTTAAGCCGTGGCTATTGAGTAAAATAAGGTCAGGATTATTGGATATATAATTAGGTATCAGTGACTGTTTATTAGTTTTCCAATTTAGGACATTATGTTGTATAATTTTTACTTTGTAGTTGAATTATAAGGTGGTTTATTACGGCGCGGATCTCTGTTATCAAGTGGTGAACGGTCCTGTTTTAATCCAGGTCTGATCTTTCTGAATTCATCATTATCAACTGTGCAAGCAAGGTGAAACTGCTTAAATTGATTTCCCCTCTGCGAGTTTTTCTCATTATCTGTTCTTCTGAATATTTACTTTCTGTATATTTTCATTTATACTTGTTATTTTGTATTCCTGTAATTGAATCTGGAAAAATGCTAGGGCCAACCTCTTTCTTTAGTTGTATAAAATTATAATCCTATTTCACAAGCATCTAGAATAAGAGACTCAGTCCTACTTTCTTTACTTATTTAGGTGTTTTTACTTGAGGCTCAGATTCTGAGACATTTGCATCCATAGCCATTGCTCTTTTATTTTGTTGATCTTCAGTAATGTTAATGGTTGTGTCAGGCTCTTCTGGGATTATTGTTGTTGATAAGTTATTGGCTTTTAGAGATTTATTTAATTAAAATTGATATATGCCTGGTTTTATTAGATTTTTTTTTTTTTTGCTTGTGCATGGGCAACGCAGATACGGATTTTTAGTAACTCTTCCTTGGTCACTGATGGTGTTAGGAAGTTTGGCATTTTAATGGCAGAAGGAGTGATCTGAGTGATAGTGGCGTAATTCATTTTCTGCCTTTCATCTATCTGGTTCCTTTATTCTTTCAGTATTTCTTTTCTTTTGCTACACTTCATACGTACTATGGTCTTCATTACAATTGAGGTATTTTTTGGTGGTATTTTGGCATTGGTTCCATAGGTGTGTCCCTCTTCACTACACTCCGAGCATATCTTATAATCTCTAGGCATAAAGCAATTGCTTGTGAAGTGGGATTCAAGCCTGTAGCACTTCATGCAGCATTTTATAGACACATATGTCTCCTATTTTATTTCATTTGGTGGGATGCTGATGTTAAAACCTTTGAGACCTTTCTTTCTCTGTACATTTTAGTGCTAAGGTGGTTTGAGGGAAAGTAATTTTTATTCTGTACATTTTAGTGGTAAGGTGGTTTGAGAGAAAGTAATTTTCTAATGTTGGGAGACTTGGGAAATTTATAAATGTCTTCTCATTCCTCACCAATCCAGGGATTTTGTTTTTGAAGTTCTTCCCCGATGTCAATAACATGTTTCTCGTATACTATTTCATCGACTCTTGGAGGAATGACATTTTTTTTACTCTTAGTTCAGGTGGCAGGACAGCATTGAATCCATGTGACTCGAGATCGCTTTTAGTGTCAGCGTTGAAGATGCAGTCAGCATGAAGTTCATTGAGTGTGAGGACAGCAAATCCGTCAAGAATAGCAATGACCCTACTGATCTCAATGTCTTTGGTGCTCAGTATTTCAATTAATTTAAGTTTTTGCTCTCTGTTGTTGGGGGTACATTTTATTTTAATTATTGCCATTGTGTTGCATACTTCTTACAGCAGCTGGAATGTAAGCCTAAGTCCAGCCACTGCCCCTTGCGGGTCTTATTCCTGTCTATGAGAGTCCCTATGGACCTTGAACTCCGTCTTCCTATGACCAGCCCCACGAGGACCCCCCTCAGGGACTGTCCTAATGACAGACCTTCAGGGTTCGGCTTCGTACCAAGCTCGGAGTCACACTAAATGGGCGAAAAAGTTTAAGTCCAGCGACATCACTAAAACTGACTAAGTCAGAGAAAAACATTCTCCTGTAACAGAGACAGAGTCCAGAGTTTACCCCAGTGCAGACGTGTTCTGAGACTAAGTACATAAGTGGACAAAAACTGCCTAAAAAAGGCGAAAAACCTCTATATCGGAGACTAAGTCTCACTTATACAGCGCACCGCAGAGACAGAGTCTACAAACGCAGAGTGCTGAGCGGAGGAGCATGTCTGCAACGCCTTGTCAGTCGTGAATCTGTGGTCTGTGGTCGGCGTTACTTTACTTTACTTTACTTTAATTAGAGAAAGAAGGTGAATGAAGAAGAGTTTGGACAGAGGAAGGTGTATAGTTAGAAATGGAAAGACTGTAGAGAGAAAAGACTGTGGGCAGACCACATTGCTATTTTTTATATAGGAGGTTTTCTGTGTCTGCATCGGTGGTTCAGTGGTCTGGTTGGCGTCTTATGAGCGGACTGATTATATACCGTCTTAGCGGATCTCAGGGACGGAAGAGGGCGGAGCTGAGCGCGGTGATTGGCTCGCCTGTGTCAACTTGTGACTCGCTGAGCCCCTTTGCATCCTGCTGTGGAAAGTATCTGGAAGTTATCTGCTTGTCTGTTGATTGTGGGTATCTTTGTTGTGATGTATATTGCTTCTAGGAAAAAGAGACGTCGGTAGTCACTTTCTTTGTCAAGTACTGTAGTTTTACTTTCCAAATCTTGACGAATGAGGCTTGAGTTATTCTTGGCAGCGTAGTGGTCTTTGATAGCACCGTTGGATAGGTGGCAGGTGAGACGCCGAGATAGGGAGGTTCTCGTCATTCCAATGTAATAATGAGGCCCAGACCTCGCTGTTGCAACCGTGTTGGTAAATGACGTGGTCTTCCTTTAAGGGCGTCTTGGTTGTGCTGGGTCGGTTTCGGAGTAGTAGATGGGATGTCTTTCTTGTTTTGTAGTAGATGATAAGTTTGATCTCTTGTTCTGGGTCGGTACAATTGACATGAAGTATCTGTAGAATAACTTGATGGTTTTGTGTTTCTCCTGTGCTTCGGTGTTTTGTTGCTCATTCCATTTATCCATATACGTCTTGATGACTTGATACGTCGGAGTTACGGTTGCCGTTGTTAACGAGTACTTGGATGACCCGTTCTATCTCTTGGTAGGTGTCACTACTCCCAAGTTGAGCAGTGGGAGAAAGTTTTTTCTGACGTATGCATTAATGGTTGATTGAAGGTAGCGTTTGGGGCACTCGCTATCCCCGTTAAGGCAAAGTCCTTGATTTGTAGGCTTGGTATAAACTGTAGTCTTGAATACCGCTCTGCTTGCTGTCACAAGGATGTCGAGAAAGGGAAGGCGTCCTTCGCATGCTTCTTCGTAAGTGAAGTTGAGTCCTAAGGTGGTGATGAAACGTCTGAGCTCCTGCAGTTCCTAAACGTTCTTTACTCGCACGAAAATGTCTACGTAACGGCAGTAAAGAGAGAGCTTGTCGTCAGCGAGCAGGGATGATTCAATACTGCCCAAGAAGAAATTCGCTAATAGTACTCCTAGTAGGCTGCCAATTGCTACGCCGTCAATCTGTTGACACATATTACCACTAAGGCAAATGAACGGTGCCTCCTTCGTGCAGATCTGCAGTAATGTCTTCAGTGTATTTTCGGGAATTTTCAGGGGCGTAGTTTCTTCGTTGTGGTAAACTCGCTGGAGGATGAGATCGACTGTAGTATCAACGGGGACATTCGTGAACAGGCTTTCCACGTCGAGGGAGGCGATGAGGTGGTTCTCAGCACTTGTAGAATTTCGAGGAAGTCAGCAGCCGATTAAAGACTGTGTGTGTTCGGCATGTACGATGTCAGTATTCCATTCAATTTCTTGGCAGTGCTGTAGGTAGCCGTGGGTATTTGGGGGGTGATAAGAACATAAGAACATAAGAAATAAGGGAAGCTGCAAGAAGCGACCAGGCTTACACGTGGCAGTCCCTGTATGAAACACACCTACCTATTTCCATCTGCTATCCCCATCCATAAACTTTTCTAATCTTCTCTTAAAGCTCTCTAGTGTCCTAGCACTAACTACATGATTACTGAGTCCGTTCCACTCGTCTACCAGTCTATTTGAGAACCAATTTTTTCCTATCTCCTTCCTAAACCTAAATTTTTCAAGCTTGAACCCGTTATTTCTTGTTCTACCCTGGTTGCTGATCCTAAGAATTTTGCTTACATCTCCCTTGTTATAACCCTTATACCACTTAAAGACTTCTATCAGGTCCCCTCTTAACCTACGTCTCTCTAAAGAATGTAAATTCCACAGCTTCAACCTCGCCTCGTAAGGAATACTCCTCATCCCCTGTATCCTTTTAGTCATTCTCCTCTGTACTGATTCTAATAGACCTATATCTTTCCTGTAATGTGGGGACCAGAAGTGCACCGCGTAGTCTAGATGAGGTCTGACCAGCACCAAGTATAACTTTAATATTACTCCCGGCCTTCTACTTTTAACACTCCTAAAAATGAATCCTAGTACCCTATTTGCCTTGTTTCTGGCTTCTATGCATTGCTTCCCTAGACGGAGTTCAGAGCTAACTATAACTCCTAAATCTTTCTCGTACCCTGTACCTACCAGAGTTTGGTTGTCTAATGTGTACCTATTGTGTGGGTTTCCTCTACCTACGCTAAGCACTTTGCATTTATTGATATTAAATTGCATTTGCCATCTATCCGTACATTCATTCATTCTATCTAAGTCTGCCTGCAAGGCGATGGCATCCGATTCTGACCTAATTAATCTACCTATCTTTGTGTCATCCGCAAATTTACTAACATCACTACTAATTCCACTATCCAAGTCATTGATATACATTAGAAATAACAATGGCCCTAATACTGATCCCTGTGGCACCCCACTAATTACATGACCCCACTCGGATTTCGAGCCGTTTATTACCACTCTCTGTTGCCTGTCACTAAGCCATGACCCTATCCAGCCTAACACCTTCCCATCTATCCCGTGTGCCCTAACCTTTCTCAGGAGCCTTTGATGGGGTACCTTGTCAAATGCTTTACTAAAGTCCAGATATAAGATATCATAACTATCACCATTATCTACTGCCTCGTACACCCTACTGTAAAAACTTAACAAGTTTGTCAGGCAAGACTTCCCCTTCGTGAAGCCATGCTGTGACTGATTTATCAAGTTATGTTTGTCTAAATGTTCCCTAATGTTCCTCGCTATTATTGACTCTAACATTTTACCTACAACTGAAGTTAAGCTGACAGGTCTATAATTAGACGCTAAAGTTTTATCTCCTTTCTTAAAGATGGGTACTACATTAGCCTGCCTCCACATTACTGGTACCTCACCCGACTCCAGTGATTTCCTAAAGACAGAAACTAACGGCTCACTAATAATCTCTTTACATTCCTTAAGTACTCTGGGATATATTTCATCAGGTCCTGGTGACTTGAACTTTTTTAGCCTATCTATCTCCTGTTCCACTATCTCCCTAGTTATGGAAATATCTGTCAGCTTCTCATTCTCATCTGCTCTAAACACCTGTTCACTATCTGGCATATCCTGCATGTTTTCCTGGGTGAAGACAGTTAAAAAATAATCATTCAGAAGTTTACTAATCTCCTCCCCAGAACTAACCAGCTCCCCATCTGCTGCCTTTAATGGACCTACAGTATCCTTATTCTTCGTCCTGTATACCTGATAAAATCCCTTGGGGTCCGTCTTCGCCTGGCTGGCTACCTTTAATTCATAATTGTCCTTAGCTTTCCTCGTTAACTTCCTGACTGTTCTAACTAATTCATTATATTGTGTCCTTAAAACTTCCTCACCTGCCCTTAATCTCCTATATATACTTCTCTTACGCCCTATATAATGCTTTAACCTAGCAGTCATCCATTTAGGGTAATTTTTTTGTGATCTTATTGTTCTATACGGGATATTTGCTAACTGACCTGTATGAACTTTATCTACGAAATATTTATACAATTTATCTACATTTACTTCACCTAGTCCCCTCATCTCATCCCCTACCATCCTCTCCACTCCCTCATCTACTCGCCTCGACCTCACCTCTCTCATTTCCGCATGACCTGACATTCCAACATACTCACACCTAGCTCCCCCCTTCCTCTTTCCTCCTCCCTTCCGGACACATCTCCCCTCCTCTTGTCCTACACCCTCACGCCTCACCTCACCTCTCTCATCCTGCCTTATCTCTCTGAACTCCGCCCCTGACCTGACCTCACCCTGCATCCTTTGCCAGTCCACTCCTTGGAGGTACCTTTTTAATTCTTCAAAATCTGCTCTCCTAAAGTCAGGTATTTTACTAGTGTTTTTGTTTCTAACTGTTTCTTCCCATTCTAAATTGTACCTAATTTCCTTATGGTCACTGTTACCTAGCTGTCCTCTAACCTCTACCTGCGTGACTGCTTCCTCCCTGCTAGTAAGAATTAAATCTAGAATATTATTCCCCCTTGTGGGTTCTACGACTACCTGTTTTAAAAAAATTATCCTGAATTACCTTAAGAAATTCCTCTGCTTCCTTGTTACCCACCATCAGACTCCAGTCGATATTCCTAAAATTAAAATCTACCACACATACCTGACTGTACCTACCTGCTCTATTTAATTCCTGCCACAGTGAGGTGTTAATTTCCTCTGTACTGGGTGGTGGTCTGTAAACTACCCCTAGTACTACTGACTGCGATCCTTCTTTAATATCTACCCATATCGACTCTGCTTTGTTATCTGTTTTAATTCTACTGTTGATACAACACTGTAATGTGTCCCTAACGTATAACGCGACGCCTCCTCCTCTCCTGTTTTCCCTATCTTTATAGAACATTGTATACCCATCTATCTTAACCTTTGGATTAAATGCTTTTCCTGACATATCTAACCAAGTTTCAGTTAAAGCAATGATATCAAATTTCTCAACGCTCGCTATTCGTAGGACGTAGAGGGTTGCTTCTTTTATGTGTCTTGGCGTTTTCATACACGTAACCAGGTGAATATTCTCCTACAAGCTTTTGGAGTCCTAGGGTGGTGCCAGCAGTATTGATAGCGTCGTTGACCTTCTTCTTGATGGAATCGGTAAGGTTACGTGTTATCTTTTTTAATTTAGAGGTGTCGCGGAGGATAGTGCTAATTTTCTGAATATATTCCTCCTTGTTCACTAAGACGAAGGCAAGAGCCTGATCTTTCCAGGCTGGGGACAAGGTCTTAGTCCTTTTTCCATTGCAGGGTAACCCTTTCAAAGCCAGGTTTAGTGGACCTTGGGAGATTGAGAGAAAAGTGAGTGATATTAATTATGTTATAAAAACTCCAGGGAGGAAGAAAAGGAACCAGTTGTGTCACATAAATATGTTGAAGCCTTTTTATGAAAGAGAAGAAGAAAAGGAAAGTAAAGTAGCAAAAGGAGTAAAAACTGAATATAGTGAATGTAACCACTGAAGAGGAGTGAAGAGGAGTGCTCTGAAATGAAACTGAGTAGGTGTGAAGGAATGGTGCTGGAGAACTCAGCTGTGTTGGGCAATTTGAATAATAAACTGGGACACACGTAGTTAGAAAAGAAGGAAAAGATTAGGCAGATTATTGAAAAAAAAAATAGTTCTTTGCTCCCTGATGCACCTAGAAAAGTAAATATGCTAGTACATGATGTAGATGTTGGGGGAGGCTGAACCCATCAAACAACATTCTTACAGAGTTAATCCGAAAAAAAAAAAAATCATGAGAAAGGAAGTGGAGAATATGTTGGAGCATGACTTGATTGAGCCCAGTGTAAGTTCATGGAGCTCACCATGCGTATTAATGCCCAAAGCTGGTCAAGAGAGTTTACGTTTTTGTACGGATTATAGGAAGGTTAACATGGTGACAAAACCTGATGCTTACTTTGTCCCTAGAGTTGATGATTGTATAGATCATGTGGGTAATGCAAACTTCATAACAAAAATTGAATTGTTAAAAAGTTACCGGCAACTAGGACTTACTGAGAGGACAAAAGCCATATCAGCTTTTGTCACCATGGATCGATTGTATCAGTATAAAGTTCTTCCGTTTGGGATAAAGAACAGTGGTAGTTCTTTTCAGAGATTGATGGACAGAACACTGAAAGGATTGAAGGGATGTTCTGTGTACATAGATGACATTCTGTTATACACTGAGAGTTGGGAAGAACATGTGCAGCTACTGGAGGAAGTATTCAGGAGGATGGGTGATGCCAATCTCACTGTAAACTTAATGAAAAGTCATTTTGTACAAGCTGATATGGAATACCTAGGTTTGTAGATCTCCCTCCACCCACCAAAAGGTAGGAGATACTGAGATTCTTAGGGGGCAGTGGGTATTACAGGCGTTTTTGTAAAATTTTATCAGATGTTGCTGTGTCCCTGACCAAGTTGCTGAGTAAAAAGTCAAAATTTTGTTGGGATAAGCATTGTGAGGAAGTTTTTGTGGAAATTAAGAAAATGTTAATTAGGGCCCCAGTGCTGTTCATGCCTGGTTATGAAAAAAACATTTGTGTTATATATGGATGCCAGTCAGGATGGTGTGGGTGGTGTGGTAATGCAGGATCATGAGTTGAACACCCCATAAGTTATTATTCTAAGACGTTGCTACCATATAAAAGGGCTTACAGCACTATTGAGAAAGAGGCTTTGGGACTAGTGCTGAGTTTGAGTCATTTTGAAATATATGTCAAAGGGACGGGGCAGCCTGTACAGGTCTTCACTAACCATAACCCCCTGATTTTCCTGCATAAAATGTAAAACGCCAATTAGAGGCTGATGAAGTGGTGTCTGGTCTTACAGGATTATGACTAAAATGCACCATGTAAAAGGCAGTGAGAATGTAATTGCTGATGCTTTGTCACGCGCCCCATCTAGTCGTGAGGCATCCTAATCAGGTGCCTCACGACTCTTTTGGGAAGGCGATGTCATGTTATTGGCTGAGTTTACCCTGAAAAGGAATACAATTTCTTAGTGTCCCCTGTGTTCTGTTTTCCTTCTGAACATGTCTTTATTTTAAGTTATAAGCTTGTATAAGGCTTATTTACTCATTTTATATCATGTAATATTAATCTCTTCATAATTTAAGTTCTTTATATGTATGTATATACAAGGAAAAAAGTGTATTTGAGGTGGAATATGTTGAAGCGAGAGGCGATTTATGTTTGGAGTTTGTATCGAGTCAGCAAATTCCTAAGACAGAGCGCCAGAGGCACTGAGGGAGAACAGAGGGGTGGCATTGCTCAGGGGATAAATTTGGGTGTGGTGTGGTGATGGAGTATGTGTGTGGAGATATTAGTGATGTGATGGGGTAACCCTGATATCTAGGATCATGTTGGTGAGTGTTTTGTGGTACCAAGAGCTTTTGTCCGCTGGAATTCGGTTGGGGAGTTGTGTCGGTGACGTAACGCTGAGTGGCAGCGTAGGGCAGAAAAACAGCCATTTTGTAGTTGGGGCTGCGGTGGTGCTGTGACGTCATTGGTGTCTTTGGGGATGGTGTTGTGGTGTTATTGGTGTCTTTGAGGATGGTGTTATGGTGTTATAGGTGATCTATGGTGATGGTCGTGACGTCTTGTTAGGTTTGATGAGGTAAATTACGGGGATTATTATTTGGTGACGCGGTGACAGCGTCTAGGGAGATTCCAGCAACTGGGGAAAATATTTCAGCGGCTTATGAAGGAGTAAAAGGGTTCTAATGCTTTGTAAAGTGACTGGAATGTCATATACTGATGTGTATAACCTCTAAACAATAAGGGGGCGATATAAGAGCCTGAGAAAAAGGGGGAATCTATTGTGAGTCACTGTGGAAATTATCCTGTGTTGGTTTAGGAAAGAAATTTGTTCCCTAATTTCCCTTACTGTGTACTACCTCAGTTTGTTTGGGAGTTAATATTATTATTAATGTATCCTGTTACTATATAGAATAATTGTGTTTTCTACCCCAACATTGATCTGGTATTAAGGTGATTTCTGATGTGTTGTGCCAAGGTAAGGGTTGTGAGAAGGTTTAATACCTGGCGATTTCATATCGGTCGGGTAGGTATTCGAGGCCTTTAAAAATCCAGACCTTTAAAATTTTCCGGGTCCACTTTCTTGGAAAGATAACCGGGATCGTGACAATCTCAAGTTTCCTCTCTGCCCATTCCATTACTGCTGTGGTAGACGGTATTTTTTTTTCCTCCTAAGTCTATTAACAATGGTATTCCTAAGGATTCTGTCCATTCACCTACTTTATTCCTATTATTTATCACTATATTTTAAACAAAGTTTCCTTTCTTATCCACTCCTACGCTGTTGATAGACATCCAACCCTTCAGGGAGTAAACAACCAACTCAGGAAAGCCATAGCAGGCCTGAGCTCTGAACTTTCTAATATTTCTGATTGGGGTAAGCAAACTTAGTATTCTTCATTGCCTCAAAAACTCAATTCCTCCATCTATCAGTTTGACACAACCATCCAGATAACTATCTCCTCTTTTTCAATGACACTCAAGTGTCCTCATCCTCTACACATAATGTCCTCGGTCTTTCCTTTACTTATGTTTTAAGCTTAAAATTTCACACATCATTTCTAGCTAAAACAGTTTCTATGAAGTTCGGGTGTTTTGAGTAGTCTCCACCAGTTTTTCTCACGGCAACCCCCCCCCCTTCTCCTCCCCGCTGTAAACTCTCTACAGGGCTTCCCATGTATGGAGTATGCCTCATATATATGGGGGAAGGTGGGTTCCACTCATACCGCTTTTTTTTAGACAGGATAGACTCAAAATCTTTTCATCTTATCAACTCTTTTCCTCAAACTATTTTCTGACTCTCTGTCATAGCCGCAACGTTGCATCACATGATATCTTCTATCGCTATTTTTATGCTAACTACTTTTCTGATGTTTCTCCCGCGGCCTCACTGCACAAGACTTTCTTTTTTTTCCTCTCATTCCTATTCCATGCACTTCTGCAATGCAAGAGTTTGCCAGTATTCTGAATCACTGATCCCTTTCTCTGGTAAACACCGTAAGTCCCTGGTTGCTGTTGTATTTCCTCCTTCCTTTGACTTGAACTCTTTCAAAAAAGAGGTTTCAAGACTTTTATCTTTCAATTTTTGTAGACCGTTTTTGACACCTTTGCTGCCCTTTCTGATAATTTTGTTGCCCTCGACTGAAGCCCCTCCTACATTAATATATATATATATATATATATATATATATATATATATATATATATATATATATATATATATATATATATATATATATATATATATATATATATGTATATATATATATATATATATATATATATATATATATATATATATATATATATATATATATATATATATATATATATATATATATATATATATATATACTAATTTACTCATGTATACGTACATATACAATGCATTGCTCTAATTTCATATAAAATTAAGGGTGTTGGTTAAATTCCAAATCAAGCGATATCCTATGTATCCAAAGATTTCATTAGCTCCTTATAAAGTTTAAACGGTTATTTCCCTCTTAAAATTTACCATTAGTTGATTCGTTATATTGATTCACAATGACAAAAAATAAATAAATAAATAAATAAATAAATAAATAAATAAAAAATCAAGGGAAAAGCGACTGTTGAACATAAATCGACATAAAGTGCAACATCAATTTATACCGCAATTGTACAACAACACATCATCGATATATCCATCTTTTTTCGTTGCCATGTCAATATATACTACATAATATACAGACCTGGCGCACCTGGTTCGCTGCTACAGTGAAATCCGTATCCGTCGCTGCTGCTTCAGGATCCTTCCAGTCCACTTCGAACACAGCAACGCCCCTGCTATCTTTGATCTTTTTTTTGCGATTAAAAATAGGCAAAGAATTCTCTCTCTCTCTCTCTCTCTCTCTCTCTTTCTCTCTCTCTCTCTCTCTCTCTCTCTCTCTCTCTCTCTCTCTCTCTCTCTCTCTCTCTCTCTCTCTCTCTCTCTCTCTCTCTCTCTCTCTCTCTCTCTCTCTCTCTCTCTCTCTATATATATATATATATATATATGTATATATAAAATATTTTCTTTCTGTATTTTTAAGATTCATGAACTGAATCGTGAATAACCTACACTATATATGTTTACTGTCAAACTATGCAAACGTGACTGTCAGACAAGTAGGCCTGATAAAGACCAGGCCCTATAGAATAAATAAGAAAGTCTACTATGGATTGAGTCATGTTAATGAGGCAGGCAACAGAGATGTAAAACTAATAGGATCATTCATATTAGGGCTGTAAATGCTACATACCGCCAGAAATTTTAATTCCTGTTATGATGTCATGGATTTTGCAGAAAGCTCATATTAGACTGTTAACTTCACAATACGTACATATTTTTATAATTTGCTGTACCTTACAAACAAAATAATTGTGAGGTTGATTTGTGGTATCTCTATGATGGTAACATACGACAAGGTATGGATATTTATCGATTCACGCATATCTATGAGTATTCCTTTGTTATACTTCTATCTAAATACTCCCAATGGTCGCCAGCAATATTCCTAAGAAAAAAAATAATAAACAGTTGATTGCTGCCGGCTATGAAGTACTACAGTCTCTACAGAACCAAAAGAAAATCACGTTCTCCTTTTTGGTTCATTCTTTACAGATGGAAACTTAAGCCATTCTCTAATATTAATAACACCCTTTATTCTTGTTCTAGCTTCTCTAGAGTTTGATTTGCAGTCAATCACATTACATATATAACGAATCATGGCGAATTATGTTTACAACCGCTTGTATGCATGGCAGTGGGGAGTTTCGGAGCCCAGACCAAGACATCGACTATATTATGTATACTAATTTAACAACAGATAAATTGGCTGTTTTGACTTGACACGTACATCTACGAATTTACGAGAGTGTAAGTTCAAACAGGGAAGGATGAAAATGTAGCGCCTTAGTAGTACTGATCATATATATATATATATATATATATATATATATATATATATATATATATATATATATATATATATATATATATATATATATATATATATATATATATATATATATATATATATATAACAGGTTCAAGTAATGTTTATATGAATTGTTTGATAATTGTTAAATATAAGCGGCATTATGTCTCATATCTAATATATATATATATATATATATATATATATATATATATATATATATATATATATATATATATATATATATATATATATATGTGTGCCACTATGAATATTGAAATAAAAAAATATAAATAAAGAAGTATGCATAGATACGCGTAAACCCCATATATATTCATTCCTTGTCGTATATAGCCTCCGTTACAGTTCCCACAAACTATTTTGTTAGCTTATCTTAAGGCATGCTATATGAATTATAATTATTATAATTATTATAATTCATTATTATAATTATAAAAATTAAAACTATGGATTAAAAAAATATGTAAACAATATTTTAGTGGATAAAACACTCGAATATGAGGTTTCTACAAAGTCCATGACAACATATCAAGACTTCAAGATTTATGGCGGTATGTAGTAACAACAGTACTGCGAACGTTTTCATTGCTCTAAATCCCAGAGGAGAATCATAGTTTGGGTATCACAAGGATTTGTTTCAGGACTTCCATTATTTCTAATATATTAATAATTTAATCAATGGAAACATTAGAGATGTTAAGAAATGTTCATGAAAATAGTAAATTAATCAAGTTATCCTGTAATGCAACGGCCCTGCAGATTGACTTGAATAAACGAATGGACAGATAGATCTATGGTAGCAATATAACATTAGCAAATGCAGAGTATGGCTAATTATAAAGCCTTAACATAGAAAATTCGTATAATACATATAGTATAATACATATAGTTTCGGCACCATATGAGGGCATGACATTTCATAGTAATTAATTGAAAGACCAATGTCTATAGTCGTGAGAATTTCATAATAGCGTTTTATATCTCTTTACTTTCCCTGTGTTGTCAGCGGTTAATTTGGTAGCACTTCTGATTCTTTAACGTGTGATATATATCACTCGTTATATATATATATATATATATATATATATATATATATATATATATATATATATATATATATATATATATATATATATATATATATATATATATATATATAGGTAATTCTTAAGAAATACACCTCCACACATATCTTATTAATCTTTTCCCCTCTCTCCCAACAAGCTTGGGGGCACGTGGGGAATCGGGTTTTTTTTTTTTGGGGGGGGGGGGACATAAAAGACCAATAAATGGACTTTGAATCTAGGGAAATTTCCCTAGAATAAAAAAATTTGGAGACTAATTTAAGTTTTAACCAATACGCCAGAATAATTATATACCTAACCTAACCTAACCGGGAGGACTGCGCCCCCCTGGACCGCCCCCTAAGGTTACTAACCTAACCTATGCTTTTAACCTAACCTAACCTAACCAGGGGGGCACAGCCCCCCCTGGACCCCCTGCTAACCAGGGAGGCTGCGACCCCCTTAACCCCCCTAAGGTTACTAACCTAACCTATGCTTTTAACCTAACCTAACCTAACCTAACCGGGGGGTGGACTCCCCCCCATAGACTTAGGAGCATGCGCAAAAGCACCCTGCGTGTAAACCAACGCAAGAACGCACGCAGTGTAAGTTCAGCACGGACAGGTAAGCAGGACGGATCTCGGGAATACTGGAGAAACTTTAACATCGTATTGTAACCTTAATATCAACGAGCGATCAGTAAAACCTTTACAGACATGTAGCTATACTACTTACACTTCTTGAAAGGACACCTCATTGAAAATAATCTTGTGTGCGTTGTTCTTAAGATTTATATATATATATATATATATATATATATATATATATATATATATATATATATATATATATATATATATATGTGTGTGTGTGTGTGTGTGTGTGTGTGTGTGTGTGTGTGTGTGTGTGATTCTTTAACGTGATATATATATATATATATATATATATATATATATATATATATATATATATATATATATATATATATATATATATATATATATATATATATATATATATATAAATAAAGTGACTGCCCTGGGAAATATTGCCGGGGTGTCATCAGCGCTTTTGTTAAAAGAGCTCTCACTCACTCTTCTACATAGAAGGCTACCACCACCGAACTAATGAGAGTCTCCTAGCTCCTCGCCAATAATGGATACCCGCAGCAAGAAATTGATGACGTAATACGACGGAGAATGAACACCATGTCAGAGGACACACCGAAGAGAGAAAAACCAAGCATCACGCTGTATTACAAAAACACCACCGCCACAACGTACAAAGATGACGAGAAGACACTGAAAAACATCATCTCCAACAACGTTACACCTGCTTCTTCTGGCAATAAACTCAACCTCGTCATGTATTATGTCTCATAAGACCACCAACCTCATAATGAAAAAGAGCTGTTTGCCTTCAGTGTGTCCTCTGCAGGAAAGTTCGGATGAGGCCACTATAATCAAATGGCCCCTCTGCTTTCCAGAGGTACTCTTCTGCTGACACTACTATGACCCTTTGTACTCTGACAATCCACTCCGTTCCAGCACATTGCTTACTATCTTCAATGCAGTACCTCTCCCAGCGCTCTCCCCACTACGCAATCTCGTTGCCAGGCGTGCACCGGTATACTCCTTTGTCATAATGCAGTCTCGCTGTGTGCTTCCAATCGTCTCCGCTCTCCGCTCTCTCCCCCCCCCCACCTTCTCCAACACACACACACACACACACACACACACACACATTGTTCCTATTCGTGCTGAGCTATCCGGGTCCACTTGTATACCAGGGGTCTCCCTGGCCGGTGAGAGCTCGCCACTGTGGTGTCTCCTTCCTCTCCTACTAATTCTTCCTTTTCGTCCTTTGGGGACAGCCTACGATACCGATAGGATGGCACTGATCGCTCTGCCTTTTTCCTAGTTGGTGGGTCCAAGTGTCTAACCTATTTTTTTGTTTGGGGAGGGTATTCTTTACCCCCTCTTTTCCTGGTTTACCCCTGATTTTCCTGGTTTTCCGGGTTTCCTTTAGATGGGAGGAGGGATTAGTACCAGGATCCGTAGGCAGGACTGACTGATTGATGCAAGACCCCTGCAAGCATCACGGCTTGGGTTAAGATTAAGATATCCAACCCCTCTACACACAAAAGAAAGGATCTCCTAAGAATACTGTCTGAAAATTTGATCTACGCTACCAGAATTATACATGATTCAGATGGATATGTAATACTTACTTACCTTGAATGATGAAGGAATAGACAATCTTTATATATATATATATATATATATATATATATATATATATATATATATATATATATATATATATATATATATATATATATATATATATATTTTTTTTTTATTTCTTTTTCTTTCTTTCTTTTACACTTTTTTCTGCGACATTTGATTTACATATTGTAATTAGAAGACTTTCTCTTAATGAAATCTATAGCTAATACGATTAAAATGTTTTTACATGTTAATTTGACTGCTATAAAACGCATGTTTGTGGACGTGAGGTAAAATACTGGAATATTTACTGTATGTTTAAATATTAACTTTACTTCTAAGAAATATGAGTTAGACTATCAAATATGAGAGAAATTCAGTAGTTCATAATCTCAATGAGTATTGCAAAATCCTGATTCCATTTTCTAAGTAAAGTAATATAATATCAAATATTTAAGACATCTGTGTTTTCGCCCATATCACTTTTATCACTATTTAGAAACTTATACAACTCCCAGGTTCCACAACACATCAATCAGTTAATCAATCAATCAACTCCTGCAGCAACCCACGGGATGTACAGAGCCTCGATGAACCCTCTCCACCAGTGTCTCTTCTGCCTTCTACTTCAAGTCTTTCCAACACCCCTTCCCTACTGCTCTTCTCATTGTCCTCAGTCGAGTTTTCCTTTACGTACCACTGCCTTTTCTTACATAATACATATATCAAGAAAAAGATACGGGATGCTGAAACATTACTCACTTACATAAAGTATGTAAAATTCTGAGAAATATCAACACAGTCTTTAAAAAAAAGTATATTGGATGTGATATGAATATCTGCAGAAGTGAGGCTGCAAAAAAAAAAAAAAAAAATGTAAAGGGCAAAATAAAAATTACATGAATTATTAAAATGTTTCTGAATACTTTTCTTAATATTAACTAGTTCCACATTTGTTTCATCCTCATTATCATCACCATCTGACACCTGGCTATCAAACCTTTACAACATATATATGCCTGTGCAATCAATTAATTATTGAGACATATTCCTTGAAAGAGTATACGTTTTGGAACACCCGCATGACAAAAGATTCAGTAGGAATTATTCTTAGGTGTATTTTTTTTCCTAAATAATGGACTATATATAGTGTGTGTGTGTTGTTACTACTACTAATACTACTACTACTACTACTACTATTACTACTACTATAACTGTTACTACTACCATCTGTATCTCAGATGTCATCGTATCAGGTGATGGATCACAACTCATCTCACCCCTCGCCAGGTGGTTCTATTTCATGGGAAACACTAGGTCTCACTCAGTCCCTTTCCACCCTTGCATTATCATATAGACTCGCGTTAATCTTTCTGTCTTTGTCTCACTGGTCTTTGATGTTCGCTAATGTTAACATCATGTGGACCTAGAGATATATAGCAAATACATAAAGACTGACACACCCCTCGAGAGGGTAGTTCACTGCTAGATTGAAGCGAGCACACGGTATTATCATTCTCTTCAATTGAACGTCCAATGCTACCAGATGTTATTCCATCACCCTTATCACCAACTACCGACCAGGAGAAGGGAGCTGTCTCAAAACGACACACTGCGCTAGTACATAAAATTCACAAGTCGGCACACTACTACGATACAGAGTGGTGGCAACTGGTGTTTCAACCCTACACGCCTCGTGAAGAAACTGGTGTTTCAACCCTACACGCCTCCTGATGAAACTGGTGTTTCAACCCTACGCGCCTCTCTACTTCCTTCTGCGGCGCCTCCTTTTTCTTGATTCCTGCTCACGTCGCCTATAGAGTCACTACCGCTCACAACAGCTGCCCGTCACGCCTGATCTCTCGGCCTCCTCATCCCGTGGTACTTTTGACCTCTCTCCCCTCACTGGTAAACTCAGGTAAACTCTGGAACTCCCTGCCTACTTCTGTATTTCCATCTTCCTATTACTTGAAATTCTTCAAGAAGGAGGTTTCAAGACACTAATCCTTCCATTTTTGACTACCGCTTCGGACCCTATTCAGGGACCACCATCTCTGTGGGCTTTTTTTTTTTTTTTAATTAGATTTTTGTTGCCCTTGACCGGTGTCCCTCCTACATAAAGACGCGACGTGTCCTTCCGTGCGCCCCTCACTGTCACTCCCTGCTCCTTGTTTCCGCCTCACCAAGACACCACTCTCCTGCCGTTCCTGAGGCATCCCAACTTTCTGCGACGCAACCTGCATTTCCTGAAGTTTAGGAGATACAGGGTGCGTCGCGGAATAGATAGTTTAGGATCTAAACTATCACTTTTGTCCTGTGGCACCCTCCACTCTTCCTGAGAAGAGCCTTATCATCGGCGTTGCCCACCTCCTCTCGTGGCTCTACACACCTCCCGCCCACGCTCACTCTCGCCTGCACCTCGCCTTCGTCGCTGCCTGAACCCTGCCTTCGCTGCCGCCTGTACCCCGCCTTCGTCGTCTGCCCTGGTTGCATCTTCGTCGACGCCGCCGCCGCTCACCTAACATGACGCCGGCTCTCTCTCTCTCTCTCTCTCTCTCTCTCTCTCTCTCTCTCTCTCTCTCTCTCTCTCTCTCTCTCACACACACACACACACACACACACACACACACACACATCCCATTTCTGTGTGTGTGTTGCCTTATCTTTCCTCTTCCTTCTATGGTGTTAGCCCCTTCCTTTCTTCATGTCACGTGTTTCGGCAGGCCTCTCACCGCCTCACACTCGTTCGGACAGGTTCTTTCTTTATCTGTCCCCCTCCTCCCTCATCGACGACATCGAGCTCCTAAACTCCTCTCCCCTCATGTGGCTTTTTCTTTTCCTTTAGCGGACTTTGTGCCCTTGTGGACTGGTGACGATCCTAATTACTGTGTTCACCTTTCTACCTCGTGCTCTTTCTTCTTTCTCCCTCTCTTCCCGAGATCAGGTTATTTTCATCCGCTCGCGCATGTCAAGCGACACACTGACCCCTTGGTGGTGCTTGTCTTGAGGATGACCTTGATCTCTCCTGCACTGACGTCTCTTCCTTCTGCAACCATCTCATTCAAGAATTTGCTTGTGCAGCCAACAATCCGTGTCTGGCCTCTGTTTCTCACCTGACTGACCTCATCAGCTCTCATTCCCATACCTTGCCCACTCACGCTGTCGCAAGTCTTTCTGGTCACTTTCGGACTGAATTAAGTCAATCCCTAGATCATTCCACTTTTTTACCTGGCTTTCTGAGGATTCATATGTATTTAAGGCTCAACTTACTACTGACATTCCTTTTCATACTGATACTTTCATACATCATCTTAATGTGACGGCTGAGGCGAAATTAAATAAAGCTGCCCACTCGTCGTTGTCTGAGCCATAATCATCATCAGGTTTCCACTACTGTCCCGAGTTCCCGTGCCTCTCAGCCTTTTCCCATCCGCTCCTCCTCTCTTCCCCCTCCTCTCCGCACCTCACACAATTTTCTCTCCCGTTCGTCACCTCCTCCTCCTCCTCCTCCTCCTCCTCGTCAATCCCCTACCATGTCTCTTCCTCTCTCATGCTTCAATTGTGAGAGGCCTAGTCGTCATTTCCGTGAGTGTACTGCTGGCTCCTTGTCAGATGCCGTCTGACGAGCACGACCCACCTCGACCTCTTCCCGTTATATATATATGTATATATATATATATATATATATATATATATATATATATATATATATATATATATATATATA
>NC_087169.1:8152144-8162144 GCF_035594125.1 Scylla paramamosain
TAAGAGAGAAACAAACCACTTATGTATACCTGTCATACTCGGTGCACCATCATTTGCAACAAAAATAATGTGGTTGTTCTGAATTCCTTTTTCCTTAAGGCAGGTTATAATTGTTGAAAATATATTCTCACCTTTAGTTTGACCAGTGAGAGGCAACAAGTCAATGAAGGCTCTGAAACAAACAAGGCTCTGAAGGCCCACAATTCTTGTGGGCCTTCAGAGTTGACATACCTGCCAAGAAGAGCAACTTGTGCAATGTCGTCAACATCACATGACTCATCACAAGCAATTGAAAAGCCACAGGCTGAATTGATGCCCAGAATTTGCTGATTGATGATGTCTTGTACAAGTTTTAATGCTCTGTCCCTCATCGTTTTAGCAGACAATGGCACATTCTAAATTTTCTTAATTATTTCTTCTTTTTTTTTTTTTATTCTCTGAACAGATGCATTGCTGCATTGATGAAACAGTCTTTTATATATTCACCATCTGTAAAAGGTTTTCCACGTTTTGCTATCGCATAACTTATCACAAAACTGGCAGTAGTTGTATCGTTGGAGGACTTCACCCATTTCGCGAATACATTCCGACTCCGCTTTGCTCTGAGCTGCAATTCCTCCTCAGTTTTCTTTCCGTCATCTCCAACTGGATAATTTTCAGCAAAATCACTGTGTTTCCTCTGAAAATGCCTCTCAAGGTTGATTTTTTTTTTATAGTTGGCCAGTTCATCACTGCATATGAGGCACAAATTCTGAACAAATGTAAAATGCTCGGTCCATTCACTCCTAAACCCTCTATTTTCATCTTCAATTTTCCTCTTCCTCGATGCCATTTCTCCAGTAATTGATTACGTCTTCATAGTTGTAATAACTAGGTTGTAGGTTGTAATAACAACAGCAGCAGCAGCAGTAGTAGTAGTAGTAGTAGTAGTAGTAGCTCCAATCCCTCCTCATGATCCCCCTAAGCGAAGGTGCCTCTGGCGTTTTGTCTCTGCTAGTTGGGGGGACCTGAGGAGGTATTTTGCCGATTTTCATTGGAATGACTACTGCTTCCGTGTCAGAGACCCGTCTTTGTGTGCTGAGTGCATAACAGAGGTGATAGTGTCTGGCATGGAGGCGTACATTCCTCACTCTTTTTCTCGTCCTAAACCTTCTAAATCTTGGTTTAACACAGCTTGTTCTCGTGCTATACATGATAGAGAGGTGGTCCACAAAAAGTACTTAAGCCTTCCATAACCAGAATCTCGTGCACTTTATATTTCTGCCCGGAACCATGCCAAGTCTGTTCTCCAACTAGCCAAAAACTCCTTCATTAACAGAAAATGTTAAAACCTTTCAAGATCTAACTCCCCTCGTGACTTCTGGCATCTAGCCAAAAATATCTTCAATAACTTTGCTTCTTCTTCTTTCCCTCCTCTATTTCAACCAGATTGCACCACTGCTATCACATCTATTTCTAAAGCTGAATTCTTCGCTCAAACTTTTGATAAAAATTCTACCTTGGACGATTCTGGGCTTGTTCCTCCCTCTCCCCCACCCTCTCACTATTTCATGCCACCAATTAAAATTCTTCGCAATGATGTTTTCCATGCTCTCGCTGGCCTAAACCCTCAGGAGGCTTCTGGACCTGATGGGGTCCCTCCTATTGTTCTCCGAAACTGTGCCTCCGAGCTTGCACCTTGCCTAGTCAAACTCTTTCAGCTCTGTCTGTCAACATCTACCTTTCCTTCTTGCTGGAAGTTTGCCTACATTCAACCTGTTCCTAAAAAGGGTGACCGTTCAAATCCCTCAAACTACCGTCCTGTTGCTTTAATTTCCGGCCTATCTAAAGTTTTTGAATCTATCCTCAACAGGAAGATTCTTAAACATCTATCACTTCACAACTTTCTATCTTATCGCCAGTATGGGTTCCGTCAAGGCCGCTCTACTGATCTTCTGGCTTTCCTTACTGAGTCTTGGTCATCCTCTTTTAGAGATTTTGGTGGAACTTTTGCTGTTGCCTTGGACATATCAAAAGCTTTTGATAGAGTCTGGCACAAAGCTTTGATTTCCAAACTACCCTCCTACGGTTTCTATCCTTCTTCTCTGTAACTTCATCTCAAGTTTCTTTTCTGACCGTTCTATTGCTGCTGTGGTAGACGGTCACTGTTCTTCTAAATCTATTAACAGTGGTGTTCCTCAGAGTTCTGTCCTGTCACCCACTCTCTTCTTATTATTCACTAATGATCTTCTAAACCAAACTTTTTGTCCTATCCACTCATACGCTGATGATACCACTCTGCACATTTCCACGTCTTTTCATAGACGTCCAACCGTTCACAGGAGGTAAACATTTCACGCAAGGAAGCCACAGAACGCTTCACTTCTGATCTTTCTAAAATTTATGATTGGGAAAGAGCAAACTTGGTATTGTCCAATGCCTCAAAAACTCAATTCCTCCATCTATCAACTCGACACAACCTTCCAGACAACTATCCCCTTTTCTTCAATGACACTTAACTATCCCCCTCTTCTACACTGAACATCCTCGGTCTGTCCTTTACTTATAATCTGAACTGGAAAGTTCACATCTCATCTCTAGCTAAAACAGCTTCTATGAAGTTAGGTGTTCTGAGACGTCTCCGCCAGTTTTTCTCACCCCCCCAGCTGCTAACTCTAACAAAGGCCTTATCCGTCCATGTATGGAGTATGCTTCACATATCTGGAGGGGTTCCACTCATACTGCTCTTCTAGACAGGGTGGAATCAAAAGCTTTTCGTCTCATCAACTCCTCTCCTCTAACTGACTGTCTTCAGTCTCTCTCTCACCGTCGCAATGTTGCATATCTAGCTGTCTTCTACCGCTATTTTCATGCTAACTGATCTTCTGATCTTGCTAACTGCATGCCTCCCCTCCTCCCGCGGCCTCGCTGCACAAGACTTTCTTCTTTCTCTCACCCTCTATTCTGTCCACCTCTCTAACGCAAGAGTTAACCAGTATTCTCAGTCATTCATCCCTTTCTCTGGTAAACTCTGGAACTCCCTGCCTGCTTCTGTATTTCCACCTTCCTATGACTTGAATTCCTTCAAGAGGGAGGTTTTCAAGACACTTATTCATCAATTTTTGACCACTGCTTTGACCCTTTTATGGAACTGGCATTTCAGTGGGCATATTTTTTTTTTTTTGTTGCCCTTGGCCAGTGTCCTTCCTACATAAAAAAAAAAGTAATAGTAGTAGTAGTAGTAGTAGTAGTAGTAGTAATATATTAGTAGTAGTTATATAGTAGTAGTAGTAGTATAATACTAGTAGTAGTAGTAGTAGTAGTAGTAGTAGTAGTAGTAGCAGCAGTAGTACTGGTATAGTAGTAGTAGTAGTAGTAGTAGTATAGCAGTACTAGTAGGAGGAGGAAAAATAGCCACCCTAGTAACTATGGGAGTGCGTTTTCACTGAACGAGATGCCTACCTACACTGCCAGGCAGTGTTGGGCAGAGGCTGGGGTGATTGGATGCACGTGTATCATAAAGGAATCATATTCGTACTATAGACGTAGACCTTGCGTCCCGCCTCGCCTCGTCTATCTCTCTCTCTCTCTCTCTCTCTCTCTCTCTCTCTCTCTCTCTCTCTCTCTCTCTCTCTCTCTCTCTCTCTCTCTCTCTCTCTCTATGTGTCCTACAATAAGTTAGATAATTTTATGTAGGTTGCAGGAGCCGCACATGTCTCTTGAAAGAGCCGACCTCTCGCCTAAGCAGTATTCGCAACCATTCGTCCTTTTCTCTGGTAAACTCTGGAACTCCCTGCCTACTTATATATTTTCTTCTCCATATGCCTTTTCTTCTGTCATTTGATTTTTTTTTTTTCTATTCGGTAGTTTTTTTTTTCTGGGACTTTGCACCCAAGTTTATTTTTTTTTTTATCCCTAATAGTTTTCTTAACCTTGGCCGGTGGCCATATATATATATATGTATGTATATATGTATATATATATATATATATATATATACTCGTATATATATATATATATATATATATATATATATATATATATATATATATATATATATATATATATATATATATATATAAAAGAGAGAGAGAGAGAGAGAGAGAGAGAGAGAGAGAGAGAGAGAGAGAGAGAGAGAGAGAGAGAGAGAGAGAGAGAGAGAGAGAGAGAGAGAGAGAGAGAGAGAGAGAGATTGTGATTTATTTTTGAGCGTGTAAATTAATATTATCAATCAATGGATGCAGTAAAATAAACATGTAATGTTGTGCTTATCATTATGTTAGGATGATTAGAGACTGTTCTTTTTTTTTTATTTTTTATTATGTGGGACATGCGAGTTAGGTATGTAGCAAGGGCGGGGTGTTCCATATCTGTAGTGTTGGGCAGCCGTGCTGAGCGGAGTATATTGCGTGGGCCTGTTGGGGAGTGTTGTTTGGGAGAGCCACGCATGGGTTTTCATTGAGTGTTTTATGTTATGATCTGATCATTACACATGGTTCCAGGTGAAGCTAGTCATCCATTGTGATTCAACATATATCATTGTTTCACTTAACGTATGTGTTGTTGTTTAGGTTTAATGGTGTTTTGATTATTTCACCTCACAAATATTGGTGAAATGTTATGAATGTAAACGACACCGGTTGAGCTGGATTCATTTTGGGTGGTGTGTGGATCATGCGTAAGTAATTAGTTCACTTTAAAAGGAATGTACGATTGTTTTGAAAGAATGGAAGTTATGCCACTTCGTCAACTTCTGCTATTAGCTATGGATCCCATACAGGTATTAAAGAAAGCCGGTTAACTACATAATGTAAATTGAATATCAGATCACCAACAGCGGGAATTAGCACATTTCTGTAAGGAAACAAATTACCTTCTTAAAAAATGACTAAATAAATATAAATAAATAGATAGATAAATAAATAAATAAATAAATAAATAAACATTTAGAAAGGAAAAAAAGTTTTCGTAGCTAATAGTGTAAGGTATTAAGAACAGAACCATATCACTAGAATGCCTGCTTCGTTTTGGTATACATAAACTATTAAGGATGATATTTTGTCACAGACAAGAAAAAAATAAAACATCTAAGCCACGCGTTACACAGGGGATGCAAAGATCATTATATGGAATGCTATCATGTATTTCTGAAAACTATAGGCATTGGTCTTTTAGTTGGCCACTGTGAGATTTCTTGCTCTCATACAGTACCGAACAACCCCCTGAGGTCATATACAATAAAGAATAAAATATGAGAAGGGCGCTATATATATATATATATATATATATATATATATATATATATATATATATATATATATATATATATATATATATATATATATATATATATATATTCAAACCTTTAATAATGCTTTAACGTTGGAGTTTCCATCTCCAATAACGATGAACGTTGCATGAAACGTCGATTCACTGAAGATTATGGCTTCGATAGCAGCTTTTATACTCAAATGTAGAAATGTTTTCAGGTCACCTGGTAAAAGAATAATTATAAAGATACAAATTTCTATAAGAATTTATTTCATATTGTTATATTTTGTCATTATTTACTTTTCTGGTTGAATATCATGGCATTTCTTCCAATATGTATCTCACTGGAATTGATAGTAGACAATTTTTCTGTTCTCTCGTACTTTATCGTCAATTTAAACTAAACATGACGGTTGCATCAGTGTACACAGTGACATAAACTTCGGATTTTTATGTTCTTTGAATTTTATATTCTTTCAGTATCGATTAAATTTTCATAATTACTATCAAAATGGTCAAGAAGCCTTCAGGTTTCCTATTTTATATACCTGGCGCAATTAATTCATTAATGCAGCGTTCCTTACTACACTTTCGACCTTTTTTTTTTTCTTTTTTGCCGGCTCACTCTTCAACTACTCCATTAAACTGTTATCTCTTTTATGCTTATTTCCGTATATTGCCCTATAACTGCAGTACCGTTTCCATATCACGTCAAGAGGAGATGCTTCCGTCAGTAAACCTCTGGCAAGTTGGAAAACCTTAGATCAGATTTTCCCTGGAATGATTATGCCAAAGATCCATTCACCTTGTGCTAACTGTAGAACAATGGTGATTGTCTCTAACATGAAGGCATAAATATCACACTTTTTTTCCCAATCTCAAAATTCGTAAACCTCCATTGAGTTAAGCCTACTCATATTGTCCAAAATAGAAAGGCGGCTCACACACAATTCTTATTTTATTTTTCTTTTATTCCCTGAGAATGATGGAACTTATATTTTTATTCAAAATTATGTTAACTTCCCATCAATATGTTTAAAACTTTATATCAGCAAGAAATCTTATTACATATTATATATTTTTGGCTCGTTTACTTTTGTTTGATGTGGGCGACTATGGAACGCTACCTCTGTCTGTACTCAGCCAATCTTATCAAGTTAGCCACTTTTGTGACACGTGGAATATCTTCTAATTAGCTACCTGTATACTTTATTATTCGCCTTCTTGCTCTTTGGCTTTGAACCTTTCACAACAACATCTGTTTTTCCAATCCATTCTCTTTTACCACGTGCTCCACAAATCTTAAATGTCTAGTCCTTATTGTGGTTATTAGTTCCCCTCCAATACCAGGCACCTCATTTACTCACTCATTAGTTAAGCTAACCATCCATGGTATTTTCAACATTCTTCTGATAAAGCATATCTCTGTTGCCTAATTTTCTTCCTGATCTTCATAATCATCGCCTACGTTTCACACGCATACAGTAAAGTCGATCATACAAAACTCCTCGTAGCGAAAACAAAGTCACTCAATTTCCTCTTCAACTTATTTTCTGTATTTCATTATGATTGTTCCATGGTCATTTTCCATAAAAAAACAAAGGCTCCCTCATCCTCACTGATAATTTAACCTCCCTCATCACCAACTTCTGTTTATATCTTTCATGTTATTAAAATTCTTTGTGATTTTTTTTTTTTTTTTATGTCCTCTCCGTCCTTGATCCTATGACGTTTTGCTATTTTGATGAAAGTCCCTCCAGTTGTTGTTCTTCATATTGCTTACATGCTCACGCCTTACCTGTCTGGCATTTCTTACTCTATAAACTTCCACATTTTCCTTCTTATTGGAGATCTATCCATATTCAACTTTTTCCTAAGAATGGTCATAGTTCCAAACTTACAAACTATTGATTTCAGTCTTTCTAAAACTTTTCAATATATACTAAATGAAGCATCTATTCCTTCCTGATTTTTTTCTGATCGTCAGAATCGTCAATTAAACTGTAGACTTTGTAACCAAAGAGCCTTCAGGAAAAGATTGACCGAGTATTTTATATTATTGTGCTGCAACATCGCGTTCAGATAGCACCGATGTAAACATTGTTAAAAATATTGATATTAAAAGAACAGTATTTTGAAAAAAAAAAATTTTTCTCATTAAAAATTAAAGTATACAAAACTAAATGGGATGAACCAAAAAAAATGTTAAGGCCAAAAATGAGAGGGATGGTATTTCAAATAATGAATTTAAAGTGAGAGGGTACTGACCAAGAACAGTGCATCTGGCATTTTTATGTACACAAATCACTGAACCTTTTGACCCAGGTCCTAGGACCCAGCGATGTTCGTTATATGCCTCTTCACTTGCCTCCAGGTTCATCTGATACAATTTTTTATTTTTTTTTTTTATGTAGGAAGGACACTGGCCAAGGGCAACAAAAATCCAATAAAAAAAAAAAAAAAATGCCCACTGAAATGCCAGTCCCATAAAAGGGTCAAAGCAGTGGTCAAAAATTGATGAATAAGTATCTTGAAACCTCCCTCTTGAAGGAATTCAAGTCATAGGAAGGTGTAAATACAAAAGCAGGCAGGGAGTTCCAGAGTTTACCAGAGAAAGTTCGCAGGAAGAGGGGAGGAATGCAGTTAGCAAGATCAGAAGAGCAGTTCGCATGAAAATAGTGGTAGAAGACAGCTAGAGACACAACATTGCAGCGATGAGAGAGAGGCTGAAGACAAAGGAGAGGAGTTGATGAGACGAAAAGCTTTTGATTCCACCCAGTCTAGAAGAGCGGTATGAGTGGAACCCCTCCTCTAGACATGTGAAGCATACTACATATATGGACGGATAAGGCCCTTGTACAGAGTTAGCAGCTGGGGGTGTGAGAAAAACTGGCGGAGACGTCTCAGAATACCTAACTTCATAGAAGCTGTCTTAGCTTGAAATGAGATGTGAACTTTCCACTTCAGATTATAAGTAAAGGACAGACCGAGGATGTTCAGTGTAGAAGAGGGGGACAGTTGAGTGTCATTGATGAAGAGGGGATAGTTGTCTGGAAGGTTGTGTCGAGTTGATAGATGGAGGAATTGAGTTTTTGAGGCATTGAACAATACCAAGTTTGCTCTGCCCCAATCAGAAATTTTAGAGAGTTCAGAAGTCAAGCGTTCTGTGGCTTCCCTGCGTGATATGTTTACCTCCTGAAGGGTTGGACGTCTATGAAAAGACGTGGAAAAGTGCAGGGTGGTATCATCAGCGTAGGAGTGGATAGGACAAAAAGTTTGGTTTAGAAAATCATTACTGAATAATAAGAAGAGAGTGGGTGACAGGACAAAACCTTGAGGAACACCACTGTTAATAGATTTAGAAGAAGAACAGTGACCGTCTACCACAGCAGCAATAGAACGGTCAGAAAGGAAACTTAAGATGAAGTTACAGAGAGAAGGATAGAAACCGTAGGAGGGTAGTTTGGAAATCAAAGCTTTGTGCCAGACTCTATCAAAAGCTTTTGATATGTCCAAGGCAACAGCAAAAGTTTCACCAATATCTCTAAAAAAAGGATGACCAAGACTCAGTAAGGAAAGCCAGAAGATCACCATTAGAGCGGTCTTGACGGAACCCATACTGGCGATCAGATAGAAGGTTGTGAAGTGATAGATGTTTCAAAATCTTCCTGTTGAGGATAGATTAAAAAACTTTAGATAGGCAGGAAATTAAAGCAATAGGACGGTAGTTTGAGGGATTAGAACGGTCACCCTTTTTAGGAACAGGTTGAATGTAGACAAACTTCCAGCAAGAAGGAAAGGTAAATGTTGACAGACAGAGCTGAAAGAGTTTGACTAGCACGGTGCAAGCACGGAGGCACAGTTTTGGAAAACAACAGGAGGGACCCCATCAGGTCCATAAGCCTTCCGAGGGTTTAGGCCAGCGAGGGCATGGAAAACATTATTGCGAAGAATTTTAATACATGGCATGAAGTAGTCAGAGGGTGGAGGAGAGGGAGGAACAAAGCCAGAATCGTCCAAAGTAGAGTTTTTATCAAAGGTCTGAGCAAAGAGTTCAGCTTTAGAAATATATGTGATAACAGTGGTGCCATCTGGATGAAATACTCGTAGAGGAGGGAAAGAAGAAGAAGCAAAGTTATTGGAGATATTTTTGGCTAGATGCCAGAAATCACGAGGGGAGTTAGATCTTGAAAGGTTTTGACATTTTCTGTTAATGAAGGAGTTTTTAGCTAGTTGGAGAACAGACTTGGCATGGTTCCGGGCAGAAATATAAAGTGCATGAGATTCTAGTGATGGAAGGCTTAAGTACTTTTTGTGGGCTACCTCTCTTTCATGTATAGCACGAGAACAAGCTGTATTAAACCAAGGTTTAGAAGGTTTAGGAAGAGAAAAAAGAGTGAGGAATGTACGCCTCCATGCCAGACACTATCACCTCTGTTATGCGCTCAGCACACAAAGACGGGTCTCTGACACGGAAGCAGTAGTCATTCCAAGGAAAATCAGCAAAATACCTCCTCAGGTCCTCCAACTAGCAGAGGAAAAACGCCAGAGGCACCTTCGCTCAGGGGAATCCTGAGGAGGGATTGGAGCGATAGGACAAGATAAAGATATGAGATTGTGATCGGAGGAGCCCAACGGAGAAGAAAGGGTGACAGCATAAGCAGAAGGATTAGAGGTCAGGAAAAGGTCAAGAATGTTGGGCGTATCTCCAAGACGGTCAGGAATACGAGTAGGGTGTTGCACCAATTGC
>NC_087169.1:8167144-8232144 GCF_035594125.1 Scylla paramamosain
CTTGAAGGGTAGGTATGATTAAAAAAAAATAAAATATGGCGTGTCATGAAGAAGACGCGGAGTGACATCATAATATGGGAACTGAGATTTTTTTTTAATATGCTATGTTAACCCCTGGAAAGCGTAAATTATCATTCCGTAATAATTATATTGACAAAATTCTGTCTTAGTAACTTTTCAACGTTCGTAAATTGTATTTTCTTTAAAATGCATTTGGAAACTCAAAATTGCCACCCGTGTAGGTATTTCGTCCTTGGAAATTCTTTCGTATTTTTGGGATAACACTAATCGGTGAGACTGTTATTTTGAAATTATAGTGAAGTTGTTGGAGGGTTTTCACATGTTTTGGTGGGGTTAACGATGTTAGAAAATTTATTTAGAGAGCCAAGGGCACTACTTCTTGAGGCGATGGGAAGAAACTGATCAGAATAAGGACGGTTTCCCCTCAAGACCTTAATCGTCTTCTGCCTTCGGTTAAATACAGGTGCGTGATGTTCTCTCTCCGGCACTTTTTTTTTTTTTTTTCAACTAAATTCATGTGGTAAGACCAAAACTGATATATATATATATATATATATATATATATATATATATATATATATATATATATATATATATATATATATATATATATATATATATATATATATATATATATATATATATATATATATATATATATATATATATATATATATATATATATATATATATATTTATTTATTTATTTTATTTTTTTTTTCATAATGTTTATTACTACTAATCAGTCGTCTTCTGGCTTTGGTTGAATACAGATATGGAGTAAGTAAGACCACAAAAACACCAATTTTCGCCCGTCACGTTTATTTTGAAAATGAAAGACCTTAATTCTTCAGGTTAATAACATGTAATGATAATTAGAAGTATGTTTTCTTTATATCAAACTGTTTTTTTTTTTTTTGACCCAACATATAGTAGGATTTAAATGAATAGATTGTGATTAAATTTTTGGGGAAATTATTTTAGGCCGTGTACTGAATATTAGGCTACTGTATATTCATATTTATTTATTTTTCTTAATGTTATTTTCAGGAAAGTCTGCTGGACTTTGCTGAAAATAACTGGGTATTCCCAGTTTAAGCTCTGCAGCTTAAACTGGGAATACCCATACCGAAATTTATTAAATAATCATTCATTTGTTAACATGAAGCAAAATTAGAGTAATATTAATGATTTATCAAATATATTTTAAAATTAAACCCACGTGCCTTAGGGATTTCCCTTCATATCCTCGGACCATTGCTACCACATACCAATAAGATACAAAAGAAAGTAGAACAAAAAATAAAATAAAATAAAAAAATAAAAGTACAATAAATAAGTGACTCAAAATAAAAACAACAAACAAACAAATAAATAACATTTAAAGAACCCCACGAAATATTAATATAATCCCCCTTCCCCCTCCCCCCATCACAATGTAACATGAAATCTACCTTCAATAAGACTGGAATAGGAGCCATTTCTTTCCTTCTCCCGAAGCGGCTTTTATTTCTTTACGATCCGAAGAAGTTATTTTTTGTTATGCGTTTTTTTCCTTCTCCTTTCTTTCTTTCTTTTTCCTTTCTTTATCCTCTTTCATGTATATAAATATCTCATTTATTTTTATTTCCTGCCCTTTACAGATTGGACAGAATGTCACGATGTCATTCAAATGAAAATGATATTAGAGAATTTAAGGAATAGTGGACTTAAAAGTTTGGCATGATTAAGAAGGATAAAAGAGCGTTATGCATTTTCTGTTCTGACACAGTCATTTGTAGAACTTCTTTGGTAAAGAGACATTTTGAAAGTGTTCATAAGAATTTAAACAATATAACTGAGGAAGAACAAAAATAATACATTTTTCGTGAACTGAGCAAGACAAAGAAACAGGCTGAAACTTTTATGAACTTTATTTCAGGTAGGCCCAGTTCCAACTTAGTTGCTGGTAGTTTTGAAATTTCAAAAGTTATTGCTCAACATGGAAAGTCTCTCAGTGATGGGGAGTATATTAAAGCTTGGCTAGAATGTGCACCTTTCCTTTTTGACAACTTTTCGGAAAAGGAAAATATTATTCAGCGCATTAAAGATTTATCTGTGAGTAGGAAAACAGTTAAGGATAGGATATTTAAGTTGGAAAGGAATACAGCTGAACAACTGACAAAAGATTTGTCTTCATGCAAGTTTTTTTCTTTTTCTATTTGTGTTGATGAAAGTACGGACATTACATTATCAGCTAGGTTAGCCATAATTTATCGATTTTGTAGGGATGATAAAGTATGTGAAGAGATGGTTGCTCTTGCATCACTACCTGAGCGTACTACCGGGGCTGGAATATGTAAAACTGTTGTGAACGAATTATTTACTCGACAAACTGACGTTGCAAAAGTAGTATCCGCCACAACAGATGGTGCCCCAAACATGACTGGTTGAGAAGGTAGAATTTGTAAATTTGTTTGCAAAAAAATGTTGGTCATTCACTGATTAATTTTCATTGCGTCATACATGAGGAGGCTTTATGTGCAAACGCTGGCATAAAGAAACTGCAGGAAGTGATGCAAAGTTACCAAGGTTGTTAATTTCATTTCTGGTTGGTCTTTAAATATAAGACAATTTCAAATTCTACTGGATGAGGTAGATTCCGTGTATAAAGGACTGAAAATGTACAACCATGTTCGTTGGCTTAGCCGAGGCTTGGTTCTGAAACGATTCGTTGAATGCTTAGATGAAATGAGCTCTATTTGAATGACCAACAAGTGTCTTACCATGAATTGTTTGACATCGTGTGTTTGTAAACTGATGTTTTTCACAGATTTTTGGGAACATTTAAATGAACTGAATATTAAGTTACAGGGCTCTGGTAAGACACTTGATGTTATGTTTGGTTACATAAAGGCTTTTGAAATGAAACTTGAAGTTTTTAAGAGGGATGTAGATAATGAGAGATTTAGATAATTTCCAAACCTAAAGAGGTACATCAATTCCAGAAAATTATGTCTGTCTAAAAACCTTGTAACAGCATTACTAACCATGTTTTTTGTCTACATATGCTTGCGAATCTTTGTTCTCACTGATGAACTTTGTAAAGTCTCGTAACAGGAGTAGCATGACAGATGAAACTAGTAGTGCATGCATATCTCAAGGTTACTAAATATAAACCCGATATAAAATCTCTGTCATCAGTGATGCAGCAGCAGAAGTCTCACTGACAGTCTATAAAAGGAGTCAACAAGTTTTCTTTGTATAGTTTTATCTAATATTTATTATTAAAAAAGTTCAAAGCTGTGGAAATGTAGTTCTGAAGGTTAAATATATTTGCTCATTTTTTTATACTGTGTTTTTACTGCTATGAGGTAATTTATTTATTTTTTTTTTCGTTTAAAAAGGTCTTTATATACTTAGGTCTTAAGAGATATCCAATATGTTCTCAAGAAAAAAAAAAAAAAAAGTGATTGGCACGTGGAAAAATTTTGTGTCAAAGACTTAGCTGATTTTGGCACGCACTCTTAAAAAGGTTGTCCACCCTTGATTTGGAAAATTAATGATGAATAATAGAAAGAAAGTGGATGAGAGGACAGAACCCTGGGGAACAGCATTGTTAACAAACTTAGGAGAAGAGCAGTGACCATCTACCACAACAGCAATAGAATGGTCAGAAAGAAAACTTGAGATCAAATAACATAAAAGAAGAATAGAAGCCGTAGGAGGATAGTTTTGGAAAACAAAGTTTTCTGCTAAACTCAATCAAAAGTTTTTGATATGTCTAAGGCAACAGCGAATGTTTCACCAAAATCTCTAAAAGAGGATGACCAAGAAAAACAGATCACCACTAGAGCACTCTCGACAGAACCTTTACTGGCGATCAGATAGAAGATTGTAAAGTGACAGATATCTAAGAATATTCCTGTTGAGAACAGATTACAAAAATTTTTAGAGAGGCAAGAAATTGAAGCAATATCAATAGGACGGTAATCGGGTAAGCAATATCTTCCATCATCCCCATGCAAGGGAAAACAACAACAGCCATATCACGGTGGAGAGGGGCCTCAGACAGGAGGCGATCAGCTTTGTCCACCTGAACAACGCGGCAACATTCAACAATCGTGGCCACACTAGGCCACGAAAACCGCCGCAACCGCTCCCTAGTCATCTTGACTCCAAATCGGCCAACCACTAGGCCTCTACGTGCTACCTGCACCTATGCTTCCTTTAATTCAGATGGCACAACAAATTGGAGCATCAAACCTCCTCTCTCCGCGGCAATCCAGAATATTGTTGCACCTACAAACTCCTCCCGACTCTCTAATTCCTCACGGTCCTCTCCTGCTGTGGCAGCAAACTGTGCCACACGTCCCTGAGGGACAGAACCCTCTTCAAATAGACTGGCAGCTATACACTCGATTAACACAAGGGGGTGGGCCTCTAAGTGGACCAATACCCGCCGTGTCTGGGTTCCGACAGGGGAACAGCCTGCTCCCCACCTCCGGTAAACTCTGCAGGGGGAGGAAACTCCTACCTCCCCACAAGAGTTAGGAGTTTCCCCGCTATTGTTATTGGCCCCTAACACAACAGACGCACCAGACTGGGACTCGGGTTGCATACTGGAGATCACAGTCTCCAAACCAGGTGACAACTCCGACTGAACGCCACCTCCGGGGTGCTCCGCAGGGTGAGGCTAACCAACAAACAAATTATCCAAACCAAACTCTCCGGCCTTACCTTCGGCAACACCTCAACAAAGTACTTTCTGCGGTGGCTCTACCCAGTGCAGTCAGTCCCAGCACTGCGACTCAAGGACAAGCACAACTCTGGTTCGTCCAAACCCTCGCCATCAGCGGAACAGGCCTCTGGGGCACTCTGCCTCAACTGCCGCATCAACACCAACACTCTGCAGTCCTCTCACGGTGGCCTTCTCTTTTGCCGTCGACCCCAAGAGTCAAAGGGAATGTCAGCCTTAAATTCAACATCATTCTCCAATCATCCACTGACATCTTATCATAAACTACTAACCTCTTCCCTTTCAACATATTAGCAACAACTGTTGCTTTCTTCTCAAACCTCCTAAACCATTGTCACTTTTTCGTCAAACTCCGGTATCAGCTTCAAGCTTCTCATTATCTGCCTCTCCACCGTATCTTCCTTTACTACTTCTCTCCGCATACCATGAGGAAAGTTAACTTCTGAGAGTTAAGTTCTATCCGAGTCTTCTCCAAGTCAAATATTTAACCTCTTCTCTCTCATACATTATCGCCTTGTGTTATTTGTGACATATTTGGTGGGAGATGCCTTGGAGAGCCCACAAGAAGGAGTGATGCACTGTACTGAGAATAGCTCAGTATGTCCTATTGGTCAAGTTTTCTTTGAATTGAATAGATAAATTGTATTATTATAAATATATTATTGTTATTGTATTAACTAAATTTGTAATTTTCTTATGTTTTGCATACAATTTGTACTATTATTTTGCTAATGAGATTGTATTTCGCTCTCCCGTTTTGGCATGTGCGCTTGTCTCTGTTCTTGTGTGTAAAATTGTGACGTAGGAGTTGAGTGACGTGGACAGGATGGAAGTGTTGTCCATGCCGTCAGCTAGCAGCCCTTCATTGTTTCACGGGTGGTGACTACTGGTGGAGGTGTTGGGGCTAGGGTTGCAGTTCCCAGGTGTGGAGCAGGGATTTAATGTTGGTGATCCTGGAGCTGTGTGGCACATGGTCCAGTCTCAAGAATGTCATGCCGGAGTACAACATTGTGCTAGGTGAGTTGCTGTACTGCTTAGCAGCTGCAATTAAGACATGTTATGATAATAGTGTATGCACTGTGCTATGTTCTGTAATAATTGTTTATTTACTTGTTATGAAAGGTTGTTACCTCAATAGGCAGCGTACCTGTGCATTTATTGATTTATTTTAATGTGATGAGTTGGTTGTTTATAAGAACATCACATTACAGTAATTGTGACCCTGAAGCTGTGAAAAGTGATCTCAGCTCCAGTTTCACCTGTGTGCTGAGAGGGGAGGCACTGTGTGAGTAATTGGATGTAGTAAATAAGACATTGTGATAATAATGTATATGTGTGGGTGTTATGTTTGTAATTGGTACTGTGACATGTACACTTATTACAGGTTGGACCCTAAATTAATTAGAGTGGTCTCACTCACACCTTGGTGAATCATGCACTGACGCTAGTAATTTCAGCAATTACAGTGTTATTTAGTCAATGGGAAATGCAGCTCTGCAGCAATAATGACCTTGCACCTTCATGTGTCCTGTTGTTGGAGTGTCTCATTTACCTTCTTAGTAACAGAACCGCATGCAGCTTTTTTGTGCCGCCGAATAAGTGAAGTCCTTTAGGCTAAATCTTTCCTCATATACTGACTAGACGAGGACAGAAAGTCTCGCCATCGGTCCACCTAGGTTTCCACTGTTGGCCTTTTCGGCTTTAGGGGTCATCATTTCCTCCATACTAAAGAAAAGTACAGGAAAGGAAGCGTTGCTGAGTGGGAGTGGCGGGAAAACGCTGGCTCAAGGACGTAAACACCGAGACAATATACACGCGTCTTGCGCGGGATCTCATTTGCTTATTAATAAACACAAATTTATGCACTCAAATCCTTACAAAATTGATGACAAATTTTTATTATTATTGATTTTTTCATTAAAAAAAAAAAAAATGCAATGCTAACTCCAAATTGAGAAATACATGATTTTACTGTTTTGCTCTTTGACCATTTCATACTTGAACTTAAGAGTTTGTCTCAATACAACTTGAAGACAGCTTAAGAGATAAGCAGAAGTCTAAGCAGAAGGTTGAGAAGAACTCTGAGAATCTTTGTTAATACGGCCCCTGGCTTCCATAATCTTCTCAGCCTTTAGCCTCCTTGCCTCTCTGCTTTAGCTTCCAACTCAAGCCTCCTCAATTCTCTCTCCCTCTCGGCCTTGTAGCGAAGGTGAGGTGCTACTTGGCCGTCCGGAAGTTGCTCAAGCGAGAAGTGTAGGCTCCCAACTATGACTCTTGGTCATAGCAGTGTTTAGTCCTTGAAGGGTAACAATTTCCAGTGTCATAGCAGTGTAGCTCTGGCAAAGGAAACTTAGCCTGGGTATTCTCTGTATATTCAGCAAAAACATGAACAATATATACAAAAATTAATTAACATAACAAACGACACACACAAAATTATAGAAAAAGAGAGTGTATGTGTGTGTGTATGTTTGTGTGAAGAAAGGAGTAATAAGATGTGTTGAGAAGATGTGTAACACATGTGTCAAAGAGCGTGCACAGAATGTGTACAAGTAAGAAAATGCATAAAGTGAGGACAGAAGAGATGAAAGACAAAAGCCTGTGCAGTAGAGAGAGTGAAAAGGGAAGGGTGATAATATAACAGAAAACGGAGTGCTAGGAGCGGTGACTTGTGTCCCTCTACAGTATTCCCCCCCTAGTGACGAGGGAGGAGGAACGTAACCGTCTTCTGGTGCCGAGTGGTGTTGGTGGCGACGTTCTGGCCGATGGTGTTGATGACGGCCGGGTCACTGTGAAGGAGGTAGGCAGGCTTGAATCGGTCGATGGAGATGCTGTCAGCCTTACCATCCTTGTCTACAGTGACCGTCTTTCTCCTCCTGCTCAGGACTTTGAAGGGGCCTTGGTAGGGCTGCTGCAGGGGCTTCTTCACAGCGTCAACCCTGACGAACACGTGCGTGCAAGTGTCCAGATCCTGGCTGACAAAAGTCTTGGAGGGAGACGTGCGAGGCTAGACAGGCTGCAAACGCTGCATGAAGTCAGAGAGGTTGGCAGCAAAGTCCTGAACGCTGCAAGGAGTAGAGCGAGGTGCAGGAGTTAGGAGTTCGCCAGGTAACCTGAGCTTGGTACCATAAACGAGCTCGGCGGAGGAGTGGTGTAGGTCTTCCTTTAGTGATGTCCGTATGCCAAGGAGGACGAGAGGAAGTGCTTGGAACCAGTCTGCACGTGTGGCAGAGGCAGCTAAGGAAGACTTCAGCTGACGGTGGAATCTTTCAACGGTGCCGTTTGCCTGCGGGTGGTAACTGGCTGTCCTGAAGCGTTGGATGCCTAGTAGTGACATCACCTTGTCCCACATACTGGACTCGAACTGGCTGCCACGGTCAGAAGTGAGGCTGAGAGGGACACCGAACCTGGAGATCCAAGTAGTGATGAAGGCACGTGCGACGGAGTCCGTTGTGATGTCAGCCAAAGGTGCAGCTTCCGGCCAGCGTGTGAAGCGGTCGACGCAGGTGAGAAGGTACCGGTAACCGTCAGAGTAGGGTAGTGGTCCAACGAGGTCGACATGCACGTGGTCGAACCGTGAAGAGACTGGAGTGAAGGCGGCCGCAGGAGAGCGTGTGTGTCGCCACACCTTGGAGGCTTGGCACTTGACACATGTGCGGGTCCACAGCCTGACGTCTTTGTTGATGCCAGACCAGATGAAGCGTGAGGTCATCATCTGCTGAGATGCTCGGATGCCAGGGTGGGAGAGGTCGTGCAGCTGACGAAAAACACGATACCGGTGGGTCTTCGGCAGGTAGGGCCGACAGGAATCGGTGGAAGTGTCAGCGTAAACGTGCACTGTGGTTCCTGGGAGTTGTATCTTCTTCATCTGTAGTGCGGGGTTGTCTTGGAGTTTCCGCAGCTCTTCATCGTTGGCCTGGTCAGCAGCGATGGCAGTGTAGTCGATGGGAGAAGATGACACAGCAGAGATGTTGCGCGAGAGAGCATCAGCTGGGGCATTGTGTTCACCTTTGACGTAGCGCAAATCCGTGGTGAACTGCGAGATGAAGTCGATGTGACGCAGTTGTCGCGGTGAACAGGAGGTCTTGATGTGCAGGGACTTCGAAGTGAGTGGCTTGTGGTCGGTGTATACTCGTACATGGAAGTTGCGACCTTCCACGAAGTACCGGAAACGCTTGATGGCCTTGTAGACGGCGAGAAGTTCCCTGTCGTAAGTACTGTACTTGGATTCCGCCTTGTTGAGAAGAAAGAGAGCGGTTTCCAACCTCCGTCGACATACTGCTGTAGAACTGCTCCGATGCCGATGTCAGAAGCGTCTGTGGCGATAGAGATGATGGCATCTGGGGCAGGGAAGCTGAGAGGTGAGACGGAGCTGAGAGCTTGTTTTGCTGCTGTGAAAGCTTCCTCAGTGGCTGGAGTCCAGACTAAGGAGATGGACTGTCCTTTCTTGCAAGGCTTGATCATCGCGTAGAGCGGCTGAAGAAGTAGTGAGCAGCTGGGGATGAAGCGGTTGTAGTAGTTCAGCATCCCCAGGAATTGCTTGAGTTGGCGCTGTGTTGTAGGCTTGGGGAAGTTGTGGATGGACTCGCACTTTTCTTGCAGTGGAGTGATGCCTTCCAAGGAGACAGTGTGGCCAAGGAAGGTGATGGAGGGGACCCCAAACACAGACTTGTCGACGTTGACTTGCACCCCGTAGTCTTGCAAACGGGTGAGTACTTGCTGGAGGTGCTGTTGGTGCGTCTCTGCGTCAGGACTGGCGATGAGGAGGTCGTCGATGTACGCAAAGCAGAAGGGGAGACCTCGAAGGACTTCGTCAATGAAGCGTTGGAAGGTTTGAGCGGCATTCCTCAAATCAAAGGGCATCTTGACGTACTCGAACAATCCGAAGGGTGTGATGAGAGCAGTCTTCGGAATGTCCGCTGGATGGACGGGGATGTGGTGAAAAGCTTTCACAAGGTCGATCCTCGAGAAGTAGGTGCATCCGGAGAGCTGAGAAGAGAACTCCTGGATGTTAGGCACTGGGTACCTGTCCTCAACGGTGCGCGAGTTGAGAGCGCGGTAGTCTCCACATAGTCGTAGTTCGCCATTTTTCTTAGGCACGATGTGGAGAGCGGAAGACCAGTTGCTGGAGCTGGGCCGTATGATGCCTTGCTGAATGAGGGACTCGAACTCTGCCTTGGCTTGTCTGGCGCGCTCTGGAGCTAGGCGGCGGGCCTTGGCGTGGGTAGGAGGTCCCTTGGTCTCGATGTGGTGCGAGACGTGGTGTGTGACCGGCTTGCTGGCTGAGTACGGCTGCGTCAGCGTAGGGAAGGACTTCAGCAGGGAGGAGAACTGGTGGTCTGCCTTGACGAGGGAGATCTGTGTGCTATCAACATGAGTGACCTGTTCCTTTGTTGTGACTGAGGTGAGAGGATCGAGCAGCTTCCGACCCTTGATGTCCACTAGGAGACCGAAGTGTCGGAGGAAGTCAGCACCTAGAATTGGTTGCGTGACAGCTGCTACGTAGAACGTCCACTCGAAGGTACGGCGGAGGTTCAGGTGAAGTTGCAAGGTGCGTCGCGTGTACACAGGAATCTCCGTACCACTGGCGGCGTGAAGGTGAAGGAGGGGAGGCAACGTCCGGTGTACACCAGGGGCAGGGAGGATACTGACGTCTGCACCAGAGTCGATGAGGAACTTGGTCCGGGAGAGAGGGTCATACAACTTCAGTACCGCAGACGAGGTGTCGCGAACACTATGCGCCGCTAGTGCTCGCTGTTGGGGTTTAAGGACTTGGCGAATGTACAGGGAGCCTTACAATTTCTTGCGTCTTTCCCGAACTCTTTATGGTATTAGCAGAAACTAGAAGTCTCCGGCGTCTTACTGTTTGAACGCTGGCGGCGCCGGAAGTGGTGTCTGGAGGAAGAACGCGAACGTGAGTATGAGCGTTCTCTGACCTCTCTCCGAAGATCTCTCACTTCAAGTCTAAGCTGTGAGACGAGCTCAACAAGTTGCTTGGTACTGTCTTCTGCTGAGATGGAGGCTACTGCAGCTGGTTGACCTTGTGGAAGGGTAGCCATAAATTCATCGGCGAGAGTGGCAAGCTCGTCTACTGAGAGCTTGTTCTTGACAGTGAAGAGGCAGCGTTGAGTGTCAGGAGGCAGGCGTTGGTAGAACAGCTGTAAGAAGAGTTCCTTGTCGAAGGAGGTGTACTTGTCGCCAAGCAGCTTCTTCATGCGGCGAAGAAGGTCTGTGGGCTTTTCACCACCAAGTTCTTCTTTTGACAGAAGCTCCTGGAGGCGCCTCGACACTGTAGATTGTAGGCGTTGCAGAACAGCAGCTTTGAGGTCTTCATAGGGCGAAGCAGAAGTGCTGGCAGCACTGACGACATCAGCAACTTGTGAAAGAACGTCAGCTGGTAATACTGTAGAGGCCTTCACGAACTTGGTTAAACTTACTGTTATCTTGGAAGCCTTGAAGTTACATTCCAGGATGGAGAACCACGTGGAAGGGTCCTGGCTGATGAATGGAGGAGCACTGAAGGCTATGGAGTCGACGTCATCAGGCATTATGCTGAGTGGACCACCACGTGACTGTGTAAAGTACACTACAGGCGCCGGAAAGTCCGGGAGCCACAGCGGTGAGGAGTGAAGGCGTGAGGCGCCGGTGTGACCGGGTGCCACAGCGGTGAGAGATGCCGAATTGGGGCAATGTCATTTCACTCACCACTGAACGAACTGTACGTTATCCTTGGCACTGCACTCACCACTGAACGAACTGTACGTTATCCTTGGCACCGCACTGTAAGTAATCCACGGATGACAGTGTTAATCCTGGGCGATGGACCGTAAGTAATCCCCAATGAAGAGCTGTAGATGGAGGCGGACGAGGCCAGTGGGAGGGCTCCAGGTAACAGCAGGAAACTGGAGGGGCCGGCAGAAGTTACGTGGAGGAGCGTCCGCGACTGGGAGAGACTGCTGGCCAGTGGCGAGGGCCAGCTGGAGAGTGCCGCGGGGGGGGGGGGCGCCGTAAGGGCGGCCGGGCGGCGGGGGGCGGCGTACGGGCGGCTGGGGGCGGCATACGGGCGGCTGGGAGCGGCGTACGGGCGGCTGGGGGCGGCGGCCGGCGGGGTGGCGGCCGGGCAGCGTCAAGGCAGGGGCCGGGGTCTGCTGCTGGAGGCGGCGACACCGGCGAAGGGGCAGCTGCTGGAAGATTCGCCCGTAGCCGACCGCGTCGCCTTGGCCGGGTGGTTGGAGGATAGCAGCAGGGTGGACTTGGCTGCTCACTCCGGAAAAACAACGGGGTCACCAATTGTAGCGAAGGTGAGGTGCTACTTGGCCGCCCGGAAGTTGCTCAAGCGAGAAGTGTAGGCTCCCAACTATGACTCTTGGTCATAGCAGTGTTTAGTCCTTGAAGGGTAACAATTTCCAGTGTCATAGCAGTGTAGCTCTGGCAAAGGAAACTTAGCCTGGATATTCTCTGTTTATTCAGCAAAAACATGAACAATATATACAAAAATTAATTAACATAACAAACGACACACACAAAATTATAGAAAAAGAGAGTGTATGTGTGTGTGTATGTTTGTGTGAAGAAAGGAGTAATAAGATGTGTTGAGAAGATGTGTAACACATGTGTCAAAGAGCGTGCACAGAATGTGTACAAGTAAGAAAATGTATAAAGTGAGGACAGAAGAGATGAAAGACAAAAGCCTGTGCAGTAGAGAGAGTGAAAACGGAAGGGTGATAATATAACAGAAAACGGAGTGCTAGGAGCGGTGACTTGTGTCCCGCTACAGCCTCCAGCTCAAGCTTCTTAGCTTCTCTAGCTTCATTCAGCTCAAGCCTTTTAGCTTTTCTAGCCTCCTCCAGCTCAAGCCTCTAAGCTTTTCTAGCCTCTTTCAGCTCCATTCTTCTTCAACTTAAATTTCATCTCTTTAGACATACCTTTTGTCTGTAGAAATCCACCAATGCTTATAGGTTTTATATTGCCACGAACACTATTTTCGGGGCTCTGTATACGAATACCGAACAGGGCCAAATCTACACTACCAGTTACTGCAGAAGCGAGAGACTCAGGTCGTAAGTCACCCCTGCTACCAGCTTTTCCTTCTAAAGTCTAGGCAAGACGTAAACATACACAGAAAACAAACAAAACAAATAATACTGAACTGTCTCTCCCATGTGGCTCAGAGAGCTTCCAGCTTATGGTGAACTACCAAGATTATAGCCGAAGAAACATCCTGCAAATCATCAGGATCGAGGAACGACCGTGAGGTGAAACATGGAAGGAAACAACCATTCAAGTCACCGAACTACTAGAAAGTAAACTACAATTACTGAACATCCAACTTGAACGTGCACACCGTGTGGGGCGGCAGGACGACCATCATAGTCGCCCGTTTCTCAAGATTTGGTGACCACGAGACTGTAATGAGAAACGCCACGAAGGTCCGAGGCACCAGATTATATATATATATATATATATATATATATATATATATATATATATATATATATATATATATATATATATATATATATATATATATAATGAAAATTTCTGCTCTGCATCTCAAACAGTCTCAGGTCAGGGTTCCTAGTGAACGGACGTGTTTAGTGAGCAGTGACCTGACGCTAATATAGCTGGCTAGTGTAGACATAGCGCCTTGTGTTGCTGAGTCGACTGGTTGTGTTAGTCCTCCTGTTCTCGAGGCCTTCGTTGCGAAGGTCTCAGAGGTGGAGGCTGAGTTCCATCGAAGGATCTCGGAGGTGCAGGCTGAGTTTCGTGAGAGGATCTCAGACCTGCAGGCTGAGTTCTATGAGAAGATCTCAGCACCTGTGGGAGGGTCGTGCCCCACCGTCACCTTACCTAGTAAGGCGACGGAGGAGCAGTGGTTGGTTGTATGCAGGGGAGCCAAGAGGGTGAAGGTCCTCAGGGCACCTTGCGTGGAGACGAAGAATCCCTTCAATGTGCTGGAGGAAGGGAAGGAGAAGGAGGTGGACAGGGCGGGAAGACACAAGAAGGAGGGGGCAGATGCAGTTACCCTGCCCCAAGGTAGAGTGCTTGTGTTTGGTGATAGTCAGGTTAGGCACTTAGATAGTGCGTTCTGTGATAGGGATAAGAAGCGTAGTTCGAAAGTGTGTTTGCCGGGGGCTGGGATAGGGAAGGTAGCTGATAGGCTAGACACGTGCTTGGAAAAAAGACCAAGCCCATTGTTTTTTCTCAGTGCGGGAGGGAATGACCTTGGTAAGGTCAAGAGTGAGGAGCTTATCAGGAGTTTTCAACAGGCTTTGGACAGGATTAGGGACAAGGGAGGGATCCCCGTGGTATGTGGTGTCTTGCCGAGGAGGGGAGTTGGTGCTGAGTGGCTGTCCAAGGCTATTACAGTGAATCGCAGGCTCGCGAATCATTGTAGGAGTAATGGATGGACGTTCATCGACAACTGGGAGCTTTTCTATGGTAGGGACACCTTGTACGCTAGGGATGGAGTGCATTTGTCACGCCAGGGTGTTCGTGTTTTGGCCGAAACACTCGAGCGGGATGTAACTGCACTCCAGCACTTTTTTCTTTAGTCGGGAGGGAAGAAGGGGTAATGAGGAGATAGCTAGAAAGATAGCTAGCTCAGGGATGGTGAGAAATAGCTTAAGTGTTTACTACACAAACTGTAGAAGTATTCTGAATAAAATAGACTTGCTTAGAGGAATAGCGAGCGTAGAGAAATTTGATATCATTGCTTTAACTGAAACTTGGTTAGATATGTCAGGAAAAGTATTTAATCCAAAGGTTAAGATAGATGGGTATACAATGTTCTATAAAGATAGGGAAAACTGGAGAGGAGGAGGCGTCGCGTTATACGTTAGGGACACATTACAGTGTTGTATGAACAATAGAATCAAAAACAGATAACAAAGCAGAGTCGATATGGGTAGATATTAAGGAAGGATCGCAGTCAGTAGTACTAGGGGTAGTTTACAGACCACCGACCAGTACAGAGGAAATTAACACCTCACTGTGGCAGGAATTAAATAGAGCAGGCAGGTACAGTCAGGTATGTGTGGTAGGAGACTTTAATTTTAGGAATATCGACTGGAGTCTGATGGTGGGTAACAAGGAAGCAGAGGAATTTCTTATGGTAATTCAGGATAATTTTTTTTAAAACAGGTAGTCGTAGAACCCACAAGGGGGAATAATATTCTAGCTTTAATTCTTACTAACAGGGAGGAAGCAGTCACACAGGTAGAGGTTGGAGGACAGCTAGGTAACAGTGACCATAGGGAAATTAGGTACAATTTAGAATGGGAAGAAACTGTTAGAAACAAAAACACTGGTAAAATACCTGACTTTAGGAGAGCAGATTTTAAAGATTTAAAAAGGTACCTCCAAGGAGTGGACTGGCAAAGGATGCAGGGTGAGGTCAGGTCAGGGACGGAGTTCAGAGAGATAAGGCAGGATGAGAGAGGTGAGGTGAGGCTCCGAAAGGGAGGAGGAAAGAGGAAGGGGGGAGATAGGTGTGAGTATGTTGGAATGTCAGGTCATGCTGAAATGAGAGAGGTGAGGTCAAGGCGAGTAGATGAGGGAGTGGAGAGGATGGTAGGGGATGAGATGAGGGGATTAGGTGAAGTAAATGTAGATGAATTGTATAAATATTTCGTAAAGTTCATACAGGTCAGTTAGCAAATATCCCGTTTAGAACAATAAGATCACAAAAAAATAACCCTAAATGGATGACTGCCAGGTTAAACCATTATATAGGGTGCAAGAGAAGTATATATATATAAGAGATTAAGGGCAGGTGAAGAAGTCTTAAGGACACAATATAATGAATTAGAAGTCAGGAAGTTAACGAGGAAACCTAAGGACAATTATGAATTAAAGGTAGCCAGCCAGGCGAAGACGGACCCCAAGGGATTTTATCAGGTATACAGGACGAAGAATAACGATACTGTAGGTCCATTAAAGGCAGCAGATGGAGAGCTGGTTAGTTCTGGGGAGGAGATAAGTAAACTTCTGAATGATGATTTTTTAACTGTCTTCACCCAGGAAACATGCAGGATATGCCAGATAGTGAACAGGTGTTTAGAGCAGATGAGAATGAGAAGCTGACAGATATTTCCATAACTAGGGAGATAGTGGAACAGGAGATAGATAGGCTAAAAAAAGTTCAAGTCACCAGGACCTGATGAAATATATCCCAGAGTACTTAAGGAATGTAAAGTGATTATTAGTGAGCCGTTAGTTTCTGTCTTGAGGAAATCACTGGAGTCGGGTGAGGTACCAGTACTGTGGAGGCAGGCTAATGTAGTACCCATCTTTAAGAAAGGAGATAAAACTTTAGCGTGTAATTATAGACCTGTCAGCTTAACTTCAGTTGTAGGTAAAATGTTAGAGTCAATAATAGCGAGGAACATTAGGGAACATTTAGACAAACATAACTTGATAAATCAGTCACAGCATGGCTTCACGAAGGGGAAGTCTTGCCTGACAAACTTGTTAAGTTTTTACAGTAAGAGGCAGTATATAATGATGATAGTTATGATATCTTATATCTGGACTTTAGTAAAGCATTTGACAAGGTACCCAATCAAAGGCTCCTGAGAAAGGTTAGGGCACACGGGATAGATGGGAAGGTGTTAGGCTGGATAGGGTCATGGCTTGGTAACAGGCGACAGAGAGTGGTAATAAACGGCTCGAAATCCGAGTGGGGTCATGTAATTAGTGGGGTGCCACAGGGATCAGTATTAGGGCCATTGTTATTTCTAATATATATCAATGACTTGGATAGTGGAATTAGTAGTGATGTTAGTAAATTTGCAGATGACACAAAGATAGGTAGATTAATTAGGTCAGAATCGGATGCCATCGCCTTGCAGGCAGACTTAGATAGAAGGAATGAATGGACGGATAGATGGCAAATGCAATTTAATATCAATAAATGCAAAGTGCTTAGCGTAGGTAGAGGAAACCCACACAATAGGTACACATTAGACAACCAAACTCTGGTAGGTACAGGGTACGAGAAAGATTTAGGAGTTATAGTTAGCTCTGAACTCCGTCTAGGGAAACAATGCATAGAAGCAAGGCAAATAGGGTACTAGGATTCATTTTTAGTAGTGTTAAAAGTAAAAGGCCGGAAGTAATATTAAAGTTATACTTGGCACTGGTCAGACCTCATCTAGACTACGCTGTGCAGTTCTGGTCCCCACATTACAGGAAAGATATAGGACTATTAGAATCAGTACAGAGGAGAATGACTAAAGGGATACAGGGGATGAGGAGTATTCCTTACGAGGCGAGGTTGAAGCTGTTAAATTTACATTCTCTAAAGAGACGTAGGTTAAGAGGGGACCTGATAGAAGTCTTTAAGTGGTATAAGGGTTATAACAAGGGAGATGTAAGCAAAATTCTTAGGATCAGCAACCAGGGTAAAACAAGAAATAACGGGTTTAAGCTTAAAAAAAAAATTAGGTTTAGGAAGGAGATAGGAAAAAAAATTGGTTCTCAAATAGAGTGGTAGATGAGTGGAACGGACTCAGTAATCATGTAGTTAGTGCTAGGACACTAGAGAACTTTAAGAGAAGATTAGACAAGTTTATGGATGGGGATAACAGATGGAAATAGGTAGGTGTGTTTCATACAGGGACTGCCACGTGTAAACCTGGTCGCTTCTTGCAGCTTCCCTTATTTCTTATGTTCTTATGTTCTTAAAACATCAGAAAAGCTAAATTACCACAACTCAAGCAGGCTTGAAGCGAGGCCAAGATAGCGTATTTCCGACACACTCGTTTCATCATCAAGGAAAGACCGAGCGGTGCTGGTGATTCATGCTTCATCTGAGGAAACGAAGCCTTGACAATGAGTAGACTCCAGGTCGGATCTACAAAATGAAGAGCCGGCAGTAATAGTAGTGTTGATGTTGTGGTGAGTGATGGAGGTGGAACTAGTACTCGAGCTACTGCAACAGTTGATGTTCGGATGATTACTGGTGCCTGGGCCAGCGGGGCGCCTTCACACATTGAGAACAGACTTTGTGGCAGTTCACCAGCGGTGAATAAAGATAAAAAAAAAAAAAAAAAAAAAAAAAAAACGTGAGACCTCCTAGCGAGCAATCAGTAATTCCGCACGTGGAGAAAGGAAGGGCCAGTAGAAAGTAGGTGTGTCATAGTTCATAGATGCACACGAGTATGTGCACTTTAAATCATGTCTGCTGATTTATCGTTTTACAATTTCATTCCACAGACAATGCAGACCTTATTAATACTTTGTATGAATCTACTCTTCATAATTTTCCTCTCTGTGTAAATGACTAACTAGTGTATAACCCCTCCGAAATCAAGCAATAGACATTCACTGGACGATTCACTATCAAACCAGATGTTTCGGGATAAAAAAGTAGTTACTTTTTTTTCAGTAATGGCCAGTGTTTAAATCAATTTCTCCTAGTTTGAATATTATGTCACTAAATATAAGTAGTGTACCGCTGCATCTTGATACATTCTTTGATCAATGCATAACTCCTTTTGGTGTAAAGTTCCAGTTTATCGGGCCTTAATGAAACATGTTCAATTTACAAGGTGAATAACCATACAGGACACTTCAGAAATCAAAATAATCAAAGTGGTGGGTTAGCAATTTACATACACAACACTTACGATGGCTTACCAATCAACGAAATTAGTGTGCAGCTTCCACACATTGAATCTCTAAACCACACAATTTTGTAATTGGAGTTGTTTACAGACATCGTAACGCAAACATCCATGATTTTCTTCTGGCAATAGAACATATTATAAGATCCTTCTGTAGGATCAGAATTCGTTATATAATTTAACTTTAATTTATAATTTAACTTTAATATCAATCTTCCTGCAAAGGATAATATTATTCATGAGTTTTTCAAACATATTCTATTCACTTTTGTTTTTTCCAGTCGTCAACAAACATGCAAGGGTATCAAAAACATCAGCCAAGATCATTGGCCACATATGGTTAAATGATATGCATAACTACAGTTTTAGTGATACACTTTACACACCTATCAGTTATAATTTTCCTTTATTTAGTTCATTTACTATATCAAATACACCAGCTTGTTCAGTACAAAAATTTTCTTAAAGGATTTCCATTGATAAAAATATTGATAAGTTTGTGTTTGAGTTAGAATACAATTTGGAAACAGCAGAAGTCGGAATAAATTAAAATTTTGACACATGCATTAGCCATTTTTTTATTATCTATTAAAAGCAATTTCCTGTAAAAGAATATGCAATTAATCAAAAACACATTGACAAACTTTACACAACTCAAAAGTATTAAAAAGTCCATCAAAGAAAATACTAGATTGCAGAAATTATATGCATACTGGCCACTTATATATGGAAAAAATTTTAAGATACATAAACACTCTAACTAACGTAACTCATTACGTGCTGCTCAAGAAAATTTCTATCTAAATTAAATCTAAATTAAAGGAAAATGCGGGTAAAAACAAGAAGACATGGGAAATCCTGAACAACATAATGGGGAAAAACAGCCATCACTTCCTTCTTCCAATACATTTTCAAATGAAGTTTTATCAAGTAATTACAAAATAGCAGAGGCATTTAATAAACATTTTTGCAACATTACTAATTATATGTCCCAAAATGTTTTTTTTTTTTTTTATGTATGAGGGACACTGGCCTAGAGGAACAAAAATCAAATAAAAAATAAAAAATAAAGACTACTAAGATGCCAGTCCCAGAAAAGGGTCCAAACTGGTAGTCAAAAATTGAAGGATGTGTCTTGAAACCTCCCTCTTGAAGGAATTCAAGTCATAGGAAAGTAGAAATACAGAAGCAGGCAGGGAGTTCCAGAGTTTACCAGAGAAAGGGATGAATGACTGAGAATACTGGTTAACTCTTCCTTTAGAGAGGTGGACAGAGTAGGGGTAAGAGAAACAAGAAAGTCTTCTGCAACGAGGCTGCGGGAGGAGAGGAGGCATGCAGTTAGAAAGATCAGAAGAGCAGTAAGCATGAAAATAGAGGTAGAAGACATCTAGAGATACAACAATGCGGCGGTGAGAGAGAGGCTGAAGACAGTAAGTTAGAGGAAAGGAGTTGATGAGACATAGTTTTTGAGTCCACCCTGTCTAGAAGAGCGGTATGAGAGAAACCCCTCCAAACATGTGAAGCATACTCCATACATGGACGGATAATGTCCTTGTACAGAATTGGCAGTTAGGGAGGGTGAAAGAAACTGGCGGAGACGTCTCAGAACGACTAACTTCATAGACGGTGTTTTAGCTAGAGATGAGATGTGAAGTTTCCAGTTCAGATTATAAGTAAAAGACAGACCGAGGATGTTCAGTGTAGAAGAGGAGGACAGTTGAGTGTCATCGAAGAAGAGGGGATAATTGTCTGTAAGGCTGTGTCAATTGAGTTTTTAAGGCACTGAACAATACCAAGTTTGCTCTGCCCCAATCACAAATTACAGAAAGATCAGAAATCAAGCGTTCTGAGGCTTCCCTTTGTGAAATGTTTACTTCCTGAAGGATTGGACATTTATGAAAAGACGTGGAAAAGTGCAGGGTGGTATCATCAGCGTAGGAGGGGTTAGGACAAGAAATTTGGTTTAGAAGGTCATTGATGAATAATACAAAAAGAGTAGGTGACAGGACAGAACCCTGAGGAACACCACTGTTAATAGGATTAAAAGAACAGTGACCGTCTACCACAGCAGCAATAAAATGGTCGGAAAGGAAACTTGAGATGAAGTTACAGAGATAAGGATAGAAGGCGTAGGAAAGTCGTTTGAAATTAAAGCTTTGTGCCAGAATCTATCAAAAGCTTTTGATACGTCCAAGGCAAGGTTTCACCAAAATCTCTAAAAGAGGATGACCAAGATTCAGTAAGGAAAGCCAGAAGATCACTTGTAGAGCGGCCTTGACGGAACCCATACTGGCGATCAGATAGAAGATTGTGAAGTGATAGATGTTTAAGAATCTTCCTGTTGAGGACAGATTCAAAAACTTTAGATAGGCAGGAAATTAAAGCAATAGGACGGTAGTTGGAGGGATTAGAACGGTCACCCTTTTTAGGAACAGGCTGAATGTAAGCAAACTTCCAGCAAGAAGGAAAGGTAAATGTTGACAGACGGAGCTGAAAGAATTTGACAAGGTAAGGTGCAAGCACGGAGGCACAGTTTCGAAGAACAATAGGAGGGACCCCATCAGGTCCTTAAGCCTTCCGAAGGTTTGGGCCAGCGAAGGCATGGAAAACTTCATGGCGAAGAGAGGAGGAGAGGCAGGAACAAGTCCAGAATCGTCCAAGGTAAAGATTTTTGCAAAGTTTTGAGCGAAGCGTTCAGCTTTAGAAATAGATGTGATAGCAGTGGTGCTCTCTGGTTGAAATAAAGGAGGGAAAGAAAAAGAAGTAAAGTTATTGGAGATATTTTTGGCTAGATGCCAGAAGTCACGCGGGGAGTTAGATCTTGAAGGATTTTGACTTTGGGTTTAGGAAGGGGGATAAAAACCCTGGGAGGAGTTAGGATTTTTTTAATCTCTAACGTTTCGGCTGAATAGCCATCCTCAGAGAGACTGATTTACATGAGTGAAAACACACTATTTATAACGACACAAAATTTTCTCATTTGGCATTCGTACAGAGAATTGCCATCCTGTCGTGTACCTCACCTAATTTTATTTTCCTAGTCAGGTGGCACGTTTTATTTTCCTAGTCACGTAGGCGGATAATGCCACCTGACTAGGAAAATAAAATTAGGTGATGTACACGCCAGGATGGTAATACTCTGTACGAATGTCAAATGAGAAAATTTTGTATGTTGTTATAAATAGTGTGTTTTCACTCATGTAACTCAGTCTCTCTGAGGATGGCTATTCAGCCGAAACGTTAGAGATTAAAAGAATCCTAACTCCTCCCTGGATTTTTATCCCCCTTCCTAAACCCAACTACTTGTCAACATGAACAATTCACAAGATTTTGACTCTCTTTTAATGAAAGAGTTTTTGGCTAGTTGGACAACAGACTTGCCATGGTTCCGGACAGAAATATAGAGTGAATGAGATTCTAGTGAGTTGGGCCAACTCTCTATCATGTATAGTATGAGAACAAACTGTGTTAAAGCAAGGTTTGGAAGGTTTAGGTCAAGAAAAAGAGTGAGGAATCTACGCCTCCATGCCAGATACTATCTCCTCTGTTATGCGCTCGGCACACAAAGACGGGTTTCTGACACGGAAGCAGTAGTCATTCTAAGGAAAATCAGCAAAATAAGTGCTCAGGTCTCCCCAAATAGTAGAGGCAAAACGCCAAAGGCACCTTCGCTTAGGGGGATCCTGGGGAGGAATTGGAGCGATAGGACAAGATACAGATACGAGATTGTGATCGGAGTAGCCGAACGGAGAAGAGAGGTAACACCATACGCAGAAGGATTAGAGGTCAGGAAAAGATCTCCAAGACGGCCAGGAATACGAGTACGGTTTTACACCAATTGCTGTAGGTCGTGGAGGATAGCAAAGTTGAAAGCTAGTTCACCAGGATGGTCAGTGAAAGGAGAGGAAAGCCAAAGCTGGTGGTGAACATTGGAGTCTCCATGAATGGAGATCTGCAAAAGGGAAGAGAGTCAGAACTTTGTAAGTTAAGTAGTCAAAGTTGTACCTTCACATGATTCATTTATTAATTATTTACTTGATCCTGTACCTTACTCTTTCTTTATACAGCCAACTACATCACAGGACGTAGAGCTCGTAATAAAGAACCTTAAATTTACCTTCCAGGGTATGTCAGTATAGACGTAGAAATAGTTGAAAAATGCAGCAAAGTAATTTCTTCATATCTAACACATACAATCAACAAGTCATTCGAAGAGGGACTATTCCTACAAAGAATTACAAACAGCCCGAGTAATTCCAATTTTCAAGAGAGGTGACAGATCCCTCCATCACAATTACAGACCGGTCTTAACTTTACCTTGTTTTAGTAAAATTTTCGAAAAAAAAAAAAAATTTCGAGACTTATGGACTACCTCAGTGAAAAATTATTATTAAAAGAACATGAATTTGGCTTCAGTACAATATACAATACTGAATTAGTGATGCACCAGATTTGCCAACACATTTACGATACTTAGACTACAAACAATACCAAATAATTCTCTACTGTGACTTTACAAAAAAACATTCGATAATATATCTCATCACATCTTATTGAAAAAACCCGACGTCTACGGAGTTAGAGGAATAGCTAACGATTGGTTCCATAACTACTTAGGTAATAGAAAGCAATTCACAGTGTACAGCAACTACCATCTAATCGTATAATAAGTATTGGTATGCCACAAGGCTCAATCCTTGGTCTGTTATTGTTCTTAATATATATTAATGACAAAACACGCAGTTGCAATATAATTTATCTAATGTTTGCAAATGATACAACAGTTTTCATAAAAAGGAAATGATGTTAATGAATTAATTTTGATCACAGAATTGAGTCTTGTTGCAGACTGGGTAAAGCGCAATAAACTCGCACTTAATATTAATATAATTACATGATCATTCATCGTCTAATGACACACACGCCAAATATGATAATTAATATTGATCTAATCTTAAAGCAATTTAATGATATCAAATTTTTGGGCATTACACTTGATAATACATTAAAGTGAAATTTCATACTGATGGCATAAAAAATAAAATTATATAAACGAATGGGTGTTAATATATATATATATATATATATATATATATATATATATATATATATATATATATATATATATATATATATATATATATATATATATATATATATATATATATATATATATATATATATAGGGAGACCGCGGGAGGAGAGGAGACATGCAGTTAGAAAGATCAGAAGAGCAGTTAGCATGAAAATAGCGGTAGAACACAGCTAGAGATGCAACATTGCGGCGGTGAGAGAGACGCTGAAGACAGTCAGTTAGAGGAGAGGAGTTAATGAAATGAAAAGCTTTTTGATTCCACCCTGTCTAGAAGAGCAGTATGAGTGGAACTCCACTAGACATGTGAAGCATACTCCATATATGGACGGATAAGGCCCTTGTACAGAGTTAGCAGCTGGTGAGAAATACTGGCGGAGACGTCACAGAACGCCTAACTTCATAGAAGCAGTATTAGCTAGAGATGAGATGTGAAGTTTTCCAGTTCAGATTATAAGTAAAGGACAGACCGAGTATGTTCAGTGTAGAAGAGGAGGACAGTTGAGTGTCATTAAAGAAGAGGGTACAGTTGTCTGGAAGGTTGTGTCGAGTTGATAGATGGAGGAATTGAGTTTCTGAGGCATTGAACAATACCAAGTTTGCTCTGCCCCAATCATAAATTTTATAAAAATCAGAATTCAAACGTTCTGTGGCTTCCCTGCGTGAAATGTTTACCTCCTGAAGGGTTGGACATCTGTGAAAAGACGTGGAAAAGTGCAGGGTGGTATCATCAGCGTAGGAGTGGATAGAACAAGAAGTTTGGTTTAGTTCATTAATAAATAAAAAGAAAGTGGGTGACAGGACAGAACCCTGAGGAACACCACTGTTAATAGATTTAGAAGAAGAACAGTGACCGTCTATCACAGCAGCAATAGAACGGTCAGAAAGGAAATTTGAGATGAAGTTACAGAGAGAAGGATAGAAGCCATAGGAGGGTAGTTTGGAAATCAAAGCTTTGTGCCAGACTCTATCAAAAGCTTTTGATATGTCCAAGGCAACAGCATAAGTTTCACCAAAATCTCTAAAAGAGGATGACCAAGACTCAGTAAGGAAAGCCTGATCACCAGTAGACCGGCCTTGACGAAACCCATACTGGCGGTCAGATAGAAGGTTGTGAAGTGGTAGATGTTTAAGAATCTTCCTGTTAAGGATAGATTAAAAAAAAATTTAGATAGGCAGGAAGTTAAAGCAATAGGACGGTAGTTTGAGGGATTAGAACGATCACCATTTTTAGGAACAGGCTAATTGTAGGTAAATTTCCAGCAAGAAGGAAAGGTAGATGTTGACAGACAGAGCTGAAAGAGTTTGACTAGGCAAGGTGCAAGCACGGAGACACAGTTTCGGAGAACAAAAGGAGGGACCCCATCAGGTCCAGAAGCCTTCCTAGGGTTTAGGCCAGCAAGGGCATGGAAAACATCATAGCAAAGAATTTTAATAGGAAGCATGAAGTAATCAGAGTGTGGAAGAGAGGGAGGAACAAGCCCAGAATCATCCAAGGTAGAGTTTTTTTAGCAAAGGATTGAGCGAAGTGTTCAACTTTAGAAATAGATGTGATAGCAGTGGTGCCATCTGGTTGAAATAAAGGAGCGAAAGAAGAAGCTTGTGAAGAAGAGTGAGGAATGTACGCCTCCATGCCAAACACTATCACCTCTGTTAAGCGCCCAGCACACAAAGACGGGTCTCTGACACGGAAGCAGTAGTCATTCCAAGGAAAATCAGCAAAATACCTTCTCAGGTCCCCTCAACTAGCAGAGGCAAAATACCAGAGGCACCTCCGCTTAGCGGGATCCTGAGGAGGAATTGGAGCGATAGGACAAGATACAGATATCAGATCGTAATCGGGAGAGCCCAACGGAGAAGAAAGATTGACAGTATAAGCAGAAGGATTAGAGGTCAGGAAACGGTCAAGAATATTGGGCGTATCTCCAAGATGGTCAGGAATACGAGTAGGGTGTTGCATCAATTGCTCTAGGTCGTGAAGGATAGCAAATTTGAAGCTAGTTCACCAGGACGGTCAGTGAAGGGAGAGGAAAGCCAAAGCTGGTGGTGAACATTGAAGTCTCCAAGAATGGAGATCTCTGCAAAAGGGAAGAGGGTCAGAATGTGCTCCAGTTTGGAAGTTAAGTAGTCAAAGAGTTTCTTATAGTCAGAGGAGTTGGGTGAGAGGTATACAGCACAGATAAATTTAGTATGAGAGTGATTCTGTAGTCGTAGCCAGATGGTGGAAAACTCGGAAGATTCAAGAGCGTGGGCACGAGAGCAAGTTAAGTCATTGCGCACATAAACGCAACATTTGGATCGAAAATGAGGATAGAGAAAAGTAGTAGGGAACAGAAAAGGGGCTATTGTCAGTTGCCTCAGACACCTGAGTTTCAGTGAAGAAGAGAAGATGAGGTTTAGAAGAGGAGAGATTCTACAGATTGAAAATTAGATCTTAAACCGCGAATGTTGCAGAAGTTAATGAAGAAAAAGTTGAGGGGGGTGTCAAGACTCTTAGGGTCGTCGACAGAAAGGCAGTCCGACCTGGGGACATTTATAATCCCCTCCCCACATGGGGACTCCGAGGCTGGTGTAGGAGTCGCCATGATAATTATGAAATTTTTGAGTGAAGGGTGTGTGTTATTAGGTGCTTGTAGTTTTGTGTGGAGGAAGAGAGTTGTCTTTAGAGGGCAGTCTGTGACTGCTCCCTTGTGTTGTGAAACACAAAGGGAAACGTTCAGTGAGATCACAGCTTGGTTTAATGATAAGTTCACAGCACCCCCTGAACAGTGCTTTAGACCTCACTGGGAGTAATTAACGTTTCGGCAGGTGTCTATTATTATTATATTTTTCTTCTTCTTTTTCTTCTTCTTCTTCTTCTTCTTCTTCTTCTTATTATTATTATTATTATTATTATTATTATTATTATTATTATCATTATTGCTATTATCGTTGTTATTATTATTATTATTATTGTTATTATTATTATTATTATTATTATTATTATTATTATTATTATTATTATTATTATTATTATTATTATCATTATCATTATTACCATCAGTAATTTGTTAATGTTTTATTTATTATTAATACTTGTGTTATTTATGGTGGTGGGTAGGCCACAGCACATACTCATCTAGATTCTAGACCTTTATAACCAGGGTTGGAAAACACCCGGGTTTAAAAAAAAAAAAAAATAAAATAAAATAAAATAAATAAATAAAATAAATAAATAAATTGAAGGTTATATATTTTATGTTTATTCCTTATACAAATATGTAAATTTGTTCAAATAAACAATTAAAAAATAATCTGTAGTGAAAGAAAAAGGTTTGAAGTGTTTTTTTTTTTTTTTCATGGAGGATACCGATCAAGGCCTACAAAAATATAAATAAAAAAATAAATAAAAACAAATAAATAAATAAAAGGCTCACTGAAGTGCAGGTCCTCAAACAGAATCGAAAACGGTAGTCAGAAATTACAGGATAAGTGTCTTAAAACATCCCTCTTGAAAGAGTTCGTTATAGGAAGGTGGATGGTGTGTGTGGGAAATCCAAACATGTGAAACATAATCCATACATGGAGAGATAAGGTCCCAGTACAGAGTAAGCAGCAGGGGGGAGGGGGGATGAGAAAAACTGGCGGAGACGACTCAGAACACCTAACTTCATAGGAGCTGTTTTAGCTAGAGATGAAATGCGAAATTTCCTTTAGATTATAAGTAAAGGACAGACCGAGGATGTTCAGTGTAGAATAAGGGAACAGTTGAGTGCCATTAAAGAATAGGGGATAGTTGTCTGGAAGGTTCTGTCAAGTTGACAGATGGAGGAATTGAGCTTTGAGGCATTGAGCAATACTAGGTTTCCTCTGCCCCAATCAGGTATTTTGGAGAGATCAGAAGTTAGGTGTTCTGTGGCTTCCCTGCGAGAACTGTTAACTTCCTGAAGGGTTGGGGTCTACAAAAAGACGTGGAAAAGTGCAGGGTGGTATCATCAGCGTAGGTGTGGACACGAAAAGATGTTTTGTTTAGATCATTGTTGAAAAATAGAATGAGAGTAGATGACCGGACAAAATCCTAAGGAACACCACTACTAATAGATTTAGGAGAACAGTGACAGTCTAACACAGTAGCAATAGAATGATCAGAAAGGAAACTTAAAATGAAGTTATAGAGAGAAGGATAGAAAGGGAGGATAGGAGGTAGGAGGGTAGTTTAGAAATCAAAGCTTTGTACAAGTCTACCAAATGCTTTTGATATGCCCAAGGCAACAGGAAAAGTTTCACAAAAATCTGAGACCAGTAAGGAAAGCCAAAATGTCATCAGTAGTGCTGCCTTGATGGAACCCATAGTGGCGATCAGATAGAAGGCTGTGAAGTGATAGATGTTTCAGAATCTTCCTGTTGAGGATAGATTAAAAACTTTAGATAGGCAGGAAATTAAAGCAACAGGACGGTAGTTTGAGGGATTGGAATGGTCACTCTTTTTAGGAACAGCCTGAATGTAGGAAAACTTTCAGCGAGAAGGAAAGGTTGATGTTGATTTACAGAGTTGAAAGAGTTTGACTAGGCAAGGTGCAAGCACGGAGGCACAGTTTCGAAGAACAATAGGAGGAACCCCATCAGGTCCATAAGCCTTCCGAGGGTTAAGGCCAGTGAGAGCATGGAAAACATCACTGCAAAGGATTTTAGTGGGTAGCATGAAGTAGCCAGAGGGTGGAGGAGAGGAAGAAACAAGCCCTGAATCTTCCATGTTAAAGTTTTTAGCAAAGGTAGTGCCACCAAGTTGAAATAAAGAAGGGAAAGATCAAGAAGCAAAGTTACTGGAGAGGTTTTTTGGCTAAGTGCTTGAAGTCATGAGAGAAGTTAGATCTTGAAAGATTGACAATTTCTGTTAATGAAGATCAGACACTTCTTAGGTCATGCTGATACAGGCTGTTCCGGTTGGACAAATACTGTGTTAACCTGTAATGTCCAGGAAATGAATGGGTCAGGTTTAACTATTTTTACCTTTTTTTTATGTATATGTAAATATATTGGCCTGATTTATCAGTATGATAAATAAGTATTGGAGGAGGCAGTAGGCACCTCCTGAAACGATAATTACTCCCAGTGAGGTCTAAAGCACGGGATCAGGGGATGCTGTAAAATTATCCTTAAACCAAGCTATGACTTCACTGAACGTTTCCCTTTGTGTCTCACAACACAAGGGGGCAGTCACTGCCTGCTCTCCAAAGACAACTCTCTTCCTTCACACAAAACTACAAACACCTAATAACACACACACTCTTCACTCAAAAATACAAATTCATCATAGCGACTCCTACATCAGCCTCGGAGCCCTTATCTCGGAAGGGAGCCACAAATGTCCCCAGGTCGGACTGCTTTTCTGATGACGACCCTGAAGTGTCTTGACACCCCGCCTCAACTTTTTCTTCATTAACTTCTGCAACATTCGCGGTCTAAAATCTAATTTTCAATCTGTAGAATACCACCTTTCCTCTTTTGAACCTCATCTTCTTCTCCTCACTGAAACTCTGGTGTCTAAGACAACTGAAAGTAGCCCCTTTTCTGTTCCCTCCTTCTTTCTCTATTCTCATTTTCAATCCAAAGCTAAATGTTGCGTTTATGTGCGCAACGACTTAACCTGCTCTCGTGCCCATGCTCTTGAATCTTTCGAGTTTTCCACCATCTGGCTCACTCTCAAACTAAATCTATTTGTGCTGTATACCTCTCATTTAACTCCTCTGAATATAAGAAATTATTTGACTACTCAACTTCCAAAGTGGAGCACATTCTGGCTGTATTCCCTTTTGGAGAGATCTCCATTCTTGGAGACATCAGTGTTCACCACCAGCTTTTGGCTTTCCTCTCCCTTCACTAACCATCCTGGTGAACTAGCCTTCAACTTTGCTATCCTCCACGACCTACAGCAATTGGTGCAACACCGTACTCGTATTCCTGACCGTCTTGGAGATACACCCAACATTCTTGATCTTTTTCTGACCTCTAATCCTTCTGCTCATGCTGTCACCCTCTCTTCTCCATTGGGCTTCTCCAATCACAATCTCATATCTGTATCTTATCCTTTCGCTCCAATCCCTCCTCAGAATCCCCCTAAGCAAAGGTTCCTCTGGCGTTTTGCCTCTGGTAGTTGGGGGACCTGAGGAGGTATTTTGTTGATTTTCCTTGGAATGACTATTGCTTTTGTGTGCTTATGTGTGCCGAGCTCATAACAGCATGGAAGCGTACATTCCTCATTTTTTTCTCGACCTAAACCTTCCAAACCTTGGTTTAACACTGTTCTCGTGCTATACATGATAGAGAGGTAGCCCACAAAAGGTACTTAAGCCTTACGTCACCAGAATCTCATGCACTTTATATTTCTGCTCGGAGCCATGACAAGTCTGTTCTCCAACTAGCTAAGAACTTCTTCCCTACTAGAAAGTGTCACAATCTTTGAAGATCTAACTCCCCTCGTGACTCCTGGCATCTAGCCAAAAAATATCTCCAATAACTTTGCTTCTTCTTTCCCTTCTTTATTTCAACCAGATAGCACTACTGGTATCACATCTATTTCTAAAGCTGAACTCTTCGCTCAAGCCTCTGCTAAAAACGCTACCTTGAACGATTCAGGGCTTGTTCCTCCCTTTCCTCGACCTCCTGACTACTTCATGCTACCTATTAAATTTCTTCGCAATGATGTTTTCCATGCCCTCGCTGGCCTAAACCCTCGGAAGGCTTATGGAGATAATGGGGTTTTTCCTATTGTTCTCTGAAACTGTGCCTCCATGCTTGCAGCTTTCCTAATTAAACTCTTTCAACTCTGTCAACATCTATTTTTCCTTCTTGCTGGAAGTTTGCCTATATTCAGCCGGTTTCTAAAAAGGGCGACCGTTCTAATCCCTCATACTACCGTCCTATTGCTTTAATTTCCTGCCTGTCTAAAGTTTTTGAATCTATCAGTGAGAACTAGACGCATCGGGATGTTCAGCCGCTTACCGTGGGGTTTGATGGGAAGTGTTTGTTTTTGAACGGGAGAGATTTTGGTGCGGAACACGGACACTTGAGGCGTTGGTTTAGAGTTTTAGATTGTATGATTTTGTCAGCATAGCGTGGAGGGAGTCATCTGTGAAGGTGGAGAAGTTAATTGACCAGGAACTGCAAGGGACTGATGTCATGAAGGGTTTAAGGTTGTAGGGCAACTGGCAGAGGCTGTTGCAGGTTTATTTCAGCAGCAGGCCAACAGCCATCAGTCTCAATCATTTGTGTGGGTGCGGCCACTTCCCACTGTTAACAGGTTTTCAGTCAGGATTAAGAATGCCAAGGAGTAGGATGATTGGGCGAGGAATGCACAAGAGGCAGTAACACGGGTAGGCCTGCAAGGGTCTGAAGCTGTGGAATATTTCTGTGGATTCCTGGACAGGCCAGCACTGACACGAGTAAGGCACAACCAAGTGAGATGTATCACAGAGTTATTGGAGTGCCTGAAGAGAGCCTTTTGTCCAAAACAAGGATATGAGGACCTGAGGAAACAATTACATAATCGAATCCAGCAACCTCATGAAGGGGTGTGGGAGTACGCTTACTCCTTGAGGGAAATTGAGAATAAGATGCAAGAAGTGGTTGGAAAGCCAACCTGATGCTATAACTTGGGATGGACTGGTGCAGAGGGCCCAGGAGAAGGTGAGGGAAAAGGAGAAGATTCAGCAGGAGGCAGAGCTAGAACAGCAGAATATAACAAAGATGGTTGTAAGGGGTGTTGCTTCTGTAGCCTCATGTGTTCTGTGTGGCCAGCAGGGCCGTTTGGGGGTTTCAGTGTACTAAGTTTAGGGAGTGGAAGGATAAGACACAGGGAAATGGGATGCCTTGAGGAAAGTGGGCAACCCTTAAGGCCAGATGTGAGCCCATGTCAAGATCAGGCTGTAAATAGTATTGTGGGAGGTGCTTGTGAAGCTGGTAAAGAGGCGAAGAGAAGTAGGTTCTTTGGGAAAACCCCGGTAATCACTTTAACTGTGAATGGTGTACCAGCGGACGCTATGGCTGACTCGGGAGCGGAGGCTAGTCTGGTCACGAGGAGTGGTATATCAATCACCTCTTACCAGGGAGGGTTGTGTTGCATGAAGCAAATTGGAAAATTACAGGTGCAAGTGGGACTGCCATCTCTTGCTTGGGTTATGTCCTATTGGATTTAGTGGTGGAAGGGAAAGTGATAAAAAAAATTGGGGTTTGTTTGTTAAGTGTACAGTTAAGCGAGGTGGTGTGGTGTAGGGGACCTAGTTACCCTTGTTGCTGGGAATGAATGTATTGGCAGAGTGGAGTTCTGTGAAGGAAAAGAGTTTTGGAGAACTAGAGAGGAAATGGAGTGGGTGTGTGAAGGCTGTAGAAACCAAGTTAAGAGTAATGCAGCAGCCTTTGGGTTGGGCTGTGATGCAACAGTGGCAGGATCTGGTGATCCCAGCAGGGACAAGGAAAATAATGCGTGTGTTTGTGCCTAGGCTGCAGGAAGTGGACAGTGAAATTGTAATGTTGGAGCCCCTGGAAAATGGGCATGGGTACTGGGTGCCTGAGGAAATATACGTATTTCCAAGGTACACTACAATGAAAAGAGGGTGAAGTTGGATGGCAGTGGCAAATGTGGAGAAAGTGGATGTAAAGTTGAGGCCACAGTGGAAAATAGCTACAGTTTCATATGGTCATGAAGTGACAAAGAAGAAAGTTGCAAGCTTATTGACAGAACAAGTGCCAGTACAGAGTGCAGAGATGCTTGCCAAGTTTAGGCAACATTTGGAAGTGCATGTAAACTAGAGTCAGCTACAGGTGGGACAATTGGAAAAATTAGACAAGTTGTTGTACCAGTACTGGAGTGTGTTTGTGGAGGATGAGCAGGAGTTAGACTGTGCAGCAGGTGTTGAACATGAGATACACTTGACCATGGATGTGCCTATACGGTTACCTTACCGTCACATCCCCCAAAAGTGCATGGCAGAGGTGAAAGCACATATTAAAGTCTTTCAAGAACAGGGAGTTGTGGAGGAGATTGTGAGCATGCTCACAATTGTGTTAGTGAGGAAGAAAGATAATTCCTGAGACTTTGTGTGGACTATATGAGGCTAAATGAGGTTACAGTGAAGGATGCTTTTTCCTTGCCATGTATTCAAGAAACCCTGGATGCGGTGGCTGGAGAACAGTATTTTTCCTCCTTTGATTTAACTGCAGATTACCATCAGATTAGGTTGAGAAGAGGATCGAGCCAAGACAGCTTTTGTAACTCCCTTTGGTCACTTCCAGTATGTGCGCTGCCTCATGGAGCTCACTAATACTCCAGCTACTTTCCAGCGTTTTATGGAGTACGTGTTTACTGATAAAATTTTTGTCACCATGCTTGTGTATTTGGATGACCTCTTGATTTTCTCTAGGAATGTGGAGGAACATTTTGATAGGCTGCAAGTGGTGTTTGAACTTCTTAGAAAGTATGGCTTGAAATTGAAGCCATCAAAGATTCATCTCAAATCGAAAGTTAAATATTTGTGGTACTATTCCTTGTGTTTGTGTTGTTCTTTGCATTATATATATATATATATATATATATATATATATATATATATATATATATATATATATATATATATATATATATATATATATATATATATATATATATATATATATATATATATATATATATATATATATATATATATATATATATATATATATATATATATATATATATATAGTTGTATGCAGGGAAATTACACAATATAAAATCATTTTAGTCATTAAAATTTTAATCTTTAAAATGTTCAGAAATAAATTTTGCTCGTGTAAAGACAGAGTGTGTGCAGAGTGTGGACGGGTGTATGTACGCATATATATGTATGTTTAATGCGCTTTCCTACAGTAAGTCACTACCCAACGCTTAGACGGAGCAGACGTATTGGGACGAACACTAATATTGGACAGAGACTGATGCGGGAAAAAGAGTTAGTCGGGTCATCTTCTTTAAGGGGATAAGTGAGCCATTACCAGCCATACGACCCCAGCCTACTTACATAGAATAGGAGTCTGCCAGAGAGGTTAGTTGTGTATAACAAGCTCCATAACCAAGGAATTGACTCCTCGGTTGCGTGTGTGTGCGTGTGTGCAGGTCGAGCTCTTGGACAGTGATCGATGAATAACCCTCCTTTGTGTTCGTGGGCACTCGTTTCTAGTCGTTTCCCGTGTATATTGTCAGTGAGCTTGTTTTGTCTTAAATGCTACTGTTGGCTGATGCTGCTCAGCCGCAGAGGATTTATGTAATAAGTTGTATAGTGAATCTTACTTCCTCCTCAGGTCTTAACAAGGCCTGCTGTCCAAAAGGTAGTAAAAGACGCTATTCGGCTTAAGGCTATAAAACGCTATTGGACAGTGGGAGGACTTGTTACTGAGGATTATTGTCCATTGAGGTGATTGACCATATACGTGTTATTGCATGTTATAACTTTTTTTTCCTAGACGTGGTTGTTGATCCTTTCACAGCGGTGGTACTTAATTGTTGTTAGAGTATTTCCCTTGTCTCTAGGTAGGTAAAACAGACTGGCTATCTCAATTAGTGTGACCTGGTGTTACGACCTGTGAAGAAGTCACAAGGAACACTGTATCCCCATATTTTAGCGTTGCACTGAGTCAGGGAAGCTAGTCTAGGTGGGGCAGCTTTGTGAGGGGGCTGGCAATTGTGGTTGTAATATATATATATATATATATATATATATATATATATATATATATATATATATATATATATATATATATATATATATATATATATATATATATATACTCCAGTCTTGAGGACTCCAGGCGTTGTTGTTCCTTGAAAAACAACTCTACTTTGTCTTTGTGGAGAAGTAATCAGAAGCTTATGGTGGGCTGGTACTTTCTTTAATTTTAGTCAATCACTGATTGTCTTCTTTATGGCACAAACACAAATGTTTCCGAATGACTCTGGGATTACTTTCCATCAGTTGCTTTGCTGTAAGAATTGGATTAAAATCGAACTGCCTTCGCATAGAAGTAAGAAGCCGGCAATTAAAGATAGTGGGAATGCCACCACCGTGGCTGTGAAAGTGCTTGCCTGCCTCCTTCAACGAAATTTTGTATGAGGCTATGGACTGTTCACTTTTTAAATTCACATATTTTGCTATATCGGCCTGATATGTCGAGATCTATCAAGATCATGCCTGATAAGTCATGATCTATGGTTTGTATGATGTCACCGTCTCTTGTCCGCCTCATATTCATTACCAAATGAACAAAATCAAAATCTTTTCACCCATAAACTATAGCTGATCACACATCATCAATGATATAATTCAAACTGACAGTGGTAACCTATTTGATAGTTGTCTTTGTTGCTATGGGCAGTGGGTAGAAGAGATGCACTCGAGATGCCAATTAATCAATTTGTCTCAGCCCATTTTTTATGCTTACAGAGGGGCTTTCAGTGAAACGCGCTCCCCGAGCAGGATGTGACGCTTTGACGCAAGATCGGCGTACGCTGTAAATGATACATATATATATATATATATATATATATATATATATATATATATATATATATATATATATATATATATATATATATATATATATATATATATATATATATATATATATATATATATATATATATATATATATATATATATATATATATATATATATATATATATATATATATATATATATATATATATATATATATATATATATATATATATATATATATATATATATATATATATATATATATATATATATATATATATATATATATATATATATATATATATATATATATATATATATATATATATATATATATATATATATATATATATATATATATATATATATATATTGTTATGACAACAATTCCTGCTCCTCTCACAGCTGCCACTGACTTGGGTCAGCTCCTCTACGCAGTGTAACGCAGGGCCCAGCTACAGGTTACAAGGTCCTGGCCTCCTGCATCCTTTAACAGATGGTTGGAATTCTAGGTTCAACCCTCTGACAACCTCCGTTACTTCAGATAGGCCTCCCTAGTATATCTCTGGCGTAGAGTATTGTGGGGTTACAATAACTTTTAGAGCGCCTATCTGGTCTCCTGTAATAAATCAAACATATAAGGTTGTCAAACTGTTTGACCTGCAGGTAAGGAAATATTGCAACTGCCACACAACTCCAAACAGCTGTGAATGAATCGCCAGCCAAATTCTAGGAGGTCCAGCTACGAGTGACAAACATATATAAGGATTTTAATATTTTATAAGCTTGCACAGTCACAGAAACGGCAAACAAAATTCACCCTACGACATCTCAGGATCAGCCCAGGTCCAGGTCCAGGATCACCCAGGATCAGCCAGGTCCAGATGCCACTGCACAGCAGAGACACGGTTATCTTCTTGCTCCAGAGCTTTTAACCGAACTCTAAATCCCAGTAGCATTTACAATATAACAAATACTACAGATACGAGAACAAGCATCCCATAGACAAAGGGGATGGTCAACCGACCGCTCTGATGCGCCCAAAACCCAATCTCGTCTCCGGGGATACCGGATACCGAACAAGGAGGGACTTTTCACACCACAAGTCTAGCATAGCACGCCACACCAAGTCAGTCTTATGACTGGCCTGTTACCAAACAAATCGACGGTGACTTCTCTATGTGTGGACAAGCTTCAGCTTCTAGGACTGGTGCTGGAGAGGGCCCGTAGGGTGGACAGCGCCGAGATGCTAGATTCCGTCCCATCGTGGCGCACTTCACTCATTACTATGATAGGGACCCAGTAATGAGGAATACCAGAAAGCTTCGGGGCACCAACATCTACATTAATGATGACTTGTGTGCTGCTTCTCAGGCCTAAAAGAAACGCCCAGATGCCCCAGTTGAAGGAAGCCAGAGAACAGGGAAAAGTGGCATACTTCCGGCACGCAAGACTTATAATTAAAGAAAAAATGAATGGACAGTAAGACTCGGAAGAAATTGCCGCTGTTCGTGGCGGTGTTGGAGATGAACATGCTGCTGCTGCTGCTGCTGCCCAGAGTGAGACGCGGGAGACGTGGCTCAGGCATGCTGCTGCTGCTGCTGCTGCCGCCGCTTCACCCGGGAGTGCTGGAAGTGGGTCGGCAGGTACACGGAATAATGCACAAGGTGACGTCTTATCCCCCCTCCCCACATCGCACCGTATGGGCACTCACCCCCAGCGTAACCAACCGAAGAAAAATCTACGAAGTTCTGCGAAAAAAATAAGACAGATAGGAAGAACAGTGAATAAGCAACTTCCCACATAACAATGTCTGCTTGTTCCTTTTCCTTTCATTCAGAAAACACTGATAAGTTCCACAGGCTCATTAACAGTGACACAGTGAATCTAAATTGCCGGTCGATTTGCACTCTTAATACGATGGTTTTGAACACACTTAATACGGAACAAGATGATCATTTAAATGATAGAACTAATCCGTTGCCACTTCATCCAGACAACCGGTCATATAAATGTTCCACGTATGTGTATACAGATGATATCAATATGAATACATATAATTCTAGTTCTCTTTCAATTTTGAGCATGAATATTAGAAACATCCCTAACAATCTACAAGTATTTTGTGACCAGTGTTTGAATAATATAGATATGAAGTTTGATATTTTAGGATTTTCTGAAACAAGAATGGATAAGGGTATTACACCATTGTTTAATATGATAGGATATAGATTATACACAATGAATAGGGACAGATATGATGGGGGTGTTTGCATCTATGTTAGTGATATATTTAATTCTAAGGTGTTACCTTAATGTTGTAATATGGAACCACATCTTGAAAGCATTTGAGTAGAAATAATTGATGGTAATGATATGATTTTTTTTTTTTAGTTTCTGTTTATAGGCCGCCAAAGGGCATGTGTTTTATTGTCTTAATTTAAATTTAATTTAATTATTTTTTAGTTTAAATGTGGTATTTGACTACACTAAAGGTAAGAATTTTACTGACGCTTATTTATTTATTTTTTGGTGACTGGAATTTTGATCCGGGAGTCGTGGATTTTATGAATACAATGTATTCTCATGTGTGATATCCGCTCGCTACCAAACCAAGTAGAGTAACAGACAATAAATAGTATTACTTTAATAGATCATATATGAACTTCCAACTTGCAGAACAATATAAACAATTGTATTATATACACGGATGTGACCGATCATTTTTTAATCTATTCTCGCTTCAAAAATAACAACGTTCATAATCATTAAAGATTTATAAATAAAATAATCTTCTCTGAGAAATACATTAACGTTTTTAAAAGTGTGATAGCAGATACTAACTGGAGACAAATCATTAACATAAGTGACTCAGCAGAGGCTTTTGATAAATTTGACACTATTTACAGTGATATTTTTCTAAGGTGTTTTCCCTTTCGGAAAATTAAGCTTACTAGTAAACTTGATAAAAGTCTACATATCACTATAAGAGATAAAGGGCAGGCTTGAGAGGTTAGCATCAAAATGACTTTTTACCTAAGAGCAAACATATAAAATATACAGAAATAAACTAGTAACTTGTGCGATGAAAAAAAAAAAAAAGTGTTATCAAGATCAGCTTAAATCTTCCCAAGGAAATGTTAAGACAACATGGAAAACAATTAACTTTGATATGGAAATATGGAAATAAGGCTCAAAAACAATAGTGACACTACAACAACAGTCTTGAATAATCACTTCTTGAAAGCAAGGTACCCCATCAAAGGCTCCTGAGAAAGGTTAGGGCACACGGGATAGATGGGAAGGTGTTAGGCTGGATAGGGTCATGGCTTGGTAACAGGCGACAGAGTGGTAATAAACGGCTCGAAATCCGAGTGGGATCATGTAATTAGTGGGGTGCCACAGGGATCAGTATTAGGACCATTGTTAATTCTAATATATATCAATGACTTGGATAGTGGAATTAGTAGTAATGTTAGTAAATTTGCGGATGAGACAAAGATAGGTAGATTAATTAGGTCAGAATCGGATGCCATCGCCTTGCAGGCAGATTTAGATAGAATGAATGAATGGACGGACAGATGGCAAATGCAATTTAATATCAATAAATGCAAAGTGCCTAGCATAGGTAGAGGAAATCCACACAATAGGTACACATTAAACAACCAAACTCTGATAGGTACAGGGTACGAGAAAGATTTAGGAGTTATAGTTAGCTCTGAACTCCGTCTAGGGAAACAATGCATAGAAGCCAGAAACAGGGCAAATAGGGTACTAGGATTCATTTTTAGGAGTGTTAAAAGTAGGAGGCTGGAAGCAATATTAAAGTTATACTTGGCGCTGGTCAGACCTCATCTAGACTACGCTGTGCAGAAGATATAGGTCTATTAGAATCAGTACAGAGGAGAATGACTAAAAGGATACAGGGGATGAGGAGTATTCCTTACGAGGCGAGGTTGAAGCTGATAAATTTACATTCTCTAGAGAGACGTAGGTTAAGAGGGGACCTGATAGAAGTCTTTAAGTGGTATAAGGGTTATAACAAGGGGGTTGTAAGCAAAATTCTTAGGCTCAGCAACCAGGTTAGAACAAGAAATAACGGGTTCAAGCTTGAAAAATTTAGGTTTAGGAAGGAGATAGGAAAAAATTGGTTCTCAAATAGAGTGGTAGATGAGTGGAACGGACTCAGTAATCATGTTGTTAGTGCTAGGACACTAGAGAGCTTTAAGAGAAGATTAGACAAGTTTATGGATGGGGATAATAGATGGAAGTAGGTAGGTATATTTCATACAGGGACTGCCACGTGTAAGCCTGGTCGCTTCTTGCAGCTTCCCTTTTTTCTTATGTTCTTACTCGTATGTTCTTGAAAACTGTGGAAACTTTACCACGAAATTATGAATGAGTTAATTTTCATAAAACAATACTTAATAATACAACAAATATTTCTCTCTATTTGTAGGCTGTTAACAATGACGAAGTGCAACAGTAAAGAGTCTGAATAACACACCTGCTGGATATGACGACATTCCACCAGTGTATTGCACAGTATATTGATGCTGCACTGGCTCATACAATCAACTTGTTTCAACTAGGGATATTTTCCAAATAAGTTGAAAATACCCATACACAATGCTGGCTCAAAAGATAATGAAAATAACTACAGACCAATATCTATTTTGCCTTCAGTAAGCAAATTATTCGAGAAAGCAATTGGTGCAAGACTCACTAAATTTCTTGAGGGTTTTCGTAAAGATAAGCCAACAGAAAAAAAAGGTATACTAAACTTCACAAAGAAAAAAGGTGCTAAAGAGCTTAGAAAATAAATTACATGTTATCGGAATATTTTTAGACCTGAGCAAGGCTTTTGACTCTTAACAACAAAATATTGCTACACAAGTTTGAGAATATTGTAATAAGGGGAGTAGTACATAAATTGTTTGTCAGCTATTTGACAGATAGAAAACAAGCAGTTTACTGTAATGCTAATCAGTGGGCACTGAAAAAATTTGACAGAGTCCCACAAGGTTCCTTTTTTGGGGGCCTTCTATTGATTTTGGCTTACATTAATGACATTTCCAATGCAAGTGATGAATTCAATTACGTACTATTTGCAGACGACACTAATCTTCTCATGACAGATAAAACATTAGATCAGTTATATACAAAAGTGAATAGTGAATTAAAAAAAATATCAAGTTCGGTCTTAGCAAATTATTTATCTGTTAACATTAAAAGACTAGTTATATTCTGTTTCGAAGTCGATCGGTTTTTCATAATTTCGGTCCAGTATCTTTAAGTGGGTGTAAACAACAACGAGTTACTAGTACTAAATTTCTAGTTGTTATTAGAGATACACATTTTGATTGGAAGGGTTATATACAGTCTATCTATACAAATCTATCAAAAACATGTGGAATTATATATCAAGTTAGGCGTAACCTTACTATCTAGGCATTATGGAGTATTTATTATTTCCATTGTTATCCCTATACTACCTATTGTCTTACTATATGGAGATGTTCTTGGCCTACATTTATAAACCCTTTGAAGGCTTATGGACTTGCGCCTTGCCTAATCAAACACTTTTAGTTCTGTCTGTCAACATCTACATTTCTTTCTTGCTGGAAGTTTGCCTACATTCAGTCTGTTCCTAAAAAGGGTGACCGTTCTAATCCTTCAAACTACCGTCCTATTGCTTTAATTTCCTGCCTATCTAAATTTTTTTTTAATCTATCCTCAACAGGAAGATTCTTAAACATATATTATTTCGTAATCTTTTATCTGGTCGCCAGTATGCGTTCCGTCAAGGCCGGTCTACTGGTGATCTTCTGGCTATCCTTACTGAGTCTTGGTCATCCTCTTTTAGAGATTTTGGTGAAACTTTTGCTGTTGCCTTGGATATATCAAAAACTTTTGATAGAGTCTATCACAAAGCTTTGATTTCCAAATGTTCATTGTACATATGTATTGTAAAACCTATTTATGGCAATAAACTCAGTCAATCAATCTCTCTCTCTCTCTCTCTCTCTCTCTCTCTCTCTCTCTCTCTCTCTCTCTCTCTCTCTCTCTCTCTCTCTCTCTCTATTATTTTTTTTTCTCTCTCCCTACTTTTCTTCATCTTTTTGTCTCGCTGCGCGCAATTATATATATATATATATATATATATATATATATATATATATATATATATATATATATATATATATATATATATATATATATATATATATATATATATATATATATATATATATATATATATATATATATATATATATATATATATATATATATATATATAGCCACTCCTAAATCAAAGTGGCGTATCTCATTTTTTTTTTTTTTTGTGTGGGGGGGGGGAAGTGGGGCCGAAATTGAGTTGATGGAATTCCTTTGGTAAGATTTACAAACACATCTAAATGGGATAAGTCTATGATCCCTAGTTTTCGAGATAGTGAACCCGGAGGCGTGGGTTTATATCGAAAAAAAGATAGCCTTACATATGACAGGCAGATGGATGTCAAGTTACGCCGGTTTGATTTGACATGAGATAACTATTACCAGTACAATGAATGTATATGCCTGTTAGCCCTAATAACGAAGTTAAAGTATATATTTTTTAGCTTAGTTACTCCAGTCTTATTTTCTTTGTGGTGAAAATTATCACAAAAAAACGGTATCTTTATCTTTCCAAAAGAAACATGACTTGAGGCATCGTCTCCAGCTCTTCAATGATGTTATTTTGGGTAAGTTTTGATACTTTAATTGCAATTTTACAAAGCCCTGGAAAAAAGCCAAATACTCCAGATATACTCAAGATGATGATGATATGAAAATAAATGGAGATAGAACGTGTGTGGTGTTTATGAATCAATCAGTATGATGGTGGATTTTAATTTTGAACCGCTCCTCACAAGGCACATGGACGCCGACACAATGCCCATATTTGTCTGTTTTTTTTTTTACAAGTATAATAACTTTAACTGTATGTGTGTGTGTGTGTGTGTGTGTGTGTGTGTGTGTGTGTGTGTGTGTGTGTGTGTGTGTGTGTGTATGTGTGTGTGTGTGTGTGTGTGTGTGTGTGTGAGAGAGTTTCTAAATGCTATATAATAACGCTATATAATAATGCTATATAAATACTTACGGAATTTTGAAGATATATTCGTATATCTATTTTCAGGCAGACGGACTCGACAAACAAGATGGATGCTTTGATAGAATGGGATGATAGCGCAAGAAATGTTGTTTCTACAAATGAACTTGAATGTGCATTAAATGGAAATACTTTCAGAAAGAGACAGAATAAGAATGTTCTGGGGGAAGAAATACTATTATGGTATTATTGTAGATATTGAAACAGAGTCAGATATCAAGGACGTCAAGGGAGGAAGCGAGGAGAGTGACAATGACACACTGACTTTGGCAGGAGAGCCTCCGTGTCTCCCAGATCAAGTCCTCCTTCATCACTTGTTCAAAGCCTACACCCACACCTTTTGTCACATGTCATGTCACCTTTTTGACACATGCACTACCTCATCCTATCTTAACACTTAAGTGCCCTTCCGGTCCTTCACTATGTTCATGTATACTTAGGTATTGTTTAAATTAAAGAAAAGTTCAATATACATGTTTCATCTCATCACAAAAGTTTTTGGCTTAGCATATATATATATATATATATATATATATATATATATATATATATATATATATATATATATATATATATATATATATATATATATATATATATATATATATATATATATATATATATATTATGTAGGAGGAGCCGTGGAAGGGTAGTTTCGAAATCAAAGTTTTGTGCCAGACTTTATCAAAAGCTTTTGATATATCTAACGCAACAGCAATATTTTCACCAAAATCCCTAAAATTGATGACAAAGACTCAGTAAGAAAAGCCAGAAGATGACCAATAGAGCGGCCCCGACGGAACCCATACTGGCGATCCGATAGAAGGTTGTAAAGTGATAGATGATTAAGAATCTTCCTGTTGAGGATATACCCAAAAACTTTAGAGAGACAGAAAATTAAACCAATAGAAGGGTAGTTTAGGGGATAAGAACACTCACCCTTTTTAGAAACAGGCTGAATATAGACAAAAGTTCACCAAGAAGGAAAGATAAATGTTGATTGACAGAGTTGGGAGAATTTCAGTTTATTCTCCGAAACTGTGCCTCCGTGCTTGTACCTTGCCTAGACAAACTCTTTCCAACTATGTCTATTAACGTCTATCTATCCTTTTTGGAGGAATTTTCTCAACATTCGCCCTGTTCCTAAAAAGGTTGACTCTTCTAATCATTGAAATTACAGTCCAGTTCCTTTAATTTCTTGCCTCCCTAAAGTTTTTGGATATAACCTCAACATGAAGCATCTATCACTTCACAACCTTCTATTTGATCGCTAGTATGGGTTCTGTCGAATCCACTCTACTGATAATCTTCTGGCTTTCTTCCTGAGTCTTGGTCATTCCTTTTAGAGATTTTGATGAAATTTTTGCTGTTGGCTTAGACATATCTTAAGCTTTCGATAGAGTCTGGCACAAAGCTTCGATTTCCAAACTACCCTCCTACGACTTCTATCCTTCTCTCTGTAACTTAAGTTTCCTTTCTGACCATTCTATTGTTTCTGTGGTAGACGGTCACTGTTCTCCTAAATCTATCAATAGTGGTGTTCCTCAAGGTTTTGTCCTGTCGTCTACTCTTTCTTATTATTCATCAATGATCTTGTAAGCCAAATTTCTTGTCATATCCGTTTCTACGCTGATAATATAACTCTGCACTATTCAGTTTCTTTTCTTAGACGTCTAATCTTTCAGGAAGTAAGCAGTTCACACAGGGAAGCCACAGAAAACCGGACTTCTGATCTCTCTAAAATTTCTGATTGGCGCAGAGCAAACGTAGTATTGTTCAATGCCTGAAGAACTCAATTCCTCCATCTATCAACTCAACACAACTTTCCAGACAACTATCCCCAATTCTGCAATAACTCTCAACTGTCTCCTTCTTCAACACTGAACATCCTCGGTCTGTCCTTTACTTATAATTTAAAGTGGCAACTTCGCATCTTATCTATAGTTTAAAACAGCTTCTATGAAGTTAGGTGTTCTGACTTGTCTCCGCCAGTTTTTCTCACCCACCCTCTCTCAGCTATTAACTCTGTACAGGGGCCTTATCCACCCATGCACAGAGTATGCTTTACTTGTATGCGCTCATACCGCTCTTTTAGACAAAGTAGAATCAAACTCCTCCCTTCTAAGTAATTGTCTTCAGTCTCTTTGTTACCGCCGCAATGGTGCGTCTCTTGCTATCGTATACGGCTATTTTCATGCCATCTGCTCTTCTGATCTTGTTAACTGCATGCCTCCGATCCTCCCTCGGACTCGATCCACAAGACTCTTCTTTCTGTCATCCCTGTTCTGTTCACCTCTGTAATGGAATAGTTAACCAGTATTTTCAGTTACTCATCTCTGTCTCTGGTAAACTCTGGAATTCCCTGCCTGCTTCTGTATTTTCACCTTTTTAAGACGAAGTCTTTCAAGAGGGAGGTTTCAAGACATTTATCCTGTAATTTTGACTACCGCTTTTGACTCTGCTTGGGGGATGGTATCTGAAGGGGTCTTTTTTTTTCATATATATATATATATATATATATATATATATATATATATATATATATATATATATATATATATATATATATATATATATATATATATATATATATATATATATATATATATATATATATATATATATATATACACACACACACACACACTCATCCTATCCTAATATCATTGGTTATATGTTGTGAGGAGTATTTATTTATTTTTCCAAATTACCATTTAATTCCGATAGTGTGCAGGTACTTACCCCATCCCTTTCTCCACATTAATATTGATATGTCCTAAATATCTCAAATGTAACACCTGCTAAAAACTGCTTCTCACCTGTATCTGTGTTCTTTATGAAGTTATACGATTTTTATCCTTGGTATCAGTTAACTTGTTTCTGACTTCAGTGACGCTCTTTATAATGCGACTAACAGCGGTGACCTCAGCCGTCACAGCACCCTATGCTTCCTCCTCCGTCCGTGATCCAACCATAACCTCAATCTTACTGCTGAAACAAGCGTCACGAGCGCCTTGCTGGAAAAAAAGTTGTGATGTCGCTTTTTTCTTACTGTTGCTGTTAGGGCAGCGATAATCTAACGATCCCGATGGTCCTTGGTAAAGCCCTGCGAGGTTACCACAGACGTGGCAACTGGCAGGTCATCTTGAAGAAGACCCAGATCAGGCGGTTGGTAGCTGTTTACTATGATTGGTAGACGCCTAAATCTACCAGGAGGGTGGACATGTATAGTATTGTGACTGCAGGGATAATAGTTGGAAATGACTTCTGACACCTAGGAAAAATAAAAAGTATACCAGCATTTTATTCTTTTCGTTTTTCCTTCCTCTCTTTTATCCAGCCAACAACACTGCCACCACCATTGTTTACAACTCAACAGGGAATAATTTTATGTGTTCGTTTTTCACCTCCATCCTCTGAGAATATAATGCCTCAAAATTGTCTATGATTTTTCTCTATACCCTCTCCATATTTGATCCTTGAAAGATATAAAGCCTTATGGAAACCCTACTATATTTCGCTGAAACTATGTTTACATGCTCTCGCCCTGCCTGGTCAAAGGGAAAATTCACATAATTTGCTATTAAAGTCAATCTGCTCCCCCGAACGGTAGCAGTTTTACTCTTTCAGATTACTGACCTATCACTGGTTTATGATCTTTGAAAGTTTCTGACTCTATCTTCAAAGGGAAGATTCTTAAGTATATATAGTATAAGCTTCACTACACGAAACATTACAGACAAGGCCGTTTTCGCTACACCGCATTTAGCACTAAATCTGGTGTCCGTTATGTAACGCGTGGTATGATTAGAAATAAAGGAATATCCAGTAAAATTGATGGCATCTTTGTTGAATTATTCGTTATAATACAGTAGTATGAATTTCTTATATTTCGCATCACATGTTGCACCCTGCTATCAGATGCACTATTCAAGTACTGTAGTATATGGAAGAAGAATAATCAAACAAATAAATGTCCAATATTTTTATTACAAAAAATAAACCCGACCAGTTTCTATTCGCAATGCTGGCGGGCAAATATCGTGACCGAACAAAACGGACACGTTACCGTAACCACTTTGCATATTACCTTATCTATTTATCTATTATACTTAGATGAACAGTTTCTGCTATACTGAGCTTGTAATTTCTACTAGAATCTTTTCTGGTCTGTCGAGATTTCCTTTAAATTCCTTTCCATTAAATAAAGTTTGTACTATATATACTGAGAGAGAGAGAGAGAGAGAGAGAGAGAGAGAGAGAGAGAGAGAGAGAGAGAGAGAGAGAGATAATAAAAGATACTATTCATCTTTATTTATAGTTATTCAATTATTTATAATAACTTTTAATGAGGGGAGACGAAGCTCTTTCTTTTTATTATGGTCTCAAAAATGTAATTCCTTCATCTGTTCAACTGACATAATCTTTATAACTATCCTTTCTTCAGTAGCACTCAGCTGTCACCTTCCTTTACAATAAATATACTTGGGCTGTCCTTCACGAAAAAAAATAAAAATATAAAAATCTTACATGTTATGTTTCATGTCTTGCCAAAATATTTTTCCATAAAGTTCGGTGTTCTGTGTCGTCTAAAGCATTTTTCTCCTTCCAGCTGATAAAGTCTATACAAGGACCTTTCCGGTTGTTGTATGCAATACGGTTCTTATACTCGTATATGGGGAGTGTACACTCATTCAAGAAAAAAAAAAAAAAAAGCTTTTCGTCTCAACTCTTCGCGTTTACCGACGGTGTTTAATGTTTAACTCAACACCGCCGAAGTGCATATCTTGCTCTCGTATATCTTTCCATGGTTACTGCCCACATGAATTTATTAACTACATCACTTACTACGACAGAGGAGTACCAAGACACTTAGAACTAAATCAACCATTTTTTTTTTTTTTTCTACTTTGGGTGGAGAAGCTGAACTAAGTTTTCTCTATATTTGTTTCCCTGGGCAGCCATCTTCACACGTAATAACTAACAAACAAAAGAATAATAAAACATGTAAACTTACGAGTATTTACACCGATTTGTATTGATACATAAGATAACTATGAGGAACATTAGAGTAGTTTGCTGAATTTTTAAATGGGCCTTTATTAGTATAGGATAATTCATTACTAAAGGCGGAAATCGGTGTGACTAGTGGCGGAATATACATCGCATAAGAGGGTTCACGAAGCCTTAGCATAGTTCTCTTTCTCCTGTCAGAAACTTCAAGGCCACATTTAAAACAGTTATCGTAATGCCTAGCAAATTCTGATGCATCAGTCAGTGGGAAGGAGAACAACAGATTCGCCAGGACTGCATCATATGCGGACTCTTCGGCGTTATTCTTGCCCTCGCAGGGAAGTATAGCGCGTGCACCTCCACGCCGCCAGCGCCGCACCCACCTAGGAGTTGCACAAAATTCCAAGGTAAAATGTCAGGTGAGTAGGTTTTCATTGTTTTAATTAACTGACTATTCCATGAACATGACTGTCACCTGCAAACTGTGGTGACGCTGGTGCCTGTGAGGCTAGCTATTGCCCGACATGTCATCCCGCCAGCCCAGAGCCAAACGAATCTGACTCGTTCTGCTACTCCAGTCGGTGGACGCGCACGCCGCCCCGACATTATGCTGCTGTACAGGAATACACACACACAGACACACACACACACACACACACACACACACACACACACACACATACATATATATATATATATATGTATATATATATATATATATATATATATATATATATATATATATATATATATATATATATATATATATATATATATATATATATATATATATATATATATATATATATATATATATATATATATATATATATCGATAGAATATGAACTTTTACTATTTTCTCTCGAAATTATCGAAGCAAAATAAGAAAACTCTATGTAGATATTGGCAAAAAAGCACAGTAATAAATGTTGAATGCATGTGCATGCACATGAAAATTACAGTAAGAAGATTTTAGATTACCAGAATGTTGAACATAGCTCATCAGAGATGCATTCAACAATACTGGATGTGCTCTATCCAAATCAGAAAGTTTAGAGAAATCAGATGTCAGGTGTTTGTTGTGTTTCCTGCGTTAGTTAATTCCTGAAGATTTGAGCGCCTAGAAAAAAAAAAAAAGTAGCCAGTATAGGTTTCGTCTTTTCTAGAGTAGGTTCTGCCTTTCCTTACTGAATCCTGGCCATCATCTTGTAGGGATTTTGATGAAAATTTAGTCGTTGTCTTAAGTCATATCAAAAGAAAAGAATTTGACAGTCTGGCACAAAGCTTTAATTTCCAAACTATCTTTCCTTCTCTCTGCATCTTCTATCTTCTATCCTTTTCTCTGTATCTTCATTTCAAGTTTAATTTCTTTTTATCATTCTATTATTGTTGTGATAGGTGGTCATTTTTTTCTTCTAGGATTAAAAAAATTGGAAAAGGCAGGAAATCAAAACAATAGGACGATAGATTGAAAGGTTAAAACAAATTTTTTATAGGAAGAGGTTGAATGCAGGTAAAGGAAAGATAAATATTTACATAGTTTGTAGAGTTGGACTAGGTAAGGTGCAACGGAGGCACAGTTTCGGAGAACAATATGTTGGATCCCATCAGTTCCATACCCCATATGCTTTGCGAGAGTTAAAGCCGGCAAGGGAAAGATAATTAAAAAAAATCATAAGGAAGGGCCTCATGATTAATGAAAACAAAACACATTGCATTTTTGTTGGGACACGCCAGCTAATATAAAAAAAATACGAAACGACATTAAAATAGGATTATACGATACGATCACTCAATACGTCACCCACGTGACGGCGTGCATATAGATAGACACATAAAGTGTGAATATTGAATATTGAATACCTAAACAAAAAAAGTGATGGGAACTCTGATATTTGTATATATATATATATATATATATATATATATATATATATATATATATATATATATATATATATATATATATATATATATATATATATATATATATACACATACACACACATACATAACATTACAGTGCAGTCCCTGGCACTCAGCATCTTAAATTACTGAAACACTCTATAGGGCTCAACTAATACTACTCTCCTAAGAAATGTAAACCTTGGAGGGAGAGTGGATGGCGATAACAGATGGAAAAAGGTAGGTGTGTTTCATACAGGGACTGCCACGTGTAAGCCTGGTCGCTTCTCTCAGCTTCCCTTATTTCTTATGTTCTTATGTTCTTAATAGAGTGAAGAGAGAGAAAAAAAATGTAACTCCCATTTTAAAGGATCTTAAATAGCTAAAAAAAAATAATAATAAATAATTAAAAAAAACTTAGGCATGGCACAAGTTTGGCCATATAAAAGTGTCTGAACAATCTCTACCCCCAGTCACATCCTATATTTTTCCACCATTAATTGGATCATCTACAGCAGAACACGGCAACAACACAACCTGTACGTTCCCAAGGCAAACACAAACGCCGGCACCCGATTCCTATCAAAAAATTATGAAACAACTTTTCATAATTTTTTAACTTTTAAGTTAAGGCTATCCAAATATTGAATAAAATCTAGTACCCCACAAATTATTATAACATATATTACTCGCCTTTCACCATCTAAACTACCAGCTTAATGCACATTCACTTCCCCCCGACCTGACCCACCACCACCATCTCCATCACACCTGACCAACACCTCACAAAACCTGGATGAATCTAGCCAATATTAATTCTTTCCCTAACCCGTACCTTTTTAACACAAACTTCTCAACTATTTTTTATCACCTCCCTCCCACAGTTCACCAGCTTATACTCATAAATATATTATCTTATAATGCATGCAAATTTTACACCGTATTTTACAACGCTAGTGCCACTGAACTTGTATGTATATTTAAATACTTCCATGTAAATCATTATTTATTTGTAATATATATATATATATATATATATATATATATATATATATATATATATATATATATATATATATATATATATATATATATATATATATATATATATATATATATATATATATATATATATATATATATATATATATATATATATATATATATATATATATATATATATATATATATATATATATATATATATATATATATATATATATATATATATATATATATATATATATATATATATATATATATATATATATATATATATATATATATATATATATATATATATATATATATATATATATATATATATATATATATATATATATATATATATATATATATATATATATATATATATATATATATATATATATATATATATATATATATATATATATATATATATATATATATATATATATATATATATATATATATATATATATATATATATATATATATATATATATATATATATATATATATATATATTTTTTTTTTTTATTTTTTTTTTTTTTTTACATAAGAGGGTCATTGGCCAAGGGAAACAAAATCGAAAAAAAAAATCCCACTTAGACGCCAATCCCAAAAAAGAAGGATAAGTGTCTTGAAATCTCCCTCTTTAAAGAGTTCAGGTCATAGAAGCAGGCAGGGGGTTCTAGACTTAACCAGAGAAAGGGATTAATGATTAAAAACACTAGTTAACTCTTGCATTGGAAAGGTGGACAGAATAGGGATGAGGGAAAGAAGAAAGTCTTGTGCAGCGAGGCCACGGGAGGGGAGGAGGTATGCAGTTAGCAAGATCAGAATAGTACTTGGCAGGCCAATAGCGGTCGAGATAGCAAGAAATGCAACATTGCGGCGATGAGAAAGAAGCTGAAGACAGTCAATTAATGGAGAGTAGTTGATATCGTTCATAAAACTGTCTAAAACAGCGGTATGAATGGAACCCTCCCATACATGTAAAGCATACTTCCTGCATGGACGGGTAAGGGCCTGTACAGAGTTTGCAACTGTGGGTGGGTGAAAGAAAAACGGGCAAAGACGTTTCCAGTTTATATAAGAATTAAAGGACAGACCGAAGATGTTCAGTTTAGAAGAGGGGGACAGTTGGATGTCATTGAAAAAGACAGGATAGTTGTCTGGAACGTTGTGTTGAGTTAATAGATGGAGGAATTCAGTTATTGAGGTACAGAACAATACTGAGTGCTCTCACCAAATAAAAAAAAAGAATTAGGAAGATCAAAAGTCAAACGTTCTGTGGCTTCCCTATGTAAACTACTTACTTCCTGAACGTTTGGGCGTCGTCAAAAAACATAAAAAAAAGTGCAGGATAAAATCATCAGTGTACAAGTGAATAGGACACGAAGTTTGGTTAGTTTAGAAAGTTCATTGATGAATAATATGAAAAAGTGGGCGACAGGGCAGAACCATGAGGAAAACCACTGTTAACAGACTTGCGAGAATAACAGTGACAGTACACCACAGGAGCAATAGAACGGTCAGAAAGGAAACTTGAGGTGAAGTTACAAATAGAAGGATAGAAACCGCAGGAGAGTAATTTGGAAATCAAAACTTTCTGCCAGACTCTATCAAAAGCTTTTCATATGTCTAAGGCAACAGCAAAAGTTTCACCAATTTTTGTTCAAAAGAGGATGACAAAGATTCAGTAAGGATAGCCAGAATATCACCAGAAGAGCGGCCTTGACGGAATTCATAGTGGCGATCAGATAGAAGGTTGTGAAGTGATAGATGTTTAACAGTCTTCCTATTGAGGGTAGATTCAAAAACTTTAGATAGGTAGGAATTTAATGCAATAGGACGGTAGTTTGAGGGATTAGAACGGTCACCGCTGTCTCCGCTTCACTGCCCGGACTCGTCCAAGGTCATTCTCCCATCGACTTCCCTGGCTGTGTTCCTCCAGCCATATGCCGTCACTTCTTCGCCATCATGTAAGCATCCGATCCGATTCAGATTATTCTTGTCTTTTCACTTTTCCTTCTTCTGCTATTAAGTGGTGCCTATCTGTATATTTATCTAACCTTCTCTAACTGTCTTTCTGTCTGCCTATCCGTCTCCTACCGTCTTTGTGTCTGTCTGCCTAACAATGTTTATATCATTCCCTTATGTCTTTCATTACTAATTGCTGTTGTCTGTGTTATCATATTGTGTGCTGTGTTATTATATTGTGTGCTATTCTGTTTTCTTTATATTTCTGGGCCTATTATTAACTGATTATCTGTGCACCTCACGTCGCTCATGCAAACACGCTCACACTTTGCACTATCTAATTAATTACCTGCCACAATGTCTACGAAAACCACCGCTACCCCCCATATCACCTTCATATACGAATCTCATCACCTTCCTAATTTTCCTGGTGTTGGCACAGAGACTGTTGTTCATCAGTTTATTCAAAGAACTGAGGAGGAATGCACTCGACGTGCAGCCACATCTGATAAGGAAAAATATCCATTTTAAAATCACGTATCTGTCACGAGCCTTCGAGTCTCGCTGGCCTGTTGGTGAAATCAAACAAATTTGCTTCTCTTAATACCTCTGACGACTTCAACACTCATCTTAGAAATAATTTCCATAGTCATTCCAAGCTTGAAGCCACCCATTCTCTTCTCAAACTCCCCAAATCTATCTCACAGCACGTCCGCTCACACACTAAGCCTTACCAGACAGAAAATATTGCTTCCTCTTCGAGTTCAGAATTTGTCGCCAGTGACATCGAATTACACAGATCAGGCTCTCGCTGCTTCCTCATTTGCCTCATTCACCTCTTCTCATCAGCCACCTTCCCGTTCTTCTTCTCCTTCTCGTGGATATTACATTGAACGCACATCCTCTTCATCTCGCTATCAGTACACTCCATCGAAATCGAGAACACGAAATGATACCTGCAACCGTTGCAAACTGCCTGGTCATGTTTTCGTGCATTGTAGGGAAGTTTTTGATAGCTCAGGAAGACACTCATTCAATCCTGAGGCATTCTGTTTCTTCCACAAAAGGGTAGGTCATTTCTTACAAGACTGCAGGCATTATCATGACAGTCTTAGGTTCCACAAACATCGCCGGAAAACTCTTCGCGCCCTTCTCTGACCGATCCATCATAACATCATCCATATTCACCTTATGTGCCTGAACATCGTACAAAACACAAGGTATGCTTCAATCATCCACCTAACTCAGCACCTCCATCAATAAACATTATATATGCTGGATTATTCAATGGCATTATCACAGATGTTACGTGTCACTATCATAAAAAGCTTTCTTTGACACGGATGCTGCGGTTAACCTTATCAAGATGGATGTATTTCGGAGACTCTCTTCCTCTTCTCTTTATCACATCACTACATTACTTCTTGATATAAATATAAATAGTATATCTGGGAAAATTATCTTACCACATGGAGAAAATACTCTTGTCACTGTCTTTATCACCCCAGGAACCAGACATATGTGATTATTTCTATATTGTATCAGATGTATCTTTCAATGCTGATCTTCTCATAGGCTTCAACACCATGTGCAAATATGATATTAGTCTTTTTCCTGCCATCAATAAAATCGCTCAAGGGGATACTTATATTCTTACTGTTCTTTCCTCTGATATTTCCTTTCTTGCTGGTGTAGTATCATCTGTTGCAACTCTTCCTTCTAGTAGGGGTCACATGTTATCTACACGGGATTCTTGTGTTACATCATCTAGTTTGCCTGTCTCATAGCCTCATTTTTTCAATCATCTTAGCAGTCAGATCACGGTGTAACTCCTTGTAAACACATTTTGCTAGTAGATCCGGTAACGCTATATTAATGTGTCTCATATGTTACAAACGCTAAGGTTAAGTCTGGTGTATCAGGCACTGATATCCTCTGTTATAAACAACAATCTCCATGCAAAGGTGTTGATTTAAAAAAAAAAAAATACGTTCTTACCACAATCGATGGCAATGGATTCTCCAAAATCGGGCTGAAAAATATCACATCTACGCCTGCCAACCTCAAAGCAGGTGTGCTACTCAGAGAAACCTTGCCTTACTCTGAGAAAGTCGTAATATTGGATGATTTAACTTCTTTCTCATTCAGTAATGTATCTGCATCTGACAGCCATGACATGTCTTCTCTTTCACCTATCACGGATGAATATATATATATATATATATATATATATATATATATATATATATATATATATATATATATATATATATATATATATATATATATATATATATATATATATATATATATACACACACATTCACGGTCTTAGGTCTAATAAATTTTAATCTGTAGAACACCACCTCTCTTCTATTAAACCTCATATTCTTTTCGTCAGTGAAACACAGGTGTCTGAGGCCAAAGACAGTAACCATTTTTCTGTTCTCTCCTACATTTTCTATCCTCATTTTCAATCCAAAGATCGATGTTGGAATTACGTGCGCATTGACTTAACATGCTGTCGTGCCCACGCTCTTGAATCTTGGGAGTTTTCCACCATCTGGCTATGACTACAGAGTCACTCTCAAACTAACTTTATCTGTGTTGTATACCTCTCACTTAACTTCTCTGGCTATAAGAAATTCTTTGACTACTTAACTTCTGACTCTCTTCCCTTCTGCGGAAATCTCCATTCTTTGGGACTTCAATGTTCACCACTAGCTTTGGCTTTCTTCTCCCATCACTGATCATCCTGGTGAACTAGCCTTCAATTGTGCTATTATCCACGATCTAGAGCAATTGGTGAAACACTCTACTCGTATACCTGACCGTCTTGGAGATTCGCCCAACATTCTTGACCTTTTTCTAATCCCTAATCCTTCTGCTTTTGCTGTTACCCTCTCTTCTCCGTTGGGGTCCTCCGAGCGTATAGCAGAGGTGATAGTGTCTGGCATGGAGGCGTACATTCTTCACTCTTTTTCTCGACCTGAACCTTCCAAACCTGGGTTTAACACAGCCTGTTCTTGTGCTATACATGATAGAGAGGTGGCCTGAAAAAGGTACTCGTACTTGAAACTTCCATCACCAGGATCTCATGCACTTTATATTTCTGTCTGGAATCACGTCAAGTCTGTTCTCCTACTAGCCAAAAACTCCTTCATTAATAGAAAATGTCAAAATCCTTCAAGATCTGACTCCCCTCATGACTTCTGGCACCTAGCAAAAAACATATCCAATAACTTTGCTTCTTCTTATTTTTCTCCTTTATATAAACCAGATGGCACCACTGCTATCACATTTATCTCTAAAGCTGAGCTCTTCGCTCAAACCTTTGCTAAAAATTCTATCTTTGATGAATCAGGGCTTATTCCTTCCTCTCCTCCACCCTCTGTCAACTTCATGTTACCTATTAAAATTTTTCGCAATGATATTTTCCATCCTCTTGCTGGCCAAAATCCTCAGAAGTCTTATGGACCTGATGGAGTCTCTCGTATTGTTCTCCGAAACTGCGCCTCCGTGCTTCCACCTTGCCTAGTCAAACGGTCTTAGCTCTGTCTGTCAACATTCAGCCTGTTCCTAAAACAGCGTGACCGTTCTAAGCCCTCAAACTACCGTCGTATTGCTTTGATTTCCTGTCAATCTAAAGTTTTAGAATCTATTCTCAATAGGAAGATTCTTAAATGTTTATCAGTTCACAACCTTCTATCTCGTCGCCAGTATGGGTTCCGTCAAGGCCGCTCTACTGGTGATCTACTGGCTTTCTGTACTGAGTCTTGGTCATCCTCTTATAGAGATTTTGGTGAAACTTTCGCTGTTCCCTTAAACATATCAAAACCTTTTGATAGAGTGTAGCACAAAAATTTTATTTCCAAACTACCCTTCTACAGGTTCTAACCTTTTCTCTGTAACTTCATCTCAAGTTTCCTTTCTGGCCGCTCTATTGTTGCTCTGGTATACGGCCACTGTTCTCCTAAATCTATTAACAGTGGTGTTCCTCACGGTTCTGACGTTTCACCCTCTCTCTTCCTATTATTCATCAATGATCTCCTAAATCAAACATCTTGTCCTATCCACTCCTACGCTGATGATACAACCCTGCACTTTTCCACGTCTTTTCATAGACCTCTAACCTTTCAGGAAGTAAACAGTTCATGCATGGGAGCCATATAACCCCTGACCTCGGATCTCTCTAAAATTTATGATTGGAGCAGGGTAAACTTGGTATTGTTCAATGCCTCAAAAACTCATTTACTCCATCTATCAACTTGACACAATCTTTCAGACAAATATCCACTCTTCTTCAAGTGTCCCCCTCTTCAACAATGAATATCCTCGGTTTGTCCTTTTCTATTAATCTAAACTGGAAACTTCACATCTCATCTCTGGCTAAACCAACTTCTATGAAGTCAGATGTTCTGAGACGTCTCCGCCAGTTTTTCTTACTCCCCTGCTCTAACTGTCTTCAGCCTTTTTTTCATAGCCGTAATGCGCATATCTAGCTATTTTGAACCGCTATTTTCATGCCAACTGCTCTTCTGATCTCTGCTAACTTTATGCCTCTCCTCCTCGTGCGGCGTCGCTGCACAATTCTTGCTTCTTACTCTCACCTTTTTTTTTTTTTTATGTAGGAAGGGCACTGGCCAAGGGCAACAAAAATCTAATAAAAAAAATGCCCACTGAAATGCCAGTCCCTAAAAAGGGTCAAAGCAGTGGTCAAAAATTGGTGGATAAGTGTCTTGAAACCTCCCTCTTCAAGGAATTCAAGTCATAGGAAGGTGGAAATACAGAAGCAGGCAGTGAGTTCCAGAGTTTACCAGAGAAAGGGATGAATGATTGAGAATACTGGTTAACTCTTGCGTTAGAGAGGTGGACAGAATAGGGGTGAGAAAGAAGAAAGTCTTGTGCAGCGAGGCCGCGGAAGGAGGGGAGGCATGCAGTTAGCAAGATCAAAAGAGCAGTTAGCATGAAAATAGCGGTAGAAGACAGCTAGATATGCAACATTGCGGCGGTGAGAGAGAGGCTGAAGACAGTCAGTCAGAGAAGGGGAGTTGATGAGACAAAAACCTTTTGATTCCACCCTGTCTAGATGAGCAGTATGAGTGGAACCCCCCCAGACATGTGAAACATACTCCATACATGGACGGATAAGGCCCTTGTACAGAATTAGCAGCTGGGGAGGTGAGAAAAACTGGCGGAGACATCTCAGAACACCTAACTTCATAGAAGCTGTTTTAGCTAGAGATGAGATGTGAAGTTTCCAGTTCAGATTATAAGTAAAGGACAGACCGAGGATGTTCAGTGTAGAAGAGGGGGACAGTTGAGTGTCATTGAAGAAGAGGGGATAGTTGTCTGGAAGGTTGTGTCGAGTTGATAGATGGAGGAATTGAGTTTTTGAGGCATTGAACAATACCAAGTTTCCTCTGCCCCAATCAGAAATTTTAGAAAGATCAGAAGTCAGGCGTTCTGTGGCTTCCCTGCGTGATATGTTTACCTCCTGAAGGGTTGGACGTCTATGAAAAGATGTGGAAAAGTGCAGGGTGGTATCATCAACGTAGGAGTGGATAGGACAAGAAGTTTGGTTTAGAAGATCATTAATGAATAATAAGAAGAGAGTGGGTGACAGGACAGAACCCTGAGGACCACCACTGTTAATAGATTTAGGAGAAGAACAGTGACCGTCTACCACAGCAGCAATAGAACGGTCAGAAAGGAAACTTGAGATGAAGTTACAGAGAGAATGATAGAAACCGTAGGAGGGTAGCTTGGAAATCAAAGCTTTGTGCCAGACTCTATCAAAAGCTTTTGATATGTCCAAGGCAACAGCAAAAGTTTCACCAAAATCTCTAAAGGAGGATGACCAAGACTCAGTAAGAAAAGCCAGAAGATCACCAGTAGAGCGGCCTTGACGGAACCCATACTGGCGATCAGATAGAAGGTTGTGAAGTGATAGATGTTTAAGAATCTTTCTGTTGAGGATAGATTCAAAAACTTTAGATAGGCAGGAAATTAAAGCAATAGGACGGTAGTTTGAGGGATTAGAACGGTCACCCTTTTTAGGAACAGCTTGAATGTAGGCAAACTTCCAGCAAGAAGGAAAGGTAGATGTTGACAGAAAGAGCTGAAAGAGTTTGACTAGGCAAGGTGCAAGCACGGAGGCACAGTTTCGGAAAACAATAGGAGGAACCCCATCAGGTCCATAAGCCTTCCGAGGGTTTAGGCCAGCGAGGGCATGGAAAACATCATTGCGAAGAATTTTAATAAGTGGCATGAAGTAGTCAGAGGGTGGAGGAGAAGGAGGAACAAGCCCAGAATCGTCCAAGGTAGAGTTTTTAGCAAAGGTTTGAGCAAAGAGTACAGCTTTAGAAATAAATGTGATAGCAGTGGTGCCATCTGGTTGAAATAGAGGAGGGAAAGAAGAAGAAGCAAAGTTATTGGAGATATTTTTTGGCTAGATGCCAGAAATCACGAGGGAAGTTAGATCTTGAAAGGTTTTGGCATTGTCTGTTAATAAAGGAATTTTTGGCTAGTTGGAGAACAGAAATATAAAGTGCATGAGATTCTGGTGATGAAAGGCTTAAGTACCTTTTTTGGGCCACCTCTCTATCATGTATAGTACGAGAACAAGCTGTGTTAAACCAAGGTTTAGAAGGTTTAGGACGAGAAAAAGAGTGAGGAATGTACGCCTCCATGCCAGACACTATCACCTCTGTTATGCGCTCAGCACACAAAGACGGGTCTCTGACATGGAAGCAGTAGTCATTCCAAGGAAAATCAGCAAAATGCCTCCTCAGGTCCCCCCAACTAGCAGAGGCAAAACGCCAGAGGCACCTTCGCTTAGGGGGATCCTGAGGAGGGATTGGAGTGATAAGAGAAGATAAAGATATGAGATTGTGATCGGAGGAGCCCAACGGAGAAGAAAGGGTGACAGCATAAGCAGAAGGATTAGAGGTCAGGAAAAGGTCAAGAATGTTGGGCGTATCTCCAAGACGGTCAGGAATACGAGTAGGGTGTTGCACCAATTGCTCTAGGTCATGGAGGATAGCAAAGTTGTAGGCTAGTTCACCAGGATGGTCAGTGAAGGGAGAGGAAAGCCAAAGCTGGTGGTGAACATTGAAGTCTCCAAGAATGGAGATCTCTGCAAAAGGGAAGAGGGTCAGAATGTGCTCCACTTTGGAAGTTAAGTAGTCAAAGAATTTCTTATAGTCAGAGGAGTTAGGAGAGAGGTATACAGCGCAGATAAATTTAGTATGAGAGTGACTCTGTAGTCGTAGCCAGATGGTGGAAAACTCGGAAGATTCAAGAGCGTGGGCACGAGAGCAGGTTAAGTCATTGTGCACATAAACGCAGCATCCAGCCTTGGATCGAAAATGAGGATAGAGAAAGTAGGAGGGAACAGAAAAGGGGCTACTGTCAGTTGCCTTAGACACCTGAGTTTCGGTGAGGAAAAGAAGATGAGGTTTAGAAGAGGAGAGGTGGTGTTCTACAGATTGAAAATTAGATCTTAGACCGCGAATGTTGCAGAAGTTAATGAAGAAAAAGTTGAGGGGGTGTCAAGACACTTAGGGTCGTCGACAAAAAGACAGTCCGACCTGGGGACATTTATGGTCCCCTCCCCAGATGGGGACTCCGAGGCTGGTGTAGGAGTCGCCATGATGATTTAAAAATTTTTGAGTGAAGGGTGTGTGTGTTATTAGGTGCTTGTAGGTTTGTGTGGAGGAAGAGAGTTGTCTTTAGAGGGCAGGCTGTGACTGCCCCCTTGTGTTGTGAGACACAAAGGGAAACCTTCAGTGAGGTCACAGCTGGGTTTAATGATAAGTTCACAGCACCCCCTGAACAATGCTTTAGACCTCACTGGGAGTAATTATCGTTTCGGCAGGTGTCTACTGCCTCCTCCTATTATGTCCACCTCTTTAAAGCAAGAGCCAGTATTCTCAATCATTCATCCTTTTCTCTGGTAAACTCCCTGCCTGCTTCTGTATTTCCACCTTCCTAAGACTTGAATTCCTTCAAGAAGGAGGTTTCAAGTTACTTATACTCAAATTTTTGACTACCGCTTCTGACCCTCTTCGGGGACCAGCATCTTAGTGGGCTTTTTTTATTTATTTATTTATTTATTTATTTATTTTTTATTGGATTTTTGTTGTCCTAGGCCGGTGTCCCTCCTGCATAAAAATAAATAAATAAATATGTATCAATATATATATATATATATATATATATATATATATATATATATATATATATATATATATATATATATATATATATATATATATATATATATATATATATATATATATATATATATATATTTATATATAAAATGACAGTTATAACATGTAATAACACGTAACAAGATAACGCCCCTAAAGGCGGCGCGCACGGACCGGTACAGACTCAGCGCGATTCCCACCATGGTGCGAGCCATCAATCAATAGTATTTCCCTTCTAGATTAGACTTAGCTTTAGGATGAATGTTGAGTATTTCCCCACCCCCTCTGCAAATTTTCAGTTTGTTAACTGCCTGAAGAAAAAACCGTTTATTATTATTATTATTATTACTATTATTATTATTATTATTATTATTATTATTATCATTATTAATATTAATATTATTATTATTATTATTATTATATGATCTAAGTATAACACCTCACTGGGTAACCGCCTTCAGTAACAAATGCACCCCGCGTCCAACAGCGTGTTATAGCCTTAAGCCAATTAGTGTCGTTTACCGCCTCCTGAGCAGCAGGCGTTATCAGGACCTGATGAAGAAGTAAAGTTCACTCCTCAGCTAATTGCTTAAGTCCTCTGCCGGTGAACACCATCAGTCAACAGCAGCATTTAACACAAAAGAATCTCACTAAGAAGAGACATGTCAAACAATTACGAACGAGTGCCCACGAAAACACAGGAAGATCGTTCATCGCTCACTGCACGAGCTCGGCCTGCACACACGCACACAGCCGAGGAGCCACTTCGCTGGGTATGGAGTGTGTTATACACAGCTACCCTCTTTGGCAGACTACTATGGAGACTCCTATTCTATATTAGTAGGCAGGGGCGTTCGGACGGTAATGACTCACTTATCCCCTTAACCCTATTATCTGCAGCATTGGTCGAAAAAGACCCATCCTAACTTAATTTTTCAAAAACAAATTTATAAACAAGAGGTAGTTTTAGGAAATTATTCTCACTATGTCATTCAAAATATGATAAAGAATGATCATCTAAGACAAATAAAAAAAAACTGCAAAATCGGTCTAGCCTATGATACTATATATATATATATATATATATATATATATATATATATATATATATATATATATATATATATATATATATATATATATATATATATATATATATATATATATATATATATATATATATATATATATATATATATATATATATATATATATATATATATATATATATATATATATATATATATATATATATTTTATTTTTTTTAATTTATTTATTTATTTTTTTTTTTTCTTATTGATCGCTCGCGAAACAATATGACACCGAACGAATACCAATGATCATTGAGTTCACTGCCGATGGCCACTTCTTTGTCACACATACGATCAATTTCCTGTGTATATTTGCGTTTGTCTGTGTGCATGTGAGTGTGTGTACTTTTAGGAAATTTTTCTCACTGTCATTCAAAATATGATAAGGAATGATCATGTAAGAAAAAAAAAGCGGCAACAAAATCGGTCTAACCTACGATATTTTATACTTTCCTTTTGATCGCTCGCGAAACAATATGACGAACACCAATGATCATTGAGTTCACTGCCGATGGCCATTTCCTTGACAGACATATGATCAATTTCCTGTGTATATTTGTGTTTGTGTTTGTGTGTGTGTGTGTGTGTGTGTGTGTGTGTGTGTGTGTGTGTGTGTGTGTGTGTGATATTTTTAGTGTAGTTATTATTATATTTTCTGCAGTATTTTGCGTAAAAATATAAGAACATGTGACTCATAAGCGAGGGTCGCTTATTGTCTGTTTCTATGGTCTGAAAGGTCGAGTGAGCTTTGAATGGCTAAATAGGAAGTGATTTCAGGCAGGAGTTGCTATGGCAACGAGTGTCTTCAGACCAGTTCCCCACCACCTTCCCCCCACCGACGTCAGCTGACTCTGAATGACAATTTCAACAGCAAAGCTCTGTATAAATGCTACCCATGAACCTAGAAGGTAATATGTCAAGTATGTGATGAGAAAGGAAATTGTGGTATCATAATATGGCAAAACATAATGATGCATTTTAAAATAACTATTTTAGGCAAGTAGCAAGGAGGAATTAGCTGGTTGTAATGTACGAAATTCTCAATCCTGCTATCATCATCTTACTTGCTCTCATCGTGGCCATAGAGAGAGAGAGAGAGAGAGAGAGAGAGAGAGAGAGAGAGAGAGAGAGAGAGAGAGAGAGAGAGAGAGAGAGAGAGAGAGAGAGAGAGAGAGAGAGCTTGCTCGACAGGAGAGGGAAGCTCTTACTCTACAAGGTCCAGATACGAACTTATTTGGAGTATGCCGCCCTCTCCTGGATGTCCTGTGCTGCCACACACATCGGCAAGTTCGACGGCATCCAGCGACGGGCGCTGCGACTGGTGGAAGCAGCAGGTGACCCAGCCCATCCTGAGGCTCCCGTCAACACGCTAGAAGACCGCAAGGACGTTGCGGGTCTTTTGGTGTTCCACAAGGCACAGGTGCAGGGTGTGCCACATCTGGCGGGACTACGGCTGCCCCCCCGAGTCACCTCGCGGGACACGAGAACGGTGTTATCCAGTGGTGACTTAGTGGAATTGCCGCGTTCACGCTCCAGCTAACACTAGCGCACCTTTTGGGGGCGAGTCTCCAGACTGTGGAACGTCTTCGCGTCCTCCGTCCCTCATATCAGGGGGATGGATACCCAGGACGTGGTTAGCAGCACACCACTGGAGGGGCTCGTTCCCAATGCCCCCGCTAACAATATTAGCATAAGGCCATAAGGAATGTATATATATATATATATATATATATATATATATATATATATATATATATATATATATATATATATATATATATATATATATATATATATATATATATATTTGTGTGTTGTGTCACACCCCTAAAATAGGTTGCACACGGCAATGCGCCCTCGGGTGATAATGTACTTATGTTTAAATAAAGAGAGAGAGTGAGAGAGAGAGAGAGAGAGAGAGAGAGAGAGAGAGAGAGAGAGAGAGAGAGAGAGAGAGAGAGAGAGAGAGAGAGAGAGAGAGAGAGAGAGAGAGAGAGAGAGAGAGAGAACGATAAAAATAAAAGAACTAACTGACGATGATGGGGATCATGATGACTTGGAGACAGAGAGAGAGAGGGAGAGAGAGAGAGAGGGAGAGAGAGAGAGAGAGAGAGAGAGAGAGAGAGAGAGAGAGAGAGAGAGAGAGAGAGAGAGAGAGAGAGAGAGAGAGAGAGAGAGAGGAACCAGGCAGCAGCCAATCAGGAGTTAACCGCTCGTGACGTCACTTGCAACTTTTCGAAAATATGCAGACGTTACTGCCACTGACTGGGTGCACTTAATGGGTGCATGACTTCTAGTGCTTAGTGCTCAGTGACAATGGACACAGACCCCTGACACAACCCCTGACAGACAGAACCCCTGACATTACAGACGAATCTGACAAAGATTTGGTAGATGTTGATAGGTAACGAAGCTGGTCTTACTATGGAATTTGAAAGTGACGAGGACTTGGACGATGACATAAGTAATAAAGGGTGGCTCCCACGGAGAAATAGTAAGACATTAGTCAGTTAATTCCTTGACTAGTTGTTTAGATGAAAGTAAATGTGTTAGTTATGCATTACCCGGTCAGCTACGGGAATCACGGTAGAGAAACCCTGGAGAAAGTTTGATGTAGAGAAGTCCATAACATGGACCAATCGTATGGAAGCTAGACCAACTGCGAACATATCCAGTGTTGTAGAATGTTTGATAGGAGACGCAAGATCAGTAAATTCAGAAGAAATGGCATGGGACTTGTTAATAACATCTGGTTATGAAAGTCAGCCATATATAAATTGTATGGTTTCAATAAGGGAGGAACTGACATAATAGACCAGAGAATAAATTTTTATACTGCGCACACAAAATCTCGCAGATGGGGAGTGAATACCCTAGCATACATTCTCGGCACTGCTAGGATAAATTCACAGACAATTTATGCAGTAAAAACTAATGTTGATCCTAGAAATTGTACATCATTTACATATAGCTTGAATTTTTTGAAGGCATTATGTAATCCCAAAATTCAAACGAGGAAATTTGAGACTTGTACTATTGAAGTAAATACAGTGGCTAAGATGGATTTCATGTTCGGACATGGTCGAAGGCAGGTAGAAGAAGCCACAGCAGAAGTAATACATGCAAATAAAAAGAGAAGTAGGTGTCACGCTTGCCTAGATTTAGCTTATGGTCCAGACTTCAGCAAGAACCTATCAAAAGTAAACTATTAATCAGTGTCAAGTTTGTCACAGACACTCATATGATCAATATTTATAGAAAATTTGAGTAAAATGCCATGGTGATTATGCTTGTACAGAGCTTTCTTTCTAGAAAAATTACTAATTTACAAGTATCTATCATGATAATAATAATAATAATAATAATAATAATAATATATATATATATATATATATATATATATATATATATATATATATATATATATATATATATATATATATATATATATATATATATATATATATATATATATATATATATATATATATATATATCAAACAAAGAGGTGTATTATCATAAATTTATTTGTTGACAAAGGTTATTAACCTACATTATTATATGGATATAGTGTGTAGCCAATATAAAAGTATATGTACTACACTTTCATTTGTTGACAGAGGCTATTAACCTGCAATGTTTTATGCATTTAATATACATATAATT